>NC_073700.1:43504037-43811407 GCF_023634085.1 Falco cherrug | reverse complement strand
TTGTAAGCCAGAACGAAAGTATGACTGAATAATTGCTTAAAATGAGTATGCATCAGAGGCTGTTTCACTTTTCTTATTTAGGATACAGTCTTAGCAGAAAAATAACATACACAATAATGGAAAAAAAAATTAACATATGTAAAACTAAGGTAAGGGTTTTTTTACAGAAATAAGTAAAATATTTTTTTAAAAAAATGATACCCTGGCATACATGAAAATTTTGAAGACTGAACCCAGTATAACATATTAACTCCTGTTTAGATGATGTCTGATTTTTGTTAATGCTGAATTACTTGAGTTTTAAAATAGAGAGCATGTAACATGGGGCTGATGGGAGGTGAGTACCAAAATTTTAAATGCATTCAATCTTTAAAATGCTGTACAACTTACTTAGAATCACTTCCAAGAATTTACAGGTAGATGAGTATTTTCATGGCTTTTCCTTCTCCTTCCTTCCTTCTTTGACATGCCATATGAATGAAAAGAACACAATATTACCAAATTTCTGACTTTGACACGTGGAATAAGTAATGCCAGGTGAAAACTAGTTACCATATTTCATAACCTTCCTGAAATGTGTGCCTTGCACATCACCTGCACTTTCCTTATTATACAAAACATTCAGTTTATTAAATTTTTAGGTTTGTTCACAGAACACCTATCAGTTGAAAAGATTAACTCTTTTTGTCTCAATAAAGCATTTAATGAAGTACAAATAGAGTACAACGCCCCATATAGAGTTGAGGGAGAAACAATCACAGCTAGAGAGAAAGCAGAACATCAGTCTCTGAAAAATTAACTTAGTGTAAATTATGCTGTTTACAAAATGCCATATAAACTTTTAATTCCAAGCAGATGGCGTTTGGAGGTGCGAGGGTAACAGCTGAAAGAGGCACAGAGTTAAGTGCTTGATATTAAATTTCTGCAATTCTGTAACTGTTGCCCTGTGTTGTGAGGTTGGTCCAGAATTCTGATACAAAGCCAATGCTTAGATCACTTGCGTGGTCCACCTACCGCCTGATAAAATGTTCTCCTCTACTTCACTGCCACCCTGCTGTTGATATACTTGTATTAATGTTATACTCCCAATGCCAAATAGTGATAAATTCAGATCAAGGATAGGATAGAGTAGTTCATCTCCTGCAGCAGTGCTTCATTGCAACTCGAGTGTCTGCTGTTAACGTCTGCTGCTCTGTGTTTCAACCTCAACATGTTAGAGACCTTGGCTGCAGAAAAGCTGTTTTAAGCTGGCAGAAAGAAATGGAGGCTTTCTGTGTAACAGCTTCTAATTTAAAGGAAACGGCCCTGTTTCCAGCACTGTCTGTTTCCATGGCAGCCAGCATAGCAGCTCCACTGGAGTTTCTACTGCTCTTGGAAATTTCCAAGGGAGTACGCAGGAATGTTGGACATTATATTTTCCCATTTTTACTTGCAGTTTTAAGGGCTTAAATAGCTAATATCCACTGGATTTTAACTTTGAAAGAAATGATGAGATAATTACATACAGAACATAAAAAGAGTCTGGATGCATTATTTTTCTTCTTGCTGTCATTTGAAAGAACTGTATGCTGTCCAGGGGACCCCTTCTTGATGGTTTAGTGTCTGTTTCATCTGTGTAATTTTTAAATGGCAACAGTTATTTGCTGTTTCATAGTACCTTCTGTAAAAAGATAAAATTTAACTTCTAATGGAATATGTAACTGTTAGACGTGGAATTATTAGTGCTGGAACTTTGCACACACCGTTCTGGTTTTTTTCAAGACAAGAAGCAGTGGTGAAAGCTTGTCAATCAGTGCAGATAGCATTGTTCCTGCAGGACAACTATCAATTTATTTTTGGCCTCTTTACATTCCAGTGCTTGTGATTATATACTACTACTTTAGACATCTTTTCCACAGGATACAAATTACAGATTTGTAACAGAAATCACTTGCTCTGCTTTGATAATAGCTGCTTGTCCAAAGTGATTTAATAATACACTTTATTTTCACTTATTCTGCTTTTCACACTGAGTAAGACCTGACTGGACTGCGCTGCATTTCTTACCTTTCAAAGGGTCTTACACAGAACGTGTTGTGTACTGGCTTAAGTGCCTATTTGTGCCAGCTTTCTTGCATTCAGATCAGCACAGCGCTTCAGCAAACTATTGAGCATCTGCTTGGTTTGGCTACTGTTAATCTGTATGCCCTTTTGGGGCATAGCGTGTGTGAACCTGAACAGTACTTGCTGTTTGAAAACAGGCCGTTAACTTTTTAAATAATTTGCTGCTGTATAGAAATATGTTTTGAAATAATAAAGTGCATTGGTTAACAGATAACCTCTCCTTTTTGTCCCGTTATCTCCATTCCCTTGCACATAGAAGCATTGGTTCCCTGGTATGCTAACACTGGAAGAAAGTATGTAAGAGTGGGAACACCAGCCTCTGGCACTCGGTTTTTCAGGTGGTGAAAAATCTGTACCTCCAGTGAAGTCAGAAGACTTCTACTGACATTATGAGAGTCAGATAACCAGATGTTCTTACTGTGAGGAGGGATTATGCTTTTTGGTTTTGTCCGTATTGAGTAAGCTATCTAAGACTTAATGATAGTTTTATTGCCTGAAGAAAACACATGGAAATTTTGGAATCTTTTCAGCTGGTGTTAAAGTGTTAATCTTAAAATCATACGCTGTCTTGAAAATAAAAAAACCCACCACCCCACCCCCCTCATTCAAAACAGGAGTTTGACTGACCTCTCTGTGCATGGCTTTTATTCAGAAGCAGCTCAAAGACAATTTCTTAAGAGTTGCAGTGGTGTGAAGAGGTGTTCCTGCCAGATAATGTGAGGTGCAAAATATTTGTGCCATCTTTTAGCAGATTTCCTCAGTGGTGTTAGCATAGCCCTTCTTTTGCACACACACTTTAAACATGGGGAGCGGTATTACTGGTGCTAATGGTGTATTAACATACCTAAATCTTTGTGAGTTCTGGCCCTGTTGTTTTGGAGACCATCTTGTATGATTTTAGATGTTATGCAGGTAACTGCCTGAATTGAAAAGTGAAAAAGTGAGAGGTAAACTATCAAGCAACAAGCTGAATGGATTTACCCTGATAAGAATAATCTGTTAAATACAGTGTATAAGTAAGTACCACCCCATGAGGAACTTTGTTTTGCTAGTACCACAGGTCTTGTTGAATTCTTCCTTCCCCAGATTCCACACTGGTTTGTCTGTAAACGGTTCTTTGTTGTAAAGGGGGGGGGAAAAACTACCCCCAAAAAACCACCCCAAAAAACCAGAATAAATAGTACAGTATAATAACTTTGCCTAATGCTTCAGTGGTTTTTATGGGTTTTGGAAGCTGTGTCCTCCTGTCTCATCCATCCTTATTAGATTTATGTCTTCGTGTGTTACTGACTGTTCTATAAATCTCTTGCTATATGGATTTCTGTATCTATGGTAAACAAAGTCTGTATTACATTTAATGCCATTGGATTTAAACTAACCTGCATTCTGTTCTAAGGAGAGTTTCTCACTGAAATAAATCAGCAATTCTTGGGCAAAAGTGCAAAGCTGTGCTTCATCCTCACATTGTTCGTTCCTGTCTTTGAAGATAATTTCATCACATTTTCCTTATTGAAAACTTGATTTAGTTTCCATGACTCCCATCCTCCATATCTTTTCTGGCTGTTCTTTGAGCTGCTTTTTGTGGGTCCCCATTTCTTTCTGAGCTTTTCACTAACCTCGCTCTTATTCCATTCCTTTATACTCACTTCAGGTTCATCTTTAGTAGAAAGATACAAGCCTGCCTGTGACCTGTTCCTGCTCAGTTGTAGAGCTTAGCCCACCTAACTACAGTGACAATATACAGGTCATTACTGACTAGTATGACCATCTGTTCTCACACGCAGACCTGTAAGCCAAATATCCTCATTGACTAGATGTAGCTATGCAACTCATGTACAGATTTAACCATTTCTTCCTTAGAAACGTCTCTGCTTTTTACTTTTTCTCACTGGGGGGGCTTAAAAGTATTGTAGGTCCTTATGTCTTTTATTGAGATATAAATAGTAGCTTTTTCCTTGATCTGTTTACTTTGGCAAAGCAAAGGTTTTTTTCAGCTTTTCAGCTTTAAAACTAATAAATTTAGGTTTTTTATTCACAATTACTTTCTATTTAGTAACTTTCTTTTCTTTAATAATGCATTCAACTGCTTAGATTTTATTTAAACAAAAAATCAGACACCAGTCTTTTTTTTAACCTTAATTTTGGAGTTGTTTGCAAAAGCAAACATCTGGTTTTCATCCAACTTTGTTTCTGTTTAACCTCCTTGCTCTCGTCAAGTTAAAATCTTCAATGGTTATCTTCTTATAACATCTTTCTATGAGTCATCTCTTCCTTAGTGTTCTCCCTGCAGTGCTTCCCTATTAGTCATGCTACAGGCTGGCCTTTCTTTACTATGTAATATATAAGTTCCTGATATTTATTTAATAACTGAACAACTGCATATTTCATATCTTCTGTATCTCTCAGGTTTTTCAGTCCTCTCACAGTTTTTATGACTTGTCCAGTACACATGGGACAGCTTCACAATCATCCCGTATTTGCTTTGTGATGCCCAGTGTAGGTTAACAAATGGATGGGTAGGCAGGTAGTGTTGTGAGAGACAGTAATTGTTATGTGTTTGCTAAAAAATGCTAAAGCTTCACATCTCGGCACACGTGGTTTATGTGCAGGTATGTTCTTACTGTTCTTCTTATCCTTCTGCTATACTCCACTGTATATTCTCTTGTAAGACTATACGTTGTGTAGGATATGGGTCAGGTTTTTTACTCTTTCTGCAAAGCTGAAGCCAAATACCTGATCATGACTGAAGCCACACATCACAGATTCAGTACATTCAAAGTCATCTAGCAGGGCTTCCCATCGCCTACATTTGGAATTAATGTTCACTAAAGAATTAGTTGAAAGCAGTTGGAAAATAAGAGAAGCTACCTGCATTCTTACCAATGTTTTTTTTGGTGAATAGATTTATTCTGGTCTCCCTGCCCCATTTGTTGGGCGAATGCCACACATCATGGCCATGGCCAAGCAGCATTAAATTTTAGGAACGGACAGAAACTGCATCAGCTATAAATATAAGTAACACATGCACTGGGGTATGTTTTTGCAGGGGGCAGGGTCATGTGCGAGTGTGATGCCAGAGGGAGGCACAGCCTTTCCCCTTTCTGATGCACATCACACCGGATGGCACAAGCAGGGAGCTGCAGGAACTGCATCTCACTCAGCGATGTCTGTACCAGCGCGATCGCAGTGTCCAGAGTGTCTTCCTCTTTGGGCGCACGCGTGGTACATTCCTGATGCTGCCGTGTTAGTACGGCTGTTGAAAGAGGGCTCAAAACAGGACCTTGACACAGAAACTTTGCTACACTGGGGTTTTTGAGGGTTTTTGTTCGTGGGATGATTTGGTTGGTTTGTTTTTCTCAAAGAGAAATTTCAGCAGCTGAATATACCTTGGGTAGACTCTTTTTGAAGTATGTTTTAGGAGAACACAGGGGAATATATATTTAGAAGCGTTGGAGTAGTTATTGAGTTTACTTGTATTGGCAAAGTGCAGGGTGAGACCTTTCTGATTTTTTCCTCCCACAAACTTGCCAATGAAAACTTAAAATGCAATAATTGCTAAATGCTGAACTGGTAGGATATTTTCAGACCATCCAATCCAACTGTAGACCTAACAGTGAGCATTGTCTGTCTTGATGTAGTGGAACGCTGAATGGAAGTCTGATCATTTTCATGTGAAAGATGAAGAGCCTTGGTCTTAAGAGTCACATCAATATCTGGTTCTGTGAAAGCCAGATCTGTAAATAATAAATAACAAATTTCTTATAATTTCTGATTAGTTCAGCTATCCTTTCCCTGCACAAAGACTTTGCATATCACGTTTGAGATTACAGTGATACTACTTTAGAATTTTAAATAGTGATAAGATGAAGAACAAGTATCTGTGGTCCATAGCAGGTTTTGTGAAATAGATGGTGTATGCACTTTCTACAAAATAGTTTTATGATTTAGCCAGCTGTCCAAATTGGTGAATTAGTGAGGGATTTGAAATTGTTATGTACTGTGCAAAACAGTTTGATCATTCTATAGCATGAAGGTCAATTTCAAAGGTGCTTAACTTTCCCACATCTGTTTACTAACATTTGAAAGCACCGTATTAGCAATGCTTAGGTAGTCATAGCTGAGCCACTGCACCTACAAAATGGATGTTATGATAAAGCTCAGTAAAAAAGGAAGTCTGAGGGAAAAACACATTAGAAATCAGAAATATCATGTACCACAGATGCATTTTTTTCTTCATAGATGACTTGCCTATCGTATGTCGGTAGATTACTCACATCAGTGCCTGCACCTGTTGTAATATTACCAGCACTACTTTGTGGATCCACTGTGTTCCAGGTAATGGAGTTGGAAAAAATACGAACTCTGATTTACTTACTGTGCCCGATGATGTGTATCAGCTGTACCCTGGACGTAACTGATGTTGGAGCAGGTCACTTTTCTTTAAGGCCTTGAGCCCTGAAATAGAGGCATATGTTTAAAATTGACTTGTAACTAGGTAAAAGATTTGGTAGACACATTTGTAGTGGGTTTAGTGTTCCAAGAAAGCCAAATTTAAGTATGGTGTAAATTTGGACCAAATAGAGCTGTATACATGGATAAGATTCCTTCCCAGAACAGGACATGCTTTTGAAAGCTTTGCACGGCTTCCTAATTGTGTAAAAGGAAGCATAGTTTGAGCGAAGAACAGAAGACAGACAAGTTTTAATCTACTCAGGACCAAAAATATTGGGTCTGAAATACAGTGGTCTTGCCATGTTGTTTATAAATTGTCTCTTACATCATTTGGATGGGTAAAACTTATTAAAGATTTTTAAAGGGATCACGCGTTTAGTTTTAAGACTAACTGCGCTTTCTTGATTTTACCATTGTAAGGAAGAGAATCCAAACCAAGAACATAGCAGAGTTTTTTACTTTGCTGTAAACATCACGCCAGTTAGGGAATTTCTCAGTGCTTTGCGCTAGTGCAGTAGAAGATTCTTAGCGGTATCCCCAGGGATAGAGGCTTAATATCATGACATTATATCATGTGCTTAAAGTGCATTTCCATTGAAATGTGCATTTCTTGAAGTTTTCTGTTGGAATGGGCTCAGTCCTGACCCAATACACTCTCTTTCTTAATTCACACTTACTTGTATAAAGCGTGTGGATTTTGGATGTACAGTTGCATAAATGTGTGTTTGCACACACTTACCTGCATTTTTGGGGGCAGACTAGACTAATGGGACTAAGAAACCCACATTTTTTTCTGCAGAAAGGTTTGAACTTTCTCTAGCCGTGCTCTCAGCTTACCGGGAGTACGTAGCTGTGCTACACCGTATGCCAAACGCAACCTGCTGCTGAAAGGAATATGCCACAGCACCATTTGAGTTGGTTCAAGACTTCAGGTGGCGTAATTATGCATCTTCTAGTAAGAGGTATTTTAAGAAGAGATCACATCACTGCTTACCTGGAGCCATGTGAAATTGAGGAAGACCAAAAATAAATCCAAGCTATTATAAAATAAGTCTTCGGTTAACTTTACAGTCATTTAATATTACTTGGAAAATTCAATTCATTACTTAAAGCAGGTATTTTCACATTTCCAGGGGAACTCAGTACATTTAGGATGATTTTCCATCAGTTTACATTTTCTTGTTACTTTTGCATTCTGCCATCTCTGTCCTTTGTAATTCCTGTGTAATAATACTGTATACTCTGAACAGAACTGCCATGCCACAGCCATGAAAAGTTTGTATTGAAATTCTCGATGTTTGTGTGACACATTAAAATAATGTACTTGTTTTCAGGACTTGCTATTCCCGGTCTTAATGCTTTAGCCAGAAGAGTATCCTTCCTGTACTGTAGAACAGGAAATAAGCTGGTTCCTTTTAAATTCTGAAAACAATGAAGTTTGTCCTTAGCCTAATTTTTTAGAAATTACATTCATTTTGATGTTTTGGACAATGCATTAGTTTGTTTTGCTTCCTTGTGAAATACAATGGGAACAGCATGTCATAATCATACATCCATAATAAGCTGTCAAGGCTGAATTTAAGAATGCAAATATTAAATCTTTAATGTTTTTTTTCTTGACCAGGCATCTTGACCACCTTTTGTTCAACAGATAAATTTTCCCATTAGGGTAATGGCTATATGTGTCTAAACAATAATGACGCACTATGACAATTACAGAAACGAGGGGAAGGGGACAATAGAAGAAACAAATTGTTACTGGTTTTCTCCTTTTTTTGTCCTGGGAACATTTAGAAAAAAGCCTTAATCTTTGAAAGTATGAGGCCTTTATGCCTATGCCCTCCCCCAGGTTTTGTGCAGTTCCTGGTATGGTATTTCACGTGTGTCACGTTGGTTATTCTTACAGTAAGATGAGAACCTTCGTACGCTTTATTAAATGTAATGAAACATAAGAAGTTACCTCTGAAACTGTAAACCATTTTCCCAGATTTGGCAGTAGTGGATTTGTTTGATCCTTGAAATAATTACAATAGCACATATCTCAGTCAGGAAAACATTTTCTGATGTTCAGAGAGAGGTTAAGGTCTGTTCCTGATTGTATCACTTTTTGGGTGTTTTTGAATAAGCCAGGTAAAATCTGGCTTCTCTTCAGTTTCTTACGTTTCAGAAAGATTTATTTTAAATGTACAATAAGCCTTTATATTTTTTTAAAAAAAATCCTTAAGGAAAAAGGATCAACCAAACACATACAGCTTTTCTTTTAAAATGCTCTGCAAACCTAATTTCTATTTCAGCATAGTGCAGTCATGTAAGATTGGTTTATGATGTGTGAGAAGGCTATATATAATCATGTGTTGCAGTTTATGGTATAAAAGCATACCTCACTATGTTTTCGTGAATCTGTTATCTAAGAGTAGTTTTACAAGGGGAGTAAAAAAAATAATCCTAGATTTAGAGGTATACTTGATAACCTCTTATGAGGCCTAGCTGATGGGAAAAGTGGATGTGTGCATGAAATACAGTCCCTTTATCAGGTGTGACCAAAATGCAGCAAACCAGTATAACTAGGGACTGGAAGTAACCACTCCAAACTACGTTAACAGCAGTTGATCCTTAATGATAGGTGCCTTTGAGGTTACTGTCGGGAATAAATATATAATAAATAAATAAATAAATATAGGAAAAATATTTCTGAAGCTGAAATACTTTGTATCCTTTGGATACTACTTTTTTTTTTGTACTTTCAGCGGGATAGTATGCTTACATATGAACCAAATTATTTGTTTTCTTTCGTCAGTACTTCAGCTGAGGCTACAACAAAGACGGACACGAGAACAGCTGGTGGACCAGGGCATCATGCCACGTAAGACTTACATTATTTCTAGTAATTTGTTTTACTTTGCTGTATTAATTATGAACTGAATATACAAAATAATAAAACCAAACATTTCTGTGAGAATCATTAAAAAAAAATTATCATTTGAAAAAAATTGTGAGATCTTCTTGGTAATCTAAATGAGCATGAAGTAAATTCATCATCCTTACCTAAAGTTCCAGTTAAAATAGCCATTGTGATGAAAACACGAGGATTTGCAGACAAGTCTGATTCTCCTTTTATTTTTCTCTCTTTAAATTATCATTAATCTTAACTGAAATAAATTTGATTGTATAAATGAGTGGACATCAATAACAAAGCCAGCGGTCTTTGAAGAGTAGGATGGCAAGGGTTGCCAAACAGAAACAAAGGACACATCAAAGTTGTGACTTAGGCCCCAACAGATGTGTCTTCTGTGTCAAATCTTGCAAGCTGTGATGTTAGAGGACATGAGGCAGTGGATTAGGCTGGGCGCTGTACGCTGCGTCGTATGACCTAATGTAAGACCTAGCTTCTGTGCCTAGGCCGTTCCTTCTGAGTATGAATGCCTTTCCAACAATATGGGAAGAGGCTTTGGTTTTTTGGTTTCTTTAGAAAATTATTTTGGTTTTGGGACGTCTTCTCCAATTGCTGGAAGTTCCTTGACACATCTGGCAAGTGGTCCAAGTTGTTTTGTAAGAGTTTTGCATTCTTTTCCAAAACAAAGATTATATAATGGTAAAAGTTAAATGAGTGCCTTCAGATGCTGTCTTTGGAAGAGTTAAGATGCTGCTGATCACCTTAGCATGAAGTGTCTCACAGGCAGCAACATCACCAAGTTCATAAATACAGCCGGAGGTGTATTTATGATTTCAGGGTTCTGTAACACTGAGCTTCTGATTCTTTGGCCTGGCTACTGACCATCCTTGAGAGCTATGCAAGAAGTTGCCGGTTCTTCAGTAAACCATTTTTATCTGTAACTCTCTTCTACCTCTGGAATTTAATTGCAGATCATACTGCTTTGACAAGCAAGAATTTGGATATTTGTTACGCTTGTATGTCTGAACACACAGCACTTGTATTTTGAAAGTAATTGGTGTGCTTTATGCAATTGCACTTTATTGCTGGTGTCCATTTTCTCCATTATTGATTCCAATCTGTTAGAGATGATGGTTGTTTCAACAGCAGCACTTAACAATACCTCATACCAATTTAGCAGTCACGAGTGTCCTCCTGAATATGGATATGTAGTGGCCTAGAATTAAAATGCAGTTAATTCTTTCGTTAGAGATGTATTGGTGTTCCTCCAATGACTATGCTAATTGTTTGTACAGCATCTTCTGGCTTGTTTTGGAGATCCGCCTGGTCTCAGAATGAGGGGTGCATAGAACACATCAGGATTCCCTAAGTGGACAGTATGGGGTGATACTGGACTCAGGATACAGTTCCATGTTGTCAAAAGATTCAACTGTGAAAAGCTGAAGAAGGCTTTTCTTAAAACAAACAAAAAGCCCACCCATTGAAAACATATCGAAATTATGTCACGTTACTGTCAATAGCTCAGTGTGCACTGGTGCGTTCTAGCTTGAAAGCACAGTACCTTACAGCTCGTCTCTTCTTGAAGGTGTCTGAGCATGCAGCAGGCTTCACATTGCTTTGCTAAAGCATCTTCACCTTTCCAGCTCTGTAGTGTTGATTATCTTCAGGAACAGAATGATCCATTTCTTTTTGAGTGAAACCTGGAAAAAAACCTGTAAACTGTCAAAAAGCGTTAAAGATTTTGTTTTGCAGTACCTCATCTCTGCCAAAAGTGTGCCAGAAGTGTGGCAAATAAGATGGATTATGCCTGCAGCCATTTCACTTCCTTTCAACAATTCAATTGAGATGAAGACTCTACAGTTCATATTATTTCTAGCTGAATGGTGTGTTTTACTCTTCTTGGCTATTTAGCCGCTAACCACCATTCTGCTTTCAAATCTGAACATTTGAGGGTTCCACAATTTTTTTAAAAAAAAATGAGCACAGATAGTTCTTAGGGAATGATCCGGTTCTCTCTAGCAAAAGCAAGTATGAGGTGTAGACAGATAGTAAATACAATGGAATAAATGAAACAGTATTTTGGGATTCTGAACCTTACCTCATAAAATTTCCACTGCGGAACAGTTTTGGTAAATAGACCCCAGTGTATGTAGTGAAAAAGTTAATTGTTACATGGTTGTATCTGTTAAAATCAAATATTCCAGTATTCTGCATAGGAGTGTTGCTCATCTCTGTTAAATGTAAGTGAATACAACTAGCATGAGTCAAATGTAAGCCAGGTCAGATGCAACCACAACTTTGAGATGGTGTTAAACACCCATACACACATTCTGATTAGGGTATTTCTTTTGGAAATCACTTCCTGTCAATTTAACTCTTACTCTCCCTTCACAGCTTTGAAAAGTCCAGCTGCATTCCATGAGCAGATAAAGAGTCTGGAGCGAGCCAGGGTAAACCACTTTGTGTCAACTTCTTATGAACATCTGAAAATGGATAGTTGGTTGTATGTGATACTAAACATGAAAAAATCATCACCATTACAGTAATAACATGTGCTTTTATCTTGGAAGAATCCGTTAAAATAAAATGTTGGTGACAAATCTGTGAGGACCTTTATTAATTCTTCACAGATGAAGGTGGGGGGATAAGCTTGCAGATGTAACGTAATACACAGCTACCTCCAGTTAAAGATCGGATACTTGGGTAAATTATGCTTGTGCAGTATTCTATATTTCTATAGAATCTGTACTATTTTGATTTTGTGTGGTGGTATGGGATCAAATCCAGAAACATTCCCAACTTGTTTGGGGGAGATAGAAATTCATTAGCGCTGCTTAACTGATGGAAAACCAAACCCCTCTGGTGCTCGTGTTCTAACAGCAGTGTCCACCCATCTGAATGCAACTGCAAATACTTGTTGCTTGGACATCAATGATTTATCAAACTACTTTGATTTTGCTAGTAAACGGTAGTTAATGCTATTTCCTTATTTCTTTAAAGACTGAAAATTTTTTGAAGCACAAGATTCGCAGCAGGCCGGACCGGTCTGAGCTGGTCAGGATGCACATCCTCGAAGGTATGTACCCAGCTGTATGTACCTTTTGAGCTACTGTTAGAAGGAACTTCTGTTATGCACTCAGTTTTCTAACTCAGTTGGCTTTGATATGAATTATTTCTAAAGGTTTACATGCTCTATTTCTCTACTTCTGCAGTGTCTGTTGTAATCTGTATTCTGAATATGTGTAATAATAGATACACCTATGGCAGTGAAAGTATTCTCAACTGTGTATTTATTTGCATACCTGACAGCATTGTACTTCCCCTGCCACGCAGCATCACAATCAGTCTTTAATAAACCTGAGTTTTACTCTGCCTTGTTGTTTGAAACACTAGTCATTGTGAATGGGGCTGCATTACTGCATTTCACCATAATCTAACCAAATACAGACATTGCCAAATAACCATCATCCAAGTCAATTTAATAGCCATTAGTTTTCAAAACATGCATTTGGATACTAAACCCAGATAGGAGCTTACGTGTTAATAGATCACATTCGTATTGACAGACTGTCTCCAGCTTTTCATTGAAATACAATTTTGAAGATTCACATTTGTGCTAGAAGCTATCTGTAAAGGTAGATTTTTTTAAGATGTTTGCCAAGAGAGACTCAAAAATCATTGGATTAATTAAACCTTTACCACAGCTCACACTGGTAAACCATTAGAGCAGCAAATGCTGTCTTCAGATTATAATTAGCACTTGTTTTGTATTCCCTGCTTTATTGTTGGACATTATACAAATGTTTACCAAAAGTATCACTGCTGTTAAAAAAGTGGTTATATTTATAGAAAAACACGGAGATGAACAACATCTACTCATCTTATTTTTGCTTATTAATTTGAGAATTTTCAGAAAACACTTGCCTGCTTTAGGTAGAAGTGGGATAGTTATTGCAAAAACAAGACAATGTTGTTTGTCATGAAATTGGAGAAAAGATGGAACAGAATATTTAAATAATTTTATCTTTTCAGAGACCTTTGCAGAGCCTTCACTACAAGCCACTCAGATGAAACTGAAGAGAGCTCGTTTGGCAGATGACCTGAATGAGAAGATTGCTCAGAGGCCTGGCCCTATGGAACTAGTAGAAAAAAATATTCTTCCTGTAGACTCCAGTGTTAAAGAAGCTATTATAGGCAAGTAGAAGTCCCACACCTTCTATCTGTAATCTATATGACACTTTGGAAAACAATAATTTAACTCTTGAGGTTAGAGTTCTCTAAAATAAAACATACTCAAACTTTATTGGTACTTATTATTTCAGCTTCTGAAGTCCTAAATTCTGTCATCATTTAATTGAAGTTATCCTATTGTTATTCAAAACTAAGTTGGAATTATATACTTCAGTACTCTCTTTGAAAAGACTTGTTTCTTAGGAATAATTTAAACATGTGGCCATTCCTCAGCCTGTCATATGTTTGTGTCTGTGTGCACGTTGACGGTACCTCTTAATCTCTTATTTTAATAACTTATGCTATGCTCCTAGTTTTATCAGTTCCTTGAATATGATTTAATATGGCTGTCATTATAATAAAACCACAATAAATACTTATCTACCATATGTTTAGGCTGCGGAAACCTGATCATTTTCCAGTAATTAGCTAATTCTGCCACCAATGTCTAAATTTGCGTCACTGAAAAAAAAATTGTTTTGCTTGTTTCTTTGTAAACCTTCTAGCAGTTGGACAAGAGAATTATCCCCAAGCTTTGGATGATTATTCATTTGATGAAGACAGCAGTGATGCTTTATCACCAGATCAGCCAGCCAGCCAAGAATCCCAGGGTTCAGCAGCTTCCCCGGGTGAGCCAAAACCAAGTGACTCACCATCACCAGTAACACCAAATGCTGCTACATCAGCACAGGTACAGTTTTCAAATGTTGAAACAAAATCTTCACAGTATGTTTTTTAGGTCTGACGCTGTAGAAATGGGGCATAGTTTCCCACGGAATGAATACATTCGCTGTTGCAAAGGAGCATCTGAAACTCTATTTTCTTTTTGGGAGTGTACGGGCTAGAACCTTGGCTTAGCTGTTGGCAGTAATAAAATTTCCATAGACTGTAGTTGCAATAAAGCCATAAAATCACTGAAATTCGTTATGGCCCATAGAAGATCTACAGCTTTCCCAAAGTTGTTTGAAAGGTCATATCCGTGGTTTACTCCAGCTGTTATTGATTACTTAATGTCTGTCTTCATTCTGGGCAAGGTCTTGAACTCATTGAGAATTAGACTTAGCTGAAACAACAACAGTTGACGTCAGTCCATTATCCCTGGAAAAGTCCGTAAAAAAAATAAGGTTTCCCACATAATTTAAACGTTCTCTCCTGTAGTTTTAAATACTGCCTAAGAAATTTGCTGTTTAAGAATATAAAATAACTTTAATGTTGATTTATAATTTTTAGTATTTTCTTGAGTTCCTTACAAAGAAAGTCACTAAATCTGCAGTGGCAGACAAAATGTTGTCTTTATAATAGAGCACTTGAATATGTATTTAAAGAACAGTGGATTTGAATGAAAACACTTGACTGAAATGAGTTTTGCAAGAGAGCTCTTCTTACAGTAGTTTCATTTTGTGATTTAAAATGGGCAGTAACATTGCCTACCCTATCTTTAAACACATTATAAAAGTGCTGATGTAAAAAATTTACAAAAACAGTAATGAAACAAACATCATGTACTAGAAATTAGTTTATCTTTTATTAGCTACTGAAAACCCAGGATTATATGCATAATCATACAGTTATCTGGATGCTTCCAGATATCTTGTGCGGCACTTGCTTCACAGGTCTTTATCTTTGAGTTACTCAGCGAGTTTATTCATTAATGATATATATGCATTTATTTAAAGGTTACTATGTTTAGCTTAAATAGATTGTTTATGTTTTCTGTCATGCCTCAGCTATTAATTTTAAACTCACTAACTTAAGCCCAGTTAAAAGGAGAAGGTTTTGCTTTTAACTAGATTTCTGCAGCTTTCATGGAACAACTCTGCACACAGAAAGAGCCCCACATTAAGGCTCCAGTGGCAGGAAAGCCAAGCAAAGTCATCACATGTTGTCTGATGGCAACTAGCTTGAACAGTCAGCAAACTCCAAACTAGCCAGATTTAACAGTACTCATCCCCACTCATTAACAGCTTGTTCATTTGAGACTGACAGAGCTGAGTAAATGACAGATTGTGCTTATATTCTGAGTTATACTTGCCTAGAGGAACCATTAGTTTTTGTTCATGTGTTGAAACGAAGAGTAACAAAAGTTTTGCCTTCTATCAATGCTGAATTTGTTGCTGAATCCAATTTACACGTCTGCTGAGCCATTGTGTGTGCTAGAAAAAAACTCCTTGAGCCTGAACTACTGTTTCTGCCAGTAAGCCCACTTCCTGTTGTGCATAAATGAAAGCAGCTGTATTGTCACGGAAAAGTAATTTATGTTTCAGATTGTAAACATGGATAGAATGGTAAAATGCATCACTTCGGTAAATTATTTAGTGGAAAGACTTGGGGTTTCGTCACAGTATTATATATATGAAATGACTTACCAATAATCTGTTAAAGGATAGTGCACTCAGCTTTGCGTACTTGGTACTGATATACCACACATTTGTACGCAAACACAGAAATGTGAGTAATGGTGTCATTTTTGTTTGATTAGCTGAAATGTTTTGTATTAATTTGAGGAGAAAGTCTGAATTTGATGGAAATTCAAAAGCTTTAGGACTTCATCTTACTTCATTTCATGCAAGTCTGTACCTGGTAAGAACAAGATGTTCTGGCCTGTATAATGCAAATGTTAAAACTCTTTATTTTAAAAGAATTTAAGAGTGTATCAAAATGTGGCCAACGTGTGAATGGTACTACTACAAATGTGTAATATTCTTGAGGTTCATGTTGATCAACTGTAATCTATAACAGATCTTTTTCAGGAGGACTTCTTAAGAGTTTTCCTTCATCACTTTCTCTACTACACAAAGGAGGAAACGATGCTTAACTTTGCAGTTCAAATTATTTTCATGCTTGTCTTTTTATTAAGCTTTCTTTTAGAAAATGCATTTATTTATATATTCAAACTCTCAGAGGATTCGTAGCAAATCCAAAACAATGCTGGACACAATGCACAGCACATCTGGATTTTTTCACTGTTCCCTAACATACAGATTTGAGATGTGAATTAGGTTTCATGTCGAGGGAATGTAATTTTTGTTGCATAAATTGAAAGCAAACCACATGAAATCAGATACCCAAGTAAAGAGTTAGGTTCCTAATGGAGAGGTAAATAAAAATACTCAAAGCAATACATGCCAAAAGCTTTTCAAGTAGGAAGCATAAGACAGATGGGTGATTGCAGCAACACAGTAACAGAGCACTTGATTGAAAAAGCACTTCGGATAGAACTTCAATCCTTTGCTTATGGATTTCATAATGTATTATAGCCACTTCTGTGCACAGATCTAAAATGCAAAGTTGCTCTTCTGCAGAATAAACCAGATGTTTACCTTGTCATTCCTTTTGAAATAAGGAATAACAGCACAGCATGTCTCTACAGGAGATGTGTCTGAGAAATTGCTCCTTTGTTCTTTTAATTTCCTTTGGCAAATTTTAGGTTTTATTACAACATAAAATACAAAGGATGTTTTGAAAATAGCAGAGTGCAGCCAGAGTTCTTTTCGAGGGTTCCTCCTCCACACGTTTCCAGGCCTCAGAGGGTGTAACATAACTTTGAGAACTTCCAGCTCGCATTGACTGATGACGTAAAACTTGCTTTAACCTGATGTATTTGCATCTGTTAAGGATTAGGCACACTACTCTGAACAGATCAAATTGTGGTGGTCACAGTTCTGAAGACATTAAACAGCTATCTTCAAAACAGCTGAAGTATTTTGCTTGATGAGACAGAATATAATGACTGCTTTCCTAATATATTCACTGCAGCTTGTTGACCTGCTAGATGCTTGTTTGCAGTTAGAAGAAAAGGTGCAGAAATCATATTATTGGTAACTTGAAATAGAGTATCTGTTCAAAGGAAATAATGTTTACATTATTTTACAAAGTAATCAAGTTAAGGAGTAGTAACCTGTTAATTTATTTTTTGAATTTAAAAATGTATCAAGTAAATGATAGCACAGTTCATTGCTTCATCTCATACTTGTGGGTAAAATTGGGAAGTCTGTAAAAAGTTTTGTATTTAATGTAGCTATTAATCCTTTGTAGTTTAGGGTAACAACTAATGGAAGGAAAAAGCAGTTTACTCTGTGGCAAGAGGAGAATATTTAACACCATGATTTTCAAACAGTAGGAATTACAGAGGTGGGGTTGTGGGGTTTTGTTTGGGTCTGGACTTTTTTTTTTGTTTGTTTGGGTTTGGTTTTTTGTTTTGTTGTTGTTTTTTTTTAAGTTACTAACTCCTTCCCATTTTGAAGAGTTTTGTTGTGCTGTCATTACGGAGGTGCTTTCATAGCCTGTAAAGGGTTGCTAAATAGTATGTTTGAAGTCACGTTATCTGTTTGGGTTCAAAAAGGATTAGAATGGTGAAGGGTGAAAGAATAAGTAATGAGTAAGCTGAAGTATCAAACATTTAAAATGTTTTTTAGATGGGGCTTCAGGAAAAGAAAATATAAAACCCAGCAAAAATCAAGAGATCACTAGAGTTTGCCTGTGCTTTACGGTAATACTGTACATGGTACACTGATTCAGAGACAAACTAAGAGCTTTTTAAAATGTTACTGGTATAACCAGAATAAGCTTTTTAAACTTGATAGCAACAGGAGTGCAGCACGCTTGGAATACAGCATCCAGAACCCTTTTTTAAAGAGTAAGTCCCTCTGAAGTCCTCTGCCAATTCTTATGCAAGTCCGGCAAGTAACAGATACTGTGTAGATAGCGGATGCTTTCCAGAGCAAACACTTTGAAAGTTGGATATAAAAATAGAGGCATTTATATCTTTAGCCTGCCACCATAAACTGACACAACCCCAAGACAGGCATGTGCACAATGTTTCAGTGACTAGGCATGGCATACTAAATCCTGCAATTTACAAAAGCAGCATCAGGAGCTTTGCCTCTGGATGGCTGCGCTGCAGAAGGATCGAAACCACTATACAGTTTAGGTAAGTTACAGTGAGCTAGCTATAGCTGCCTGTTGGCAACTGACAGCTGAGAACACAGCAAAATGTATAAAAGAAATGCAGGGATAGAAGGGAAAACAATTATAATTTAATTGTAAGCAAGAGTCAGGGAGCTTGGTGCGTGCAGACTCGCAGCTTGATAATTGCCATCCCAGCAATACAAAAGAACCAGGACATCAAGTTGCAAGTTGTGTAGCAAGTGTTTTTAGCAAACTGATTTAAGTCCTTTGTGATCCAATCTCAAGGAAGAATAGTAGAGCACAGGAAGAAATGAACTGGGGAGAAGTACCCATCTGACTTAAGTAGAAGGCAGGAGTTCATAATGTATTCTGAATATCAGCATTACTGATAGGAATATAAGGGAAATGGATGGGCTTTTTATAAAGGGATGTTGTACTAGGTGGTCTGGTTGCTTTCTTAACTAATGGAGGTGATCTCATCTGTCTGGATTTAATACTGTATGATATTAAACACTAACAAAAGTGGCGAAGATGGAGATTAGCAGAGATAAGACAGAAAGAGAAGTATTGGGTTGAAAGGAAGTTGGTACCAGTGCTCTGCAGGAGTTGACTTGGGGACGTCCTCTTTTCGTAAGAATGGGTCACATAACAGAAGTGGGAAGGCATTCAGTACAGTTGGACTGTTGTTATGCAGAAAGAACTGGTTGATTTGGCTTTTAGGAGAAAAATTGAATTCCAATAGAATGGAATAGTTCTTAGAAAAAAACACCTCTCCTTCCCATGAAGGAGGTGTGGAAACCTGGGGACAGACTCAAGAGAGAACTGAGGAGGAAGACAGGTGGGGTACAGTGGTCAGCAGCAGCAGTGAAGTGGCTGAGCTACTGTGTGCTTCCTCAGTTCAACTGCAAGTATGTTAGAAGAGATGATGCCAGTAGAAACGTTAATGCCACTGTGAGGATCCAGTGAGACCCCATATGGAATATTCTATACATTTCCAGTTACTTATATCCAAGGAAAGACTAATGAAAACTGTAACACAAACAGGAAAGGATGATCAGAGAATGAAAAATCTCTTTTATGAGAAAAGAATAAAAATTCATTTCTGCGGCTAGAAAAATGAGGGCTGAGATCTGTTGCTGTGCAGAGTCTATATCCCATCAGAGGGATATTTAGTACAGAAGGAAATCGGTTTTAAATCAGAAAACAATTTTGGCACAGAAAAAAACGCTATGGCAAAGTTAAGCCCAGTGAAGTTTGGTTATTATGTATGAAAACTTTTGGGAATCTCCTGGTAGGCATAGTGGTGCCAGGATAAGAATAATAACAAAAGAAGTCCTGAGCGTATATGGAATTTAGTAAGTTTACAGAAGAAATTATACACATGGTGTTTGTAACAGCAGGGGAACAAACTCAGTAAAGTTCAGGGTACTGGATTGTACTACATGGTAATAATTGTGCTAGTGGTCAAATACAGAAGAAACATACTTGCTGGCACAGTCAGAGGTGTGGTTGCCACAAAAATACTGTAGGAAGCTGTCTCTTCAAAGGCATCTGCTCTGCCGCTCCATGATCATCCTGAGACGCAAAGTTCATTTTCCTAGGTTGATGTTCGACCTTCGTGGAAGAGGCTTTTCTGGCAGTAGTAGTTTGTGTGATAAAATTCTCCTTATCTATGTGTACACAAGATTCTGACTTCAGAGGCAGAAAATACTGAAGGCCTCAATTCTATAGTAATAAAGCAGCGTTTTCTGTTATTTCAGTAGGCCGCCTCAGTATATGTACAGTGTGTCTAGAGTCAGATTTTAATGCTGCTTCAAGCAGAGTAATAACAAACGGTATTATCTCTGCTAATGATGCATTCCATTCTGCCTTTAATTATTTTCTAACCCTTATGTCTCCTTTTACTTAGAATTAATACAATTTTGTTTGAACATTTTTTCTTTATTTGGACGCATATACATTCAAATCCGTGATTATTTGGTTCAGGAAGCCTTCATACATGAAACTTGTTAACACTAACAAGAAAATAAATGTATTTGATGCAATCTTTTCCTGTAATTCTGACTGACTACCTTGAAGAGAAGATTTCTTTTGTATTCTTATGCCAGGAGCAAAAGTACTTTAATGACAGCTGTTAGTTCTACAAGTATTTTGCAATTGCAAAGTTAAGAACTGGCATCAATCAGTCAGTTAATCTGATTCCAGGCTACCAACCAGAGACAAATACATGTTAAAGTAAAATGTTCCTGACTTGAATCAGTGAGGTTACTTCTGAAGGCCCTTCCAGCTCTTTTTTTATGATTTTGTAAGAAAGACAGGGAAAAAAAATTGCTTTCATGACATTTCTTTTTTTGCTTTCATGTATGTTAAAAGGAGGAAAGAATTCTGCAAATTAAAGCAACAATGGAAGAGTTAGGAAAACAAAGCCCTTTCAGAGAGCTTTTCTTTTTATGTCGTTACAAGTACTTTTTGGTTATCATTGCTTTTACCTGCAGAAAAAAGAACAATAATAAGAAATAAGTTAGTGTTGGAAAAATCTTTATTATGATACGCTACAAAAATTGATATTAAAATCAATTACTGTTTCACTTTGGTGAAACTAGAAGTAAATCCTTTCTTAGTAAAACCAGCTTTTGGATACATTTACATGCAGTAGTTAAAATACAAACTAAGGAGTCAAGATAAGAAACCAGTTTATCTTATTCGCTGTATTTGAAGTGTGCCAAAATGTGCCTTGATGGAAAACTTGTAGACATGTACATTTTATGAATTTGACGTGACGGTGAATTGTCTTAACTTTTTCACATTTTTTCAGTTATTCGGATGGTGGATGTTTTTAATGTTTCTCTTTTTCCTTATATTTTTTTTTAATACTAGTATCCACCTTTAACCTCTCCAGTTCCTGAATTTCTCAAAACTCCCTCTACAATTGAACAGCATGTTACACGTTCTACTGCTACAACCACCCTGACCACAAATACTGTTTCTGCAGCAAAGCCTGGGCCAACGTTAGTAAAGGTAGGTATCTGTAATAACAGTGTCTGAGGACTATGTTCTTAATCTGTGTCCTTTTCCAATGTTATATTTAATGAAAAAACCCACAAGTAACGTTATAGCGCCTAAAACTAACAACAACTTCTGTTAGTCTTCAGGAAAATGTACTAGGTTGTTGACTGAAAGCTTCTGTATGTTAAAATCAACGATTAACACTTGCAGGGACTGGGTCATTATTTCGAGAGGTCCTTACGGTACAGTTGACAGAAGTTTTCAAGCAGAATTATGCATTGCATTGCTATGGAAGTTTTTAAGAAATAAGGGTAACAGATTTTTGCAATACTAAGCTTTTACTTTCTATTGGTGAAAGGAATAATTATCTTTTCTAATCTAATTTTGTATGGAGAATAATTTAATAGGAACAGAGGCAATCGCATTCATAGTCTACCTATAACCAAACTGGGAAACAGCATTGCTCCTTTTCTGCAACTGTTTTCTTAGTTTCTTTATTGTATAAGTAGAACACAAGGTGTGAGAGATGCTACTGTATCCTTGTAATGGAATACCAGAATAACATACTCAGTTCTCTCATCTGCACTGACCTAGCCAGCAGTTTGAAAAAGTTTTTAAAATACAATTAGAGAGAGGGTTGTGTTGGAAGATGTCTGTATTTCAACAACACCGCCAAAGGTCTTCAGCTGTGTAATGATATGTAGATTTCTGCCCAACTACAGGAAATTAGTTTTTGGTTAAATTTACAAGGATGGCCTCTAATAGTCAATTTCTGGTAGAAATTTGGCTGTATCCAGTGAAATCACTGGACTCGCACCAGCTTACTTAATGCAGGACATTAATGACAAATTCCAATATCCCCCAAAACCAGGCTATCTGTGTAATAAATGTGCATGGATCAACACAGGACTTCTGCTTTGGTACCTTCTGTATGACTAGGTAACTGCCTTTGACTTTTCACTGAAAATAATTTCAAAGAGCTTGTAAAGGAAGAGTTCTAACACACGAGCAGGTATCACTAATAAGGATACTGCTGAAAGTTTCAGAAGAATAATCCTGTAATTTATAGGAATGCCTGTCCCTGATTTTATCTAGACCTGTAAGTACTTGTGACCTGCAGGTGTTTACAGATAGACTTTTAAGTACGAGCTTTTACCTGTACAAATTTCTAAGTGTTTTTGAACTTACCTGTTTAAGAAGAATGCATCTTTGCAGTGACAGCTCATACCCAGCAGAATCCCTTAACTTCATTTGCACCATCCATTAAGAAAACATTCACAAACTGAATTGATGACCCTTTCTTGTGCAAAGTAGAAGCCAGCTGGAGTACATTAACTTTTCAAGGATGGTAAGCAATTCCTTTGGGCAGGTTTGCAGGGATAATTGTGTTCAGCAACTCTGCAGTCAATACACTCCTGTATGCTTTGTCTTTCTACCTTGCATAACTGCTTGTAAATGAGACGTCGGTTATAGTTGTTTCAATGTTTTCCATCCGTAAACAGCAAAGCCACCCAAAGAATCCAAACGATAAGCATCGGAGCAAGAAATGTAAAGAACCTAAGCCAAGGGTGAAAAAATTGAAGTATCATCAATATATTCCACCTGATCAGAAAGGTGAGAAAAATGAGCCACAGATGGACTCCAACTATGCTCGGCTACTGCAACAGCAGCAACTGTTTTTGCAGCTGCAGATCCTGAGCCAACAGCAACAACACTACAACTACCAGACAATTCTGCCAGCACCGCTGAAGTATGTGAAGCATTGTTTGTGTCCTTTAAAGAAAAGATACATACATCAGTTACAGAATTAGTATATAATTATTCTAATTAGCTTTAGAAGTAAACATATTTTACAAATGTTAAGAGACAACTGGAACCCAAGAAAACTTAAATGGCCATGTGCATCACTGTGGGTGTATTATTTGCCTCATTTAACGAGGTGATGAGGTGGTTCTCTTGTTAAAATACTCCTGAAGTCTGATAAGTCTTTAAGTGGTCCTAGTTATTTTTATTATTGATGTGGAAACAGAACTTCCTACCTGTCACATGCATTTTTTCCAACCCAGATGCATATTTGAAACTCAAAAGCATTTATACAAAAGCAAGGAAATTTTGACTCCATTTTCACTCAAATAGGACATAGGTAGGCAGAGCAGAAGAGAAGCTTACAGGTGATGGCTTTTACAAAGGCAGGTACTACTGTTGTGTTTTTATTGTCTTTTTACATCAGTTTCACAGACCACATTTTTGCAGTTTAAAAATAAGAAGAAACAGTTTTTTTAAATTAGGTAGCATTTGTATAATGTTTATACCCTCATCTCTAATGCTTATATGAGTTCTTGATCAGTGTTGATCTTTAGCACTTTTAACAGAGAGAAGTATACTTTCTGACTATAGGTAGAAGCAGCCAGAAAAATAAATCTTTGAAGAATTGCCAGCACTCTATAGCAGCATGAGAAGCTGACTATCTACAGAGTTTCATTCTTACTGTCTTAAGACCAATCTTTTCCTAGAAGTGCTTATAGTGTAACATGCCACAGCCACACAACCCTAAATTCACGTAACTTTCATCTGGTTTTTTTTTTTTTTTAAAAAAAAATTAGTTTTCACTGAGTTATTTTTCCTCAGCAAGTGAGGCTAGAAAAGTTAAAGGTACCATCTGTGGTTATATTTATAATTACCATGTATCCTAACATTTGGATAGCGATGTTTCTGCCTGCTTACCCACACTTCTTATGTTCCATTTACTGACATTTCAGAAACATTTCTTCATAAATCAGTTGAACAAAATAAAAGAGCTGACTTATGGTCCCTAGTGTAAATGATGGCATTTTTAATTTTTTTACAATTATTTTGAGATCCTTTTATGAGAGTCGTCTTATGAGTACAGCCGGTAACAATGCATCATCTTCATAGTAAACTGCCTTCACGTCGGTCCCTATTATATATGAACATTGGATATGTCTGTAGGGTTGAAACATAAGAGTTCAATATCGTGGGGTTTTTTATTGATGACAAACAAAAAACTAACTAGTTGCCCTAGCTGATGATTAATTTGTACAAACCGATTCTGCAGTCCATAGTATTCTTCAGGGATACCATGACAGTAATGAAAATTATGAAGCATAAATTAGTACACTTAACTGAAGAGAAAATAAAATGTCAACATACGAATCTATTATGTTTTCCTCTGTTCTGTTTTACTAAAAATACTTAATGGTTAAATGTCTTATGTTGAATATGTATTTGTAAAATAAGTTAGTTTGTTCATTAACTTGATAGACACTAGATTCAGAATCACAGCCTCTTGACTGAAAACATAATATATTTAGCATTGACATTTTTGTCCCCCTTTTTCCTATCACTTGAAGGCCACTGAATGACAAACAGAGTAACAATGGGAATACGCCACTGAATACTTTGAACAACAGTACACCGACATCAGCTGCCAGCTCACCGAGACAGAATAGTAATATTCCTAACCGGAAACCAGGACCTCTACCTTCAAGCTTGGATGACTTGAAGGTAAAAAATAAGAGGGATTTGTCCATTCCTGTGCATCACTATAGATCATAACTTGCAAATTTTTACTGTCAAGAATAAGCTCAGATATTATTTACCAATGAAAACTGTACTTTCCTCTTACCTGCTTGGCATAATGTTGGCAAAGTTTTCATACACAAGTCTTCTGGGCTTGAATACTTGTTTTGATTTAGCCTCCTCACATGCCTGTGCTCTAGAAATGACATTTATTTCCCAAAGAATTAGAAGAGGAAGAATAATTTCAGACAGATTGTTATAGGTACCTAATTTGATACTTGGGGTAAACTGTTGAGGTGCACTTCATGTGAAGTTTTAGCCCAGGCTGGTTTAAACACTGCAACAGTAAGTTCCTCATGACAAGTTTAGTCTATCAGTGAAGAGGTTTAGTTAAGCAGTATAAATTAAAAGATGCCCTAATAATAACATATTCAGAGAGCTTACTGCTATAAATACAACACAGACATAACACTAATAAAACAGAAAATAAAGGGTCTTTCCAGAATTCAATGCATCATCTGAAAATGAACACTGAATTTTATAAAAGCTTCTTATCAATAACCACGTAAACTCTGTTTTTAAACTGTAACATGAAGGTATTACATAGGATTTTCTTACTTCAGAAATACCGTAACAGGAATTAATACCACGAGGGACATAAGGAGCGTTCCTCTGAGCAGCCCGGGGGTGTTCAGGGGGCGAGTACAGGAGTGTGCAGCCGCCCTCTCGTGGGCAGTTGGATCCCCTCGCCCTTCCTTTAGCCAGCGCCGGGTTTCGGAAGGATGGCACTGATTTTTTTTTTTTAGACTTGAAGGGATAAAAAAAGAGATTTCGGAAGATCAGATTCTCAAAACAGGAATGTGGTGTTGCCAGTTAAAGCCAGTCTTTTAATATGAAACAAGTCTATAAAATTCGACTCAAACAACAGCGTCTGAAGTAAGCTTTTCAAACATTTAAGTTACTAACTATTAACTTTTTAATATATTTCATTTATTATCTGAATTTGTGCTTTGCAGTGATTAAAGCTGTTCACTTATCCATTTTTGCATAATGTATCGGTATTCCTGCTAACGTGGTAACAATAACATAAGCTAGGCTTGCAGACCTGGTGGTGGTGGTTTTAACACTGAATCATCTAAATCAGTTCTGATAAAGAATTCAGAAATGCATTGTCGAAAAACAGAAAAACTGGAGCGTACTCTCAAGCAAGTGTAGAGGATACCAGACTGGGGGAAACAGCTGATAATCGTTGTTAGGTAGGCAGCTGCTTAACATAAAATTGCTGTAGTTCTTAGAAATGTTAAATGGATTGCTGTGACTTTTCATCACTTCCAAATCATGAAGACCTATAATTTAAAATTCTAGACTGGCAATGTACTGAAACATTACTGAGGTCACTATTCTATTTGTTTAGAGGTAGCTCTAACGTAAGTATGGTCCAAACACTCTACAGATCGATGTGGTGTATGTATATCATAAAAAGAAGCCATTCATTGTGACTGTTCTTTTTTAATTGATATTTTAAAGCACAGAATTAATTTACACCTAACACTTTTGCACTCCACTTCGTAATCTTACTGGAAAATTGAGACGTTTTACTATAAGAAATGTGGTTAATTTTAACTGCTTACACTTTTTATGTTTGTAAAAGAAACCCAGATGGCACCTAGCTGTAACTGTTCAGTTGCTAATTGGACAGTGAGCCTTTTGTGTTTGACAGGTCTATTGAATCACCCAAATGATCCGAAAAAAATTCTCAGAAATACATCTGTCTGTCTTGGTGGTGTAACAAAGGAGTTCAGCGTGCTAGCATTCAGTTTTTATCTGCACGGCTGCCATTGTCTACATGTTTGCTTCAGAAGTTTTCAGCCCAGAACTGGAGCTGTATGTTCATTTCCCCATTTTGCATATTTATGAAAAATTATCATAACTTTGTTACTATTCATTGTACAACAACCGAACACTACTAAGATTTTGGCCACTTAAAATAGTGAAAGTAAGTAGCAGGTCAGTGGTCACGGATCGTGCATGCTGTCAGAACTCAGAGGCCTAATAACCAGTGAATATGGCAGAAATATCTATTATTAAGATTTAATAAGGTAGAATGTATATAAATAAGGTTTTAAATATTTTTTTACTATTGTGCTTTATTTTATTGTAGGTTGCAGAGCTTAAAATGGAGTTGAAATTGAGGGGATTACCAGTGTCTGGAACAAAAACAGATCTTATTGAGCGTCTGAAAACCTATCAAGATCTTAATAACAATGGGGTTGCTACTAGTAGCTCAGTTACAGTAACCACTTCTGCTGGGGCCACAGGTAACACTGGGGAAGCGACTGTGGCATTTCCTGTTGCAACACTAAATAAACCAGTGGCTAATACAGTATCCAGCTTTCCTCCAGAAAAAACGTCTACTGGACCTGGCTGCAAAGTAGTAAACACTGAAAACATTAGCTCTCCTTTGCCTATATCTCCCTCTCCTTCAGAACAATCTAGTCTAAGCACAGATGATACTAGTATGGCAGATACTTTCACAGAAATGATGACAATGATGTCACCATCCCAGTTCTTAACTACTTCACCACTAAGAGCAAATATGAGTGATGATAATCAGAATCGCAGTAGTGGAAACATCTCAGCCATGGAGTTTGATGTAGCAGAGAAGGATCGCAAGCTTCAAGAAAAAGAAAAGCAGATTGAAGAGCTCAAAAGGAAGCTGGAACAAGAGCAAAAACTTGTGGAAGTACTGAAAATGCAACTTGAGGTTGAAAAACGGCAACAGCAACAGTCTCAGACTTCTAGTAATTCAGCTGCTTTGGAACAGACACAATTCAGTGCTGCTATCAAAGATGAAAAAGCTCTTACCGACTGCTCTAGTGCAAGTCAATCTGTACCTGTAGCTAGTCATTCCTTAGGACAATCGGTATATACTAGTGGCCAGAATCCAGTTGCCAAAAAGGCAGTTGTTATCAAGCAGGAGATACCTGTGGCCAAAGCTGAACCTCAAAATGCCATTTCTCAATTTTATGTTCATCCACAGAGGCAGCCACAAACGGCAGTTGTTGCCCAACCTCAAGCTTTATTAACTACCCAAGGAACTGCACAGCTGCTCCTTCCATTATCTATCCAGGGACCAAATTCTACCGCTGCAGTACAGCTGCCAGTTGGAAATATTAAGTTGCAGGTAAGGGTGCTTTTATTTTTCATCATGGAAACTGCATGGCACTATTTGCATGTTTTAGTATAAACAGGTAAATGTGCTGCTTGTAACATTAACTTAAAAATCAGGCTTACACTGTTTCTGCTGTAGGAAAAAGAGTAGAAAAATGTAAGAACCAGTCTCTTTGTAACAACTTCTAGTACTTGCTTTCTTTGTGACTTTCGTTCCTAGGTATTCTTTCCTGGAGAGTAATTGTCTTACCATGTACTGCCTCCTACATAGTTGAGTTTGATTTATATCAGCATATACCACTGTTTTGTTAATTCCAAATTGTAAGAGAGAGCTACAAACCCAGTACTTTATTTTGAGGTACAACTGTTTGCAGAATGTGTGTTTGAACTTGTGTGGTGATGGCTCATTATATTTACAAATGTGAATGCTAGTTGTAGAACTCCAGTGAGTTATAAAAGAAACCATGGTTACACAAATATTATTTCTAGGCTGGTTATAGGTTGTATCACAGTGAATAATAAACCAAGACAGGTTATAAATGCAGAGGTGTAAGAGTAATCTGATCGATAACCTGTTGGTCTAAGGTAGGATTAAGCATACACTTCCCAGTGGTGTTACTGGGACATAGCTATATGAAATCCCTGCCACCCACATGGCTATTGTGCTAGCAAAAAAAAATTCTTTCAGCTCCAGCGTGTACTTGGCTGTTATAGCATGGTGTGAGCTTAGGCTTTGGTGCTAGCCTGTGCACCATCACATTTAGCAATACTTAGGAGGGCTGTAAAATTCTCATGGGGATGGACCCCACAGTCTGCAGTGCAAGAGCTATTCCTAGTAGCTATGTACCAGACAGATCCTTGTCTAAATTGTTCTAAAATCCTCCCAGAATTCTGTAACAACGTTAAGCAGCTCGTTCTGGTAATTCACTTCATTGATATTGCAGAAGGTTTTCCTAACTACCAGCTAAAATTGTCTTTCCTGAGGTTAGACACAGTTCTTGCCAATTGCCATATATATAAAAAAATAAAAATCTGTGATCTTAAAACCCACCTTTTTCTTACATCATCAGTTCTGTCTGTCTTGTAACTCAAACCCAGTTCTAACAGTCCTTTCTCATTGGTTTTGCTCTCTCTCTTACTGTTGTCGTTGCTCTACACTGGACCCTCTCCAGTTTGTCTTCATCTTTCTTAAACTCTGTTAGCAAAATAAACACCACCTTTTAGCTGGGAACTCACCAGTACCAAACAAACAGAGTAAAAATGTTGTCTCCTCTACATGGTTCACTCCCATCTTTCCCAGAATACATGCTATTGCTGTTCTGCACTATCTGTGCAATAGATTTTTACATTATGTCATTTGCTGTGAGATGATGAATAATGCAAATGTTCTATCTTCATCCTTTAGGCTCAATCACAAGCTGGAATACAGACTCTGTCACAAATACCTGCTCCTATTTCTTCCTCTGGCCTGGTCCAGACAGCACCTCAGATGCATACTTCACAATCAAAACAAAATACCATTAAGCAGCACGCACTTGGTCAGACCCAACAAGTCAGAAAGGTTTGTGGATAGCAGTAAGCATTAAGATAAATAGTTGTGTAATCTAATTCTAGGCAGTGCTTTTAGAATCTTTTATGTGTCATCTGTGTCTTACATAAATGATGTTTGTGATACAATGGGGCTTGTAACTCCTTCTCTTTCCAAAATTTTAGTCTGCAGGACTTTATTTTCCAGTTGCAAATAAATATGTAAGACTATTGACTTTTTATCTTAGTGGTACTCTTACGGCACCACTGTTAGTATGTTTTTCCTCATGCTTGGCACAAGCGGTATATTCCAGTTTCTCTTACTTGCCACTGGCTCAAAATAGAAGATATCCTTGTAGAAGGCTCTTAAAGAAAGCTTTTACCTATGACTTTAGAGACTTATTCTTTTATAGGAGTTCCTTTTAGTTTTCCTACTTTTCTTGTTGATTTTATCCTTGCTTAGAAAGCAAGCTATGGATTCAGATACGGAGGATAGCAATTTCAGTGAGTCAAAACGCCACCATACCTACAATAAAACTCTTCCTAGGGAATGCTACAGAGAGATCCTTTTCTTCCTGTCCAACCAAAATATTCAGCTCTCAAATTTCCCAGTCCAAAACATATGTTTATCAGCAGTGGGCGCATGACTGAGTGCCAATTCAGCACCAGTCATCCCAAAAGAAAAGGTTTTCGCCACCTTTGAGCCTCTTCCAGGCTGACCTCTACTGTTAGGAACTCAAGAGATTGGTTTTGGACATTTATTGCTTCTTTATCAGTGTTATTGATTCTAAGGCTCCTGTTACTTAGGACAAGGTTTTTCAGCCAGCCCCTAGGAAAGGATAATTCAGAAACAACTGAAATTTCAAGATGAAGAGGGTAACTTTTGTGGTATGTAACAAGTTACAAAATGTCTCAGCCTTCTTCAAAGCTCCTACTTCATTTTACACAAGTGCATCATAAAGCCCACGTTCTGTTGTGATCTGGGGCTTCTACCTGTGCAGCGCCCTCTAATCTGCTTTTACTAAGGCTCTTGTTCCAGATAAGAATTTATCTTAGAAGATGTATGATTATGCCCTGCCATTCTCTAGACAGCTGACTAAGAAAGGGGAACACAGCTAAATGAGCATCATCACTCTTCAGACTACTTGTTCAATCTGTTTAATTTCATGGACATTGAGGTTACACTACAGAATTCAAAACTGACATATATACGAAAAGCAGGTTTCATCCAGGTTCACCCGGATTTGGTAAGGGGCTAATCTTACCCTGTTAATTTGACAGATCTCATATAGAAATTTTCTGTTCATCCTGAAGGCATGTACTTGTGCCAGAGACTAGCAGTTTGCATCCCTTGCTGTCTGGAAGTTCCTTGAAACGACTGCAGGAGAAAACCAAAATTTGTACCCTCTGGTCTTTCCCCCTGTTCAGATCAGTTGTCATGGAGACGGCTTAGTTCCCAGCAGACTGTAGTCTGTATCTGGCTATCCTGGAGCTCAGCAGCCTGCCTGTCCTAGCTGCTTGTCTTACCCATCTACTACTACAGGAAATCAGGCAGCATAATTGCACTGGTTTTTTACATCAGAATGTAAAATACTGATGTGATACAACAGATCAGGACAATCTTCATGCATTTGGCATTAGATCTATACCTGCTGTTTGCATTTCATGAGATTTGGATATTTCAACAGGCAGACTAAGCTAATGAACTGAGAGAGTAATGCTACTTATTAGTTTAATGCTTTTTAGTGAAGGTGGTTTTCCTAATAGTGATCACCTCCATAAGTTGTTGTTTTCTAGAACTGATGTCCCTTGAATCCATCTAGACTTTCTCAGGTAGCTCAGATTTTTATGCAAACCAGCTTATTATTCCGTTTATTTTCTCCTACACACTTGAGGTGTCTTCACATTCCAGCTACCACATGTCCCTTGTTCTTCATTCAGTAACAAGGAGACATCTTCACAACCATTCATCTCAGTGGTAGATAGCTGGAAAGTACAACAAATTTCACACAGGTGATTCAGGTGGCTAACAAAAACTGTATTAAACCCTCTCACAGCAAACTTAATTTGGTATATGGACTGTACTCCACAAAGGTTATCCTAGCTTTATCTCCATCCCCAATCTAAGGTTTGTTGCACCTTTAGCATAAAGGTATCTGGGAGCGTAAGGTTCATAAAGGTATTTAAATCTGAATTTAAAAGAACAGTCTTATGCATTCATACCTCCTCCTCTCCCTTTAACTTAAAAGTATGTTAAGTAGGATACCGCTTGGAATCATTTGCAATGAGTATATGGACTATCAGCTAAAGAAATAAAAAGTTTATATACCAGTAACCAAATTTACAAGTTGATACCCAAGTTCATCAGTTATATCTTTTGCCTCTCCCTCACTACTCAGATACATGTAATTAAAATAAATTAGAATTATATGACACAAACCAAACCATTCTGTCATAAAACTGGCAACACGGGACAAGTGTGGATATAGACTGGTTTGTATCAGGCCAGAAAAAAGTTCATTTTATTGACTGTCCACTAGATGGGGAGATCGTGCATACTGTGTTAAACTATTTCATACTCTTCTGAATGTAATTTGCCTTACACTTCCTGGAAAAATCACAAAAAAATATTTTTAGTTATCAGGAGTGAATTGAATGCATGTCACAGCAAAAAGTTTCTTTCAAAGAGTAACTGTTCTAGATTGACAAATTATTACACGGGAGGGAAAAATTGGTACAAACAACATTCCCTTAATGGGGAATTTAAGCAAGCAAGTATTTAAAAAAAAAGTCTTAAACTTTATTAATGTCATTACTGGATGTTATTAATTAAAAACAAACAAACAAACAATGCAGAACCACAACCTAAGACTGATATATTAATCCTTTACAGGTTTTTCCACCTACCACATCAAGTACAGTATTTTCGTATCAGACTGCACCAGTTACAACACCTTCACAATCTTTTATTAATAAAACATCAAACTCTAACATTCACACTGGTGGTAATCAGGTCCCCTCTGTGCAGAATGGACCTGCTACTCCTAAGGTAAGGTTAGCCCAATAGTGTTCCATGAAGTTCAGTTTTATATTACTATTCTTAAGTAACATGTGACTATGTACAAATGGAGTTCACTCAAGGGGGAAGAAAGATTTGTAGATATTAATCATGTATGTATGTATGTGTGAGAAAAAGACTATTTTATCCCTCTTTATTACCTCTGCTATTGTTATTGGTAAATATGTAGATTGGTACGATAAAATAGGATAATCTATAGAACTCAATATATCTTGAATTCACTAAAACATATTGTTTAGTTATTATTTTGCTATTTCATGCAGCCTGGCTCTCCATCTCAAGCTCAGCCTTATATTGTTCAACAATCCCTCTTCAACAACACCGTATCCAAGACAAAAGATCCTCCTCGTTATGAAGAGGCCATAAAACAGACCCGCAATATTCAGACATCACACCGTGAGGTAGGGTGTTTTTTTCTCTTGTTTAGTCTATTAAAAACACTTTTTTTCTTTAGAATTATCAAAGCCATTGCTTATTTCAGTTTTTTGTTTGGTCTCAAGATCTTCTAATATACCCTGTTAATACTTTCCTAACTGTTCAACTGCAGGACTCCTGTTTCATGATTCTTTTTATTAAAGCAACAGACATGTAAAAAAGTCTTCCACTATCCAGTTGGTGATTATATATAACTGGGGTAATGCTGCTATTGCTACTTAGCGATAACTGACTTGTTTCAAGGATGTATGATACGCAAACTTCAAACTTAAAAGAGAGAAAATACATGCATATTTTCCAAAGTGAGTAAACTTGAGAGAATGTGTCTGTGTGTTTATACACACTTAGACAAACATACATGTACATAAGCCTAATGCTTGCTTGGAAAGAGTCTGTATTTAGTGAGGTAGGTGAATATTCCTACAAAGTGCTTTGTGAGTTTACTGTGATACCCTTCATGTTGGAGGAAAGTTGCAACAAAACTACTGAGTATCCCTAACCTCATGCATTTCAGAACTATCCCAAAAGATAAAAACCTTGTAGTAACATAGTATTGGTTGCTGGTTTTGTGATGGCATACTCTCAGGCAGAAGCATGGGTATGTAATGCCATTTCAGATGTTCTTGGCATGTGTGAGACATCCTCACAGTGAAGGCACGCAGGCCATCTTACGTGACTTTCTCACCAACAGTTAGCAAAGTGCCTCCCCACTGAACTCTTTTCAGGAGCTAGATATCCTGATGACAAATTACTTCCCATCTCTGGAGTATTACCAGGGTTTTAAAACACTGTTTAGTTTTGAAACTGTCATAAAAGTCTCGGCTTCTCCTAGAGTGCTTATGAAAGAATAGGTTTGTGGGGTTTAGTTACCTTTTAAGATTCAGATATTCAGGAGATGGCTGTTCAAACCAAACAGATAAACAGCTGATGAAAGCTTCCCCCTGTTAAAAAAAAAATAAAATAAAATTTACATGATAGCTACTCGCAGGGTACCTCCAAGAGAAAGCATTTCAGGGTGCACCCCACAAAGTCCTGCAGTTAAGATATTTACCATGGTATAAACCAGGGTTAGTACTTCTCCTTATCCCTAGTTTTCTGCACCTCTCCTCTAGGTTGCCTTCATGAAATCTTTGTCTTGCTTTTCAGATTTTTTTCCTATTTCTTTGTACTGAAACTGACTACAGGGATTACAAGTGTCTCTCCAAACTATTTCTCTGTTTTCTTGATTGACAGATTCATATGAAGAATTTTAGTCTTGATCATAGGTTAGTACTTACGTTCTATTGAGAGAAGCTAGGACCAGTCAGCTTAGGAAAAAATACTACCTGAGAGAGAGTAACACTTTTGTTATGCACCACAGATTTCCAGTGCACACAGTCAGCAGATGGATGATCTTTTTGATATACTCATCAAGAGTGGAGGTAAGCTAATTAACTTCTGTGTGATGTAGAGATTTAAAATCTGATAATAAAAACTCAGTGCTCTGTAATTAAAGAAACGAAAGAAAAGAATTCTTCCAGGAAGAGGAGGCAGAAGCTATCCAGCCTGGATGAAACTAGTATTTCTGAAAGTTTGCAATAATTATCTGTTAAAGAAAACATTTACCAAAACACATACAGTCAACCTGCTGTGGAGCTCCTCTGCTTGTAAATTAGCCCAGGCAGACCTTTGCAATAATGCACCCAGCATTCAAACAATTAAAGTAACACCTTAGGTTAGCACAGATGTTATTTATCAAACTTGGAAAAGTTGAGCAAGTCCATATAATGTATATTAAAATTATACAAAAAATAGAATAAGGTAAGAATCAAAGCACGTTGATACTAAAATTTCATTAAATATAATCATGTATTGTCAACTGTAAACATCAGAGCTACTTCACTAGAAAAAGTATGTATGAACTACATAGAGACGTCAATAAGTAACAACTTTCTATGTCAGTTGAAATAAGGGAGCTCTCAAAGAAACTGAAATATTGAAGTAATACAAAAAGTAGCTTTGCAGTAAAAGGAGGCAGCTTGCAGGCGTAATTAGGCTTTGTAGACTAAGAAGCCATTACAACACTGGAAAGTGTTCTGGTGCCAAGCAATTCAATTAACTTTATGTTTTGTACTGCTGTCATACAAGGATCTTGACAGCACTGATTACTAGGACAGAAGTGACTGATTGTAAGCTAATAGAAGATTTTTAGACATATTCTAAATATCAAAGTATTTTGTCTTTTTCAAAGCAAATTGCAAAGTCAGCTGAAGAAAACAGAGTAGACAGTGACAGACTGAGATAAGTGACCTGTGCATTGAACAACTCCAGATAAATTTAAAAATGCTTTCAGTGCTTTTATTAAAATATTGCATGGGTAGTTCAAAGAAGTTCTACCTCTAGAACAGAGGATGTAGGAAACACTGGTGTGCTTACTTAAATATTTGCTTCAAGTGCTATGTTACTAAACCTATTTGATCCTAAAGGTAACAAATGTTCCATATTTGCAAAGTTGCAATAAAAAAACCAAATGTTTCCTGATAATTTCTATTTAAAGTAAAACATTTGGGGCTCTTGCACTTAATGTAAGCAAGTTCTACACTAAAAAATCTTTAGGTTAATAACATACTTTGAGAGAGTAAGAGGCTCTGTTTAGTAATGCTTTGCTTTTACTAAGCAATCAATGTAATAGATGCTCTTAGAGGTTTTAAGGATGTGGGTTTTGCTTGGGAAACTGGTGCAAAATACATTGTCCAGTATATTTTTGCTGGCAGAAATATCACCTGTGCTAGAGGATTTATTTGCATTTTCTGGTCTGTCTAATCTTATTTTTGGACTCTCTTCACCTATTAGAATTAATCTGAATTTACCTTGCTTTATTTTCTTTTTTTGTAACTACCACTATCTTACATGCTTCTTAACAGAAGACTAGTTTTAGATTCTAGAATCAGGAATAATCACATTAGGATAATGATCCTAATCACATCAGTTGATCTCTTAAGACTCTCAAATTCATTGAAGCGGACACAGTACTAAACAGGGATGAAACTGAAAATTTGTTCAGGTACTCTTCTCTAAATGAGAAATGTGTTGGTTCCATAATTATTCTAATTAAACAGAAGAATTATAAACACGAAGGAGGTAAAGCTGACATCTAGAAAATTGTTCCTTTTTTCATCAGTATAAATACTATAATTGGCTGAAGTATTACTGAAGGCAGAACTCTGGAACTTGTTTGAAAATACTTTGTTGTTCATAGAGTACCTGACCTAGTTGGATGTATGTAGTGTTAGCATTACCAGAACAAGCAAAATTACTCTTACTGCATTGAGTTCACTTTGGATGCATCTCAAAGTGAGCAAAAAGGAGTGGAAGTTGTAATACCGGTTCTGAATTCAATAGTGGGTTGTGGTTGGTTTTTTTTATTACAGAGATTTCCCTTCCAATAAAGGAGGAACCATCTCCCATTTCTAAAATGAGACCAGTCACAGCCAACATCACTACAATGCCAGTGAATACAGTGATATCCCGCCCACCACCACAAATCCAAATGGCCCCTCCTCCTGTGTCCTTAGAACCAACAACTAGCTTGTCTGTAAGTTTGGAAAACCAACTTGAAGCCCTCTTGGATGAAACTTTACCGTCAGGTAATGAAATTCCTCAACTGACAAGCAGTAATGAGGACAGAGAGTCATTTTCTTTAATTGAAGACCTCCAGAATGATCTGCTTAATCACTCCAGCATTTTAGATCACTCTCATTCACCCATGGAAACATCTGACCCACAGTTTACCACTAATAATTCTTGTCTGTCTCTTGACCTTCCCGATACAAATTTGGACAATATGGAATGGCTAGACATTACAATGCCCAGTTCCTCATCTGGACTCACTCCTCTCAGTTCTACTGCCCCCAGCGTATTTTCCACTGACTTTCTAGATCCACAGGATCTACAGTTGCACTGGGATTAAGCTATAGCCAATGAGAACACAACCTGCAAGTCTCTTCACAGCAGAGGTCCATTATTATACCACTCTGATTGCAGTTAAGAGAAATCAAGACAGCAGTGTTTGGAAGAACAAATGCTTGAAGCTAATTCCTTGTTGATGTTCAAGTTTACAACAGTGAATTGTTTTATGCTCCTATCAGTAACGCCGATCAGGGCCCTCTGAAAGCTGTCTTTCACAGATCAAGAAAGGATGATTGTACTTACTGATTAAAAGTACCCCAAGATAAATGCATCACAAATATTTAAGAAAGAAGTTATGTCTCTGACTTTGTAACGCTAAGATGAGCAACACAACATTGCCTAACTTGAGAGGAGAAAAAGTGAGATTTCAACTGTCTGTATTGACACAGTGAGCAAGTGTTTGGGGGAGGGTGAGGTATCACTGCACTTCATTGTTCCTGTGGATAGCCTGAGCCAGTTCAAAATTAATTGTGAGGGCAAAGGCAAGTAGAAGCACTGGCTGGTTCAGTGAAATTTCGTATATCTAGTCTCTTAATTTGTTGTTTTTATATTTTGGTTTTGTGGTTTTTAAAACTCTTCCCCCATTCTTTAATCATGAGGGAAGAATTTAACTGCATCCAAAGGGATATTAAATGTAACTGCAAGAAATCCACTGTAGCTATGCCAGGTAATATTGAGAACACTGAATTTTCTATAGCAATGCTCTGGATTTAATAGCTAGGTTTTAATGTGTATATCAGACGGTTATTTGTATACTCTTTTAACTTTGTATAGCTTATTTTTGTGAACAGAGGGGAACAGTGGTCTTCAAACAAGAGATTACTATAATGGAAATAGTAAATACCCTACTTTATGTTTGTTTGAGGATATTTGTTAGATCACAGAATCCAGTATCTCAGCATATTAGAACAGTTTGAGGAAGTAGAGAAATTTAATTAATGCTATTGTGCACTATGATCCTGCAAGCATCTATGCAAGAATAGTCCCAATGCCCTCAATAAAAGATGTTTGTAGGATCAGACGGAGTTGCAGGGGACAGTACTGACAGGACGACCATTACTTCTTAATAATACTTTATCTATTGAACAACTTTGTCTACCACTACATAACATCAGGGAAGATAAACAGAGAAGGTGCTCGTAAGAATCCTAAGTAGCAGTATTGGGATGTACTGTTTTGTGATAAGAAGGCATATTTCATACCTGAAACAGATAATAGCAAAAATTAAGCTCTTACCTCATAGGATAGCACATGAAAATATTCTTTTTTAAAGCCCTTAGTTGTTTTTTTCACGGTCTATTATGAAAGCAGTTGAAAGAAAAAACAAAAAAATGCAAATAGAAGTAAAATACTCTGAAATTCTGTGGTTGTCTCTCAGGTAATAGCTGTTAAATGTTGCCATCGATGTCATAGGCTGATAATCAGACTTAAAATTGGAATTATTTTCTATTAGGGAATTCCTACATTAAGATAAAGGGAAACAGTTCCCTATTTCCTGATCAACGGAAACATAGTATGTTTTCTAGTCTGAAAACTGATCTCATTGCAGAATTCCCTCATTACCACCAATCTTCAAAAATAAAGTTTTGTAGGAGCTAATGAAAAAATTCCCTGAAGCTTTTGTGTATTCCTTAGAGTACTGATATGTATCAAAGAAATAATGAAAACAGAAATAGCTGTTCAGTATTTAGCAACCTCTATCACACTTAAAAAAGAAAAAAAAAAAAAAACACAAAAAACCCCACACAACACAATCATGTTAACATCAAACAAAATATTTTTGTCAAAAGCCATTGCAGAATTAACTGCAAATTTATGTCTGCAGATATACAGTGCAGTCTGGTTTACTAATATTACAGAATTCCACTATCTTCAGATAAAATAGTGGATTATATCATTGATTCAGGGTTTAAACTACCATTGTATGTTTGCATCGTATCAGTTACCAGCACTTTAAATCATTATATATCTTCAGTAGTTTTACAGGCCAGGATTTACTTTAATCTGAAACTAACTAAAGAAAAACAATCTATGAAGATTTTCACAAGAGAAGATGAAGTTCAAAGACATTTCCTTATTCCTTCTTGCTGTGCCTACACTACTTGAGTACAGTACTAATGTGGACTGTCTGCCTTAAAATTTGATGGTATAGGCCTCTTCAATAACACTGAACAAATACATTCAACTTTTTGCATTCCTTTTCATTATATTATCTTGGGAGCTAATACTCTGAGATACTAAGTGCCCTCAGCTGTTACGAGAATAAGAATTAAGGACTCTTGGTCTGATAGGAACAACTTCAAATGAAATTTAGTGTTCTGCAGTACTGTCAATGTATTATGTGTGATACAGCAGATATTGTACCACATATGTGGTTAGAAGTTACCCCTTTTTGACCCTGCCTTCTGTAAATAAGAGGCAAGTAAATTAATTTTTAGAAGACAAATTAACCTAGAGCAACTGTACTGTCATTTTTGATGTGCATGTAAATAGAGCTTAAAACTGGCAAAGTCATCTTGCTATAAAACTATCCTTACTGGCAATGTAGAATGTTAAGTAATCTATAGGAATCTATGTGCAGAAATAAACCCAGACTGTTGAGATGTGTTGTTATCAGTACAGTATAGATTTCTACTCTAAAAGTCTATTGGGGATGGGGTGGGGTTGGGGAGTAAAAAAAAAAAAAAAAGTAAAAAAATTAAGGGATCATTTTAGGTTTTGAAGTACAAATATTCTAGTGAAAGGAATGTGTGATTACATTTTTGTACATTTCAGAATTGTGTATTAAACCTTATATATAATGGTTTGCTTTAGACTTTGTTCTGAAATGTGATATATTTGCCATAGTTATATATGCCTGTTACGGCAGAAATAGGTTTTGCTTAGACTTTTGTGTGTGCATGTTTTACATGACAATTTTTGTAGCACAAATACAATACATCTTCGAAATTTAATCATGACTGTGCAGTCTGACTGTACAGAATTAATATTTCTCATTAAGAGAACAGTTGCAAAGAAATGCACTGGCACTAAATTTGCCATTTAATGGCTGCAGTATACTAACAGAACATTCTATCAAATGCGTTGTTAGTAGATCCTTCAAATTAATTAAGAATACCATTTTATCAGTGTGAAAATCGGAAGTTGGTGTTCACACTTCTAGACATGGAGAGAGCTCAGACATATGTTTTACAAGGCTAGTATTAATTAAGAGGAGTCACATCCATCATTTAATACAGAAATGGTATTTGTTGTGCACTTGTAGTGCCATTCAGCATTTGTTAAGGCAAGAAAGTTTAGAGGCAAAGTTTTGTTTAACATTATAAACAGTTAAGAAATCATTGTCATAAATTTAGCAGTTCTCTCTGAGAATAAAATGAATTTATGGCAGTTGTTCTCTACAGAAATGTAGAGTCTAATACAGCAATGTGGGCTTGCAGAATCAGATCTTTAAAAAGCTGAGGCCACAGCTTTTAGAAATAATCAGTACTTAATACTGAAATTTCTTTCCAAGGTGTTTCAAGGAAGCAGGTGATCAAAATAGAAGTTTCAGTATTAAACTTCTGTTATGTAATATCCAACATTCAGATGCCTGAAAACTGTAGGCACCATAATTGGAAAACAAGCACATGCTGCTCAACTGTTTTCAAGGCAGAGAAAATGCAATCACAGAATACATTTAACTGGAAGGGCATTATGTAATCAAAACATCGTAAAACTCACCAATGTAAACAAATATTATTTAGATGGCATCTTCAGTGTATTATAAACTCGAAGCAGATTCTATTAAAACTGGAAAAAAATTTCTCCCACTTATCTCTAGTACATGTTCTGTTAAAACTTTTTCTATAGTGGTCTATTAAATCACCTTTTGATGAATGCTAGACTATACTACAGATGGGGTTTAGGTGATATATGTGGAATGGAGTTGCATATATTATATACATGGCCAATAAAAAGCATCCATTAAAACCTGAAGTTATCTGAAATATTCCTTTTATACCAGTTTGGTAGGAATGAAGTGTACAACACACCTACATCATTCTGCAGTGTCCAATACCGAATATGAAGACGTTTTAAGTTAAAAGTGCATAAATGTATTTGTAGAAATCTAGCCAAAAAGCCATTCTGGCTATGAGAGCAAATTCTTAATAAAAAGCAGGGAATGGTTCATAACTATATAATCACACTATTTTTATATAAAAAAAAAAATACAGCTCAAATATTCAAAAGACAGCCTAAAATAAATTGTAATAATAGAAAAATTTAAATAGGAACCAAAGCATTGCCATTTATATTGCCAAAGGAGGCGCTTTGTATTTTGAAGCATAGGAAATTAAATCCCCAAAAGTATTATTGATACTTTTTTAAAAATAAGGATGTAGATATTTTCAAAGCTGTTTTTGATGTTTAACAGTACAGATTTGTTTTTGTTGCTCGAGAAATTTGTATTAAGTAAAAGCACAGTCTCTTTTCCAGATAGGATTTTTCTTCACAGTACTGCTTGCAGTAGAAATAACGCTAACCCTAGTAGGTGTTTCTCTTCTTATTTTCATAGTCGTAATTATGTCTTAGCATCTCATTTTGTGAAAAGGAGAAGACAGACACCTGTCTCTAGGGCCCTCTTCATTTAAGCACTACTTTACTAAATGCAAATTATGGCAATCAGGGCCTTTATATAAGAAACCATGATGCCTTTGTATTTGCTGTTTGCACCCCTAAAATCAATTCCATATGTTTGAATGCCATATGTTTTGCACATTGTACTGTATATATGTAATGCATACTGTATTTTTATATGTGTACTACATTTATCAAATATTTTGTACATAGTGGCAATATTGTAGCTACTGAGAAAATGTTTGATATTTTAGCATTTTTGCTAAGTGTCTCAAATAAAAAAGGAAAACTGTGTTCATTTGTCTGTGCTTATTACTTAAAAGTGGAAAATACCATTAATAGTAATCAACAAAAATTCTGACTCTTAGGAGTCAGAAACATCTAGCCTGTGTTCTAAGTACTTTTCTCTAAAAAAGGAGTAAGAACGAAATCTGCACTGAGACTCACTCCAAAAGAATGATGGTTTGTCTTCAAAATCAGAGCCAAAATCTGCAAGAATAGGGATTTCCTGAACTCTCAGGTGTTTAGGTGTCAACTTTTTGTATAGCTCATAAGCCATATAGTCCTTATTTTGTAGTTAGTCACCGCATTTTCAGGATGTGCAGCTGCTGAAGTTTACCTGCCCTACACGTCTACAATCTACTATTTGAATGAAAAATGACTGTTTCTTTGCCTCAGTCCAATCTTAAGAAACTAAGTGTCCAAGAAGACCTCTCCTGCCACAGTGTGTTTTAGAAGGTATGAACAGTTTGTGAGGGAGTACTTTTCCTAGGCTACCCAGAGAGTAACCCTGTATTAACAGCACAAACTTAAGAAGCTCTGACTGCATACTAACAACTTCAGAGACATACTAAGTAATTTTGGACATTGCCTGTTTTTCACAAGAGCAAAACACCTTATTTAAAAAGTCTTCTGAAGCCTAGCACAGAAGAGGACTTTGAAGTTACACAATGCATGTATTGACCATGTCGGGGTACTAAAGAGATCACTGAACAAGCACTAGTTCAAACCCATCCCCATCAAACAGAAAAACTGATCAAAACTTGAGATGCTATGGTAAGACTTGGAAAAATAGAGTATGATTTTTAGTATGTATTTTTTGTCAACCACAGAGAGTCAGGTCTCTAGCACAATTCTCTATGGATAATCTCTTGGATTAGTCCACACTGTTTGCTGGTGGAGAAGGGAACAAGCTGCAACACTGAAGTAATGCATAAAACCAACAGCAAGGGAGACAGGGGCTCCAGTAAGCGTTCTGACTCTCAGTGCCATGGTGAAAAAGGAAGATGGAAAACCTGAAGTTTCTTTCTTACTCCAAGGGAGATAAAAAGGGCACCTCAAAATACAGAATAAGCAAGGCAGTCCAGAGAGGTGCATGTTCCTATCGTGAACCTCTTGTCTCACTGCTGGAGAGGGCCGGTGGAATGGTTCTACTGAGCCGCTCAGATCTGGCCGCATAGATACATCTCCTAGAAAGCCCTGCCTGTGTGATCAAGCAAGCTTCTGAATATTCCCCAGCTAGTTTAACCTAATTTGTGAGTCAAATGCAACATTTTGTTCACTTAGGCAAATGAACCTTTAAGGCCTCTCAGAGTAAAATCAAAAACTATTAAAATATTGCAGATTACTGGGTGTATTTCACCTTGCAGTACAGACTTCTATTCCTAATTGAGTTACATTGTCACAGATACAGAAATCATCCCCAAGTAAGTTTACATGGGCATTCTTATCAGCTACAAAATACTGCAATTATTTTTTATCATTTACAGTACTAGTCTTGAATTTAACAAGAAAGGAAATAGTGTTTGTTTCATATTTTTCTTAATAGGAGCTACCTGTAATTATAATAACAATTAAAAAAAATTTTAAAAAAGTACAAAGAATAAGGCTATTCTGTGAGAAAATAAGGAAAATTGCAGAACTATAAGGCAAGGAAAGGATTAGAAAATTATTTCTGACACAGGAAAGATCACACCCACTTTCATTCACAACTTTCCCAAATTCTACCATGGTTTTCAAGATGTGCTAGATTGTGGGATTTTGTACTTGATTTTTGTATTCTGCTCAGCTTATGTTCTAGAACACCTCCATGCATTTCTTCAGGAGAAAAAGCTATGAGCTGTTCATGCACAAGCTTCTTTTCATGACAAAGCTGCTTCATTTAAATGTTTACTATTATACTTCTCTTGTTGGAGGCAATCCCCATACTAGATCACCTACCCTTTCCTTATTAAAGTTTGTTCTTACACTGATAACATCAGAACTCAGCCAAATACTATAAAACCCATACAGTAGTAAGTAGTACCCATAAAATGAACAATTTAAACATACTAATATGCCCTGAAGATTTCATGAAATATCTCTTTATGAACTTTAACCATCCTACAAGTTTGTAGGCTATATATGCCACAAACTTACCTTCGGATATCACACACCAAACACGAATATTGCAAAACAAGTGCAGCACTTTTTGACTCTGCATGTGTGCATTACTGAATTTATAGTTAGAATACAGAGATAAAGCACTGGGTTTGGTGCCAGCTGACAATTTGGGATTTTGCTTGTTTTACAAAGACCAAGAAATATAAACACATAACCTTCCCTCCCAAACTGTGTTCATACTAGATTATGATGTAAATTCCAAGACAAGATGGACTGATGAAGCTTGAGATCATGCTGAATTAACTTCTTCCACAAGCTAAACCCTGGTTTTCAATAAAACCAGAATGTATTAAACCGTGTTCTACACATTGCTATTAACCACGTTCTACTTCTGCCCATTAGCTTGCTCTGTACTATATAAATGTTGCTAGAGTGACATATTTCTTAGAATATTTGTACTCTCAAGTCAAGAGATGCTTCTTTGATAGCAAAGAAGTCAACGCAGATTTCCCCACAACCCACACTATAGCCTACAACCCCACTGAGAACTTCCTAAAAGAGAATCAAAGTAACAGAGCAGCATCTGAGATGCAACAGCTAGGGTTTAGGTAGTTTTTCTCCTTCAAGTGCTTATCCGTAAATTTATAGAGTAGCTCTAAGAAATATTTCCCTTCACATAAAAAAAATTACCTGAAGATTAGTCCCCAGTCTTCCCTGTAGAAAAAGGACTGCAGGGCCACTCTACTGTAACACTGCATCATTCTTGAATCCCTCCAAGACAACTGCTGTTGATTAGCAGTTAAAATAACAAACAGAAACATTCTTTCATAGACCTAGGACAAAATCTGAGCTCAAGTAATAGATAACTGAGGAGCATTTCAGCTACCTCATAGCAAGTCTTTATAAATTCAGTTATACAGTTGCACAAATTCTGCATAAACGTGACTGTTCCCCTGTATCATCCTCAAAAGCATCATGGAGATCTGTAGGAAGGCCTAGTTTTGTACATTGAAACAGACATAAAAGCCATCTCCTAAAGCAAAACCTCCATCTCATAAGAGTGAAGCTCAGGGAAGGAAGAAAAAAAATCTGGTGATTATTTTCTCCTTCCAACAAAATCTCTGACATTATGTCTTCAGCACTGGAGTCTAAAGACCTTCCTTTAGGAAATGCATGTTGTGTTTTAAAAAAGATTTTGTCAGAAGAGACCACTACATAAGGAAGATTCAGCATAAAGAAGAAGGGCTTGAACAAGGGTAATGACCAGCATAAGACACTTCCAAACAAAAGTATTCCGACATCAAAAGACACCACGGGCAATTACATGTTTTAAAATCAAATTTACATTTTTAGTTAAAAAAACCATTGTTTTGATAAATTGGCTCACCATTCAACAGCACTTTGTTTAGACAGAAACGCTTTTTCCAGACACATTGAGGAAGTTAGGTTCAGAGAGCAGGCAACTTCTTTTAAACCAAGTCAAGTTATTTCCACTTAATCTACTCAGATCTTAATGGTTTCAAACTGAATTTTCAATCTCCTAATACAGTTAAGGAAGAACTTTAGCATTAAATACTACTTGTGATGGCAACAGAATACATTTATTTAAAAAATGCAGTGTATTTGAAGAGATACAACTCATATGAATTCCACATATAATTCAATTAGTCCTCTCTGCTTCCTCCCACCACAGAACTAGTTCTCAGGTCCCAGAGATACAAGAACACAAATGAAAAACTTGGCTGAGAGTGGCACAAGTACTGTGATGACAACTTACAACTGGCAAGTATGGCACATAAAAGAGCATATTTTGTAACAAGCTAGTCGCAGGGGTCCTCAAACTACAGCCCACGGGCCAGATACAGCCCCCCAGGGTCCTCAATCCAGCCCCTGGTATTTACAGAACCCCCCTGCCCCGCCGGGGGTTGGGGGGGGAAACCGAGCAGCTGCAGATGGCCTCCTGCCACTTCATCCACACGCCGGCCCCCTGTTTAAAAAGTTTGAGGACCCCTGAGCTAGTGGCTAGAAATGGAAAGGCATCAGTCAAACATGATTTATTAAAATCTAAGTCCTTCCTGCTGCCAGCTTGGTAATACTAAGAGTAACTCTTCTTGAGCCAGCTGAGATACCTGGCCCTCCAAGGTCATTCCTTATCATAAAAAGTAACAGGTGTGAGAGCTGAGACAATTTCCACTCCTACACTTTTGAAGTGCTGCAGTGACACAATGATCAAGACAAAAGCAGAGTACAACGGCACCATTCTGGCTTCCCAGCTTTCCATAGTCCAGATGAGGGTATGCCCTTTGATGAACACTAGCAGATAAACTCCAGCAAGCGTTGGGGCTGGCCAGGCCATCAGTTATGCCCATAAGAACTGGAAAAACAGAGCAAGTCACCTCTGGGACAGCTGTCCTGGGGTACTTAGCAAACATGCTTAACATGGGCAGACTATCCAGTGAGGTAATTTGACTGATTTACTGCAGATGAACCTAATTCACGTTATCTGCTCTGATAAATGGCAACTTGTAAAGAACCGAAATTTGTTCATACAGTCAAGCCATCAGGCATAAGCTTTCCTGATGACAGTTCGAAGAATATCCCAAAAGGATACAGACAGATTAATCTTCTAACACACCTGCATTACACCACCACCAAACTGGCAACTCCAATCTCAACCTCCACAAAGGTACCTCTGTTAACATACTTAAATGCTTCTGTCACAAAAAAACAAACAAACAAACAAAAAAATCCCAAAAACCCAACCCCCCAAAAAGAAAGAAAATAAGACTGATCACAGCTATGGTCAGCAACCCCACAGGTCAATGCACAAAATCCCTTCCATCGAGGAAGGTGGAATGTAACTTGGGTATCCAGCAAAAGTTTCATAGGGAATTTGAAGGGATCTCCACAATGAAGAGTAAATGAAAACTAAAAGCTTTGTTTCCTGGTCACACTTGTAAGTATCTAGGAGACCAAATGTAGAAAAACACGTATTTTAGTACCTTTTCTGCATTTCACAACACGAAGTTTTTATAGCGAACAAGTGCCAGACATTTAGTGACTTTTAAGCGGTATTTACCATTTAATTACCCCAAGGTCTTGCATTTCTGCTCCTTCTCTCGGAAGAGAAAAGTTTTATTCCGCGGTTCACTCTCCCCTTCCCTAAGCGGCTCTTACTGGTCCGAAGGCGACTGCATCGGTGCCGGCACCACCGCGATGCCGGTGTGCGGGTGCCGCCTTTCGGCGCAGAAGCCCCCGCGGCGGGAGCAGCGCCCGGCCACCGCAGCCCGGCCCGGCCGCCCTCACAGGCGGGGGCGCCCCGGGGCCTCGCCGGGCCGTCGCGGGAAGAGGGCGCGGCCCTTGCAGACGCCTCCACAGGCGAAGGCGGCAGCCCCCCGCCGCCCCCCGGGAGAGCGGGACTCCCCTCGGCCGCCTCTCTCAGACGCCGCCCGCCGAAGGGAACCCGCCGCCTCAACGCCTGAGGGAGCCACGGCCGCGCGCGCCCCCCCGCTCAACAGCCGCCGGGTGCAGGCGCAGGCGCGCGCGGCGGGGGCGGCCGCCCGCTGGCGGCGCGCGCAGGGGAGAGGGCGGCTGGCAGCGTCGCCGCGCGGGAGTGGCGCCAGCGGTAGAAGGGCGTCGGGAGGCACCGTTAACGCAGGCGCGGTGGCCAAGTGGTAAGGCGTCGGTCTCGTAAACCGAAGATCACGGGTTCGAACCCCGTCCGTGCCTCGGGGTTGTCCGCGCCAGCGGGAGCTCTCCCAGTTCTTTTTAGCGGAGGGAAACGGCGCCGGGCGCGGGATCGCACCCCGCGGCAGGATCGGGCCCCTGGCGCGGACAGCGCACGGAGCGGGGGGCGGCGGCCGCGCTCCCGCCACTCCCCACCGCGCCGCGCCCGGCAGCGTTGCAGGCACGGAATCGTTTACGCGCAGGCGGCGGCCTTGGGGGTGGCTCCGCTGCGGGCGGGAGGAGCAGGTGTCTGTTGCGGCCCGGCGGGAGCCGCGTCCCGATCCGCCGAACCAGCGGAGCCTCTGCAAACTCGTGAGGAGATGCCCTCCGCAGGCTGCAGCCGCCAAGGTCATCCTGTCATACCTGGTTCTTTTCGTTGTTTTTTTCATACATGCACCTCCATACACACCCCCATAATTAATTTAATTATTTATTAACTCAGTTCTGTCCCCTGGTTAGTAAGACAGGAGGTTTCCCCATCTGTACAGCTAACCGCTTAGGACGGTTATTTGCCATATGGATAATGTTCACATTTTCTGTTTTTCCCAGCAGACCCCCGTGGCGCTGGAGCTGGGTGGGGCAGGGGCGCTGGGTACAGGGGCAGGAGCCTGCGGCGCTCACCCCACTCCCAGCCCACACAGCCACCCATGCCGCAGGCCTGACGGGACCACTAGCAGCCACGAAGCCCAGTGCGGGGACACTGGCGGGACCCGCCACCAAACCCACACGCACAGTTAAGGGCTGACAGCACGTAAAGCCATGCTAACAATATAAATAATAACAGCGCTACAAATTGAAGGAAACCTGTATTGATTCATGTTTGATATTTGCTTGCCATTTGAAATGTCACTGACCTTTGATTAGTCTGCAGAGTCATTTTGTTTTCTTCCTGACAAATATTCCTCTCGTGGTCTGTTGTCTAGAATCAAAACTGTGTAATTGCTGTACAAGCCAATATAACTGTCATTAATTATTTACACTAGGTTTTGTAAAATCTTTGAAAAGAAAATATGTAAATTCTGTTGGTAGGTCAGAATGGTTATTCAAGTTGTATTTTGGTCTAAAGAGGGGCTGTAACTGTTTATTCAATATAAGGTGCTTTGTCCCCCCCAAAGACTACGTGTTATGATGATTATCTACTGTATCAATTACATGTAATTAAAATTTATATTTTTTGTGCTTAGTTTACTGTCAATATGCACAAGTCTCCAGAACTGTTCTTTATCAAATTTGGCGTAACTCTGACGAAGCATCAGCAGAGAGGCAATCATAGTGCTTACCTACCAGCTCATTTTTGAACTTGATAATTCTGGTATGGGCAGTGTTGTCATGGACTTCAATCTCCCTAGAGAGAAAAAAATATAAATTATTGATTTTGAGCAGTGACAGTTTCAGCACAGAGCACTTGCAAAACTACAACCCAAAATGTTCTAAATTGGTTTCTATTTTCTTAGATATTTTTACTCATGGATACAAAGGACAGTGAGGAACAGCCATGTCCCTGAAGCTGCTTTCATAAAAGGGTTTTCAAAACTGAACACAAAAATGAAAAACTCAAGGACAAAACATGTGTCTGATAAATACTGCTTTCTGTTACTACGACCTCAGGGATAAACCTGGAGAGGAGCCACTCTGCCTGTGATGAGTAATGCTTTCATAAATTCTTGCTTGTTTATTAGAAATATATTTACAAGACTAAGCCAGGTATGCACGAGAGCTACGGCTGTGTCTCACCCACATAACAACGGTTTGAGGCCTGTGAGTCTGCGCTACATGGCACACATAGAAATCGGATAATACAGAACCTGCTTTTCCATAGTCTGCAGACGGAACTTACATTTTGCTAAATAACATTGCTAAATCATTAGCATGTTAATAATGTTACTAAGTAACATTTTAAGATGTTTTCTTACGGTTATTTACTTGAAATTAATTTTGTAGCAACTATCTATGAAGTCACAGCATCAGAGAAACTAGTGCAGACCAGAAATCGGTAACTGCAGTAGCAGTTAAGATGTAGAAATAATTAACATACCACACAAGTTTACTGCCATGGCATAGATTCATTTACATGATGTTAAACCTTTTTGAAAGCATCACTATATTTGCCTTTGGCTTTCCCCTTTCTAGACAACACAATGCCCAAATTTTAAAATCTCTCCTTTTAGGTCAGGTTTTTCTACACCTCTCATGACACTTTTAATTGTCCTTGCTGCAATATCCCAGATCCTCTCCATTTACTACATATTCTTCGTGCAATGAGGACCCAAAGTGGACACACTACTGCTCCTTACCAACACCAAGCAGCCCACAGCGTTTCTACACCTCACGACTCACAGGAGGATACCGCGAGTGTTGAAGTGGGAATTTGCATTATGTGTACCCAGCAAAGCCTGCGCTGCCATAGTTAGAGTGCTCCGAGAAGCTGCATCACATCACATGATGCAAGTCATTATACATGAGCACAAAATATCAGAACTGGCACACATGGCCCAGTCCCCAGGCCGGACCATGTGATGTGAAATTTAAGCTAGAAGCTTCCTCTGTCACCACGACCTTGGCAGCACTCTAGCCCTCCTGAAGCCCTGACCCCAGCGGGGACCAGCCCTGGAGCTGGAGGAAGCCTGCAGTTCCCTGTGTCACCAACCCAGCAGGGCAGGCCCGCAGCAAGTGGCTGACGAAGCTGAATCTCAGGGCAGGATCTGTAGTATGGAGTCATGCAAAATGAGTCCTCTCCTTAATCCAGCTTCTAGTATCCATTGTTGCATCACTTTTTAGAAATTATTTAGACACTGCGCAGTCTTATTGATGATAATTTTTGTTGTTTTAACAGAGCCTCTTGTTGCCTGTTTGAGTTAATTGAATTTTACATGTGACAACCAGTATGACCAACAGAGGACAGCACATCCATTTCTTTTAATGATCAAAAAGATCCTGAACTTGAAGCTGCCATTCACTTTTTCGCTTGGGAAATGAGAGTGACAGGCAGAGTAGAGCAGTGTGCCATAAGTAAGCCAACCGGCTTAAAAAAGCCTTTTTGCAATTAACTAGAGCTGGTTTGAATTCCAAGAGATTACTTAAAATAAATCTCCTTCTAACCAGGCAGTATTTGCCAGCGGAACACTGTGGGTTCACCTCGCTAAAAGCTGGGTCTGTATTTTGGAGTAGTTGTTTATTGAGCACTGCGGTTAACAGTTAAACGTACTTGGGAGTCAAAGCACACTGGGGACTGTTAGGTGAAATCTGCTAATTCCCCTTCAAAACTGCAGACAGACAAGGTTTTTTGATTAATTGTGTTTATGAAACACTGAAGTAAAGCCAGACTCCAGTGGCTTTATTGCATTTGATTTGGGGGCAGAGAAGACTCTGCAAGTCATAATGAAATTCAAAGAACAAACCCAAGGATTTCATGTGGCCAAGGGGAATTTCATTATGGAAATTCAATTAACCTGCAAGAGTTGCACACACTGAAATCTATTACCTTTCCCCAAAAGCTGGCTATTGTGGCTTTTTACAGCAACCTTTGCTATTCCTTGATAAATAACGCCTTATTACAAATGCATTGGCATCTTCATATAATTAATAGCATATAATAAAATTTTATCTGTTATTGCTTTGCAAACATTCCTTTCTGCTTCCTATTAAATGTATGAAATAGCGTTTTTTTAAAAAAAGATACGGCTAAAGAAGGATTGGGTGTTAGACACAAGCACAAAGCAAATGTACAGATTTAAGAGACATGTGAGGAATAATAGTGGCGTGCAGTGCAGGTCCGCTGCAAATCACGATTTACATTTGTCAGTCAGGGCCTGATCCTGTGAATTGCTGAGCAGAATTAATTAACAGCCTAAGATACCATTAAGTCAATGTGGACTGACAGTGTTCAGCAGTTCTCAGTATTGGGGGGGCCTTAAATAAAAGCCTGCCTACGAATTCCCGTTCATGCGAGTAACAATATTGCAGACATCTACAGTGATAACATGAATTATTCACATCAGTGTAGCATGAAAGATGCAACTTGCAAAGGCTATTTAAAATAACACATGAACATTAATTTGTGTACCTGTGATACAATAGCGGGTTATCATTTGGCCCACTTTTCACTCGTATGTGTATTCCTTTTATTTGCTGTGTGCATAGGTCTGATAGGAGGACATAGAGGAAAGTAAATACAGGAGACAGACATCTATAAACATTAATAGGAAATGAGGACGGGGGTTACTGATTAGCTCTCTGCTCATATGAAACTCTTAGATCACATCGGAGAAATGTGAGTTAAGTGTTTTACCATTCTTCTTTTTTTAACCATTATCTGATCAGAGAAGCATGAAAAACACTTTATTGCTCACTAGGTATTTTTTTTTTCCTGTGCTAGGAGCCCTCTGCAGGAAGTGAAGCTGAATTTCACGTATCTTCCCTTTCTGACGTCTCCCGAATTTCTAGGAATGCCCCTTCCCTGTTACTATATTTGGAGGTAGTTTCTAGGAAAAAAAAAAAAAATATTTGGGACGGTCTTGGACTCACCACACCTAGTCTCGGAGGACTGCGAGCCCCGGGTCTCCTGGCACGGCGCCCGCGGAGTTGAGGCGCTCACGGCTCGGGCTCAGCAACTCCCGGCGCAGGCTGCACGTCTTTGTAGCACTGTTGGAGGAACGAGCATGGAGAGGGAGTGGGAAGGGGAGAGGTGTCTTTGTGGCAACAATGAGTGAATCTTCTCTAGTTTTTTTACTGGTGGCTGCTTTTTTTTTTCCCCGTGCACTTTTTTTGTTTCCTTTCTTCTTTAAAGGAAGAGGATCTTAAGAAAAAACCCCACAACCTTCTCTGCATTCCCCCCCCCCCGCCCCGCTTCCCCCTCTCCCCCTCCCCTTGATGTGGCCTCTTGTTTAGCTTGTGGCGTGACCGTGATGAAGAAATGTTTCTGGGCGCCTGGCAGGGTGATCTTTTTATGTAATGAGTCAGGATTTTGCCAACGGAAGGAGCCGGCTGGGAGCGAGGACCGGAGGGCTGTCTCCTTCAGGAACGGGAACTGCCGGGCGAGCGGCACCCTCTCCTCGGGATCCCCGCCCGCCTCGGGCGTCCGTTTATTCACGGCTTGCGGGGGCACCGGCAAGCGGTAAGTTGCGCTCGTCTTCCGCGCCCCGCCGCCGCCGGGGAGAAGCGTGGCCGCACGCACGTCCCCGCCGCCTCGCAGGCCCGCAGGTGGGGCCGCGCCCTGCCGCGGGGATGGGGGCGGCACCTGGGCGGGCGGCACCTGGGCGGGCAGCGCCGGGCGGGCCGGGGCGGCCGCGGCAGGGCGCCCCAGGCTGCCGGTGGGGCGGGGGCGGCCCGGCGCGGAGCCGCGCATCCCGGGCGCCTCCGGCACGGCGGCACGTGCCCCGCGCCCACCTGCCGCAGGCCGCGGGGTCGGGGCCCGCCTGGCGCCGCCGTTTCGCCGGGCAGGGGACGGGGCCGCCGCGCCGGGCGCCCCCGGCAGCCACAGGTGTCCGCTCCCGCCGGGGGCCCAGCCGCCGCCCGCCGCCCGGCTGGGGCCGCTGGGCTCGGCTTTCGCCGGATGTGAGCAGCTGCGGCCGGGCGGGCTGGTGGCGTCGGTACGCGGCGGTTGGTAAGCTCGTGTGCAGCAGCAGCGGGGAACATCTTCTAAATCATTACAGTCGTAAATAAGTCAGTTAATTCCTCTTCCTGCAGGCCGTGTCTTTTATTGTAACGTCTCTGCTTTGCCAGAATGCTCATCAACTTCTCTGCGCTTCCCTTTCAAGGTGTGTGTGCTGGTTACACGGCAGCTCGGCCAGGACAGCGTTCTCTGGGTCTGTCTTCTGGTTATTGAAAGCAGAAGTGTAACAGTGGCTTCTCGAGCACACTGATCGGTTTCTTTTAAAGTAACTGACAGCATTTACCTATTTCACTCATCCAAGTGTAAACTGCAATGCTTTTACACTCGGACTTTATTTAGAAGTTCTGTCGGAATGACACACCGAGGATTTAGAGAGTATGTTCCTTTTGTCTCCACACCTTTACTTTTCCTCCCCCCTTTCAAAGAAGTTCTTAAGAAATGTAATGCTGAGGGTAGTAAGATTTAGACACATGGCTGAATACTTGAAACCACCACTGGCACTGGGAGGAGACCTAACTACAGGGGCAATATTTTCTAGTTTATCGTACAAATAACAAATTGAGAATAAGGACAGATTCTCTCCATCATGTGCCAACTTAAGTTTGAAACACAGTGGAACAGATGAATGAGCAAGGTGCTGCTTGCTTACTTAATAAATAAATCACAAAATGTGAATAAAATCAAATAGTATCTGTTAGCAATTCCTGCTGTCCAGAAAGTGTAAGACTGTAAATTGTGACTTGGCTACAACATTCTCTCTTACTAGGCTGAAATTTACTCACTTTTTAAGCAATGATTCTCTCAGTCGATTGGGCATATCTTACACAGATACTTTACTTACAAATTGAATCTCAGAAGGTTGTGGTTCCAGAGTCGGGGTTTTGGGGGCGAGATGAGCTTATGTTTTATCCAACTGGCCCACAAAGTCCCGCTTTTGGTGGTCACTTTGTTCTGCAAAAGAAACCAGTACGTTATGGGTCTTACAGTGGACATTAAACATAGTAAGCAAACTACTGCTGCACTTAGTAAAAGGCTACTATACACTTTAAATAAATAATAACATTTCAACTTTGATGTTGTCTTCAGTGATAAAAAGCAGACAGAGAATTTATCATTCTGAAAGTTAAACACACAAAAAAATCCCCAAACCCAAGTTTTCTAACTGTTGGTGTTTTTCTCTTAAAAAGCCAGCAAAGGCTGTAGAAAAAGTTATGTTTCAAAGAGTGGTCATTCAATATAGGTGAATTGTGATAAAAGGAAGTAAGTCTCTAAGAAAAGAGAGGCAGTTTAAACTGTGAAAACAATGTATGAACACCAGTAACATTTGTATTGTCAATCCCCTCCTCAGTTTTTCTGCTCACAAAGTGTTCAGTTTTAATGTATCCCTTCAACTAGCTGGGGTTTTTTGTGTGCCTGTTTGTGTGTCTACATGTGTACAGTCTATATCTACGAATCAATTTAAAGATTAGTAATTTTTCTACTGCTAAAAGTTGTAGAATATATTTTTATGAGTAAGGCACTGTAAACCCGAGCTTGGTAGAGCTGTTTAAGTTCCTGTTACTATTTACATTTTGTTACTGATATCCTAAAGAATCTAAGCATAATTTTTACTTTAAAATCATGTAGTTGTACTTTCCTCATGGATGTTGAAAATCTGTTAGTAGATAAGCTGAACTTTCTTGTGGTTCTAAATATAATGTACAGACAGTTAAGACTGAATGAAACACATGACACACTATATAATTTATACAATGGCTCATATATACAGCACATGCACACAAAATACATACAGGAGCATCTTCTTAGTTGGTGTAAACGTGTCTGTCATAGTTTTGACATTTTATGCCAGCTAATCACCTGCTTAAGTTACACATAAATATCTAGACAATCACACTGTGATCACATTATCATTGCATTCAGATTAATTTTAAGTGGTGATCTACTCAACCTGGCTCAATTTGAGTATCTCAAAAAGGCCTGGAAATTCAGCTGAAGTTACACAGTGATACAGTGTGAAAGTAAAGCTGTTGGTATATGATATATAGCATGATTATATGCAGGATCTCTATATTCATACAAATGGATATCATGCTGAATGATCCAGATTTTTCTATGGAATTCTAGTATTTTACATTTTATAGCAATATAATCACTACACATGTGAAATAGGACATATCCAAACCCCAGTGCAACAAATTTCTCGCTTGTTTAATGCTGAAATCTGATGTGGAAGAGCTTGGGTCAGAATTGTGCTGCTAATATGCCTTCTAGATACTATTTTGCATGAAATAATGCTGTTCAAAAGCAGCACTTGTGAGAAGGTTACATTTTCATGAACCAATTAAGCTACAAATTTAACTGTTGAAATTTTTTATTTTTTAATTATAGTACTCTGTGTATGAATACATTCTAGATCTGCCCAATATTACAAGTTGTCAGATTTGGATTGGTTTAATTCCTATGGTCTTTTCACTAGTATTCTGAAAACATAAGAGCAGAGAATCCGAGATTAGAAAGTGTGTCAGTGTGAGGACTTCGCTTTGAGGGAGAAGAGAAACAAGTCGACTTACATATCTGAACAGCAGCAAAGATCAGCTCTGCTCTGCTGAAATAGAGCAGTTGCTTCTCACCAACTATTACTTTTAAAGCTCTTACATTAAAACATGTAGTTTTGTATAGCTACTTTCAGTAAGATATGCTTTATGTAGCGCATTTTGTTAACCAGCTATTTTTAGATATTTTTTCAAATAGCTTCTATTTGAGTCTCTACTGAAGATACATAAATTTCACATCCATTCCTTCTAGCACCAATAACCTAGCTTTAGAATTAATAGACTATGTAAATGATTAATGAGCAGTGTTCAAGAACACAGTTACAGTTCTGTAGGAAGGCCTTCCTCATACAAAATTTTTACTCACATTTTCCCCCATTAGTAAGCTTACAGAAAGAGCTCCTGTTTGTCTCTAGTGTGCAATAAAACAGACAATTTTCTACTACTATGGATGTCGCGCCTAATATTAAACTTTAAATATGTGTTCATTTTATATGTGTCACCCAAATTAATGATGATTAGACAAAACAGTGATAGACTCCTTAAATATCTGTGCTATAAAAATTCGATCTCTTTTCCTCACACTGGTTTTCCCACAAGGTTTGCGTGCAGCATGGGGTGGTGGCCTCAGAGCTGAGACTCCTGAAGTGCATTGCGTATCCAAAGCATTAATAATTAAATACCTGGGATCAGTCTATCTTGCTATTTGAAATGAAAAAAGAAATTTACAGAAGATAAAAAGTAGATAGTATGTTTTGAATCAAAATTAATTTTCCTTGAGATAAAAAAGTAATGAATTATTTAAAAAATATTTAGAAATATCAACTCCAATTATTTATTGCATTTATAATTTATAAAAGTGAAATCCCTGCTAGCTATGTTTCTATTTAAAATAATTTTTAAACTACATTTTTAGAACTACTTTTCTGCATTTTTAAGCAACCCTTTAAAAAACACCCTGCTTACAAACATTGAATCAGCAGAGGATTAGCAAATGGCCTAGTCTGTTTACTTTTGAAATTTTATTGAAAGCAGTGAAAAGACCGGGATCTCGACCAGAATTCAGTGCCATGGGTTGGGAATTGGTCTGTGGCCTGCATTTTCTGAAGCAGGGCCTCAACCTTTGATATCTCCTGACCTCATGTTGCAACAGAAAAGTTTTGTGACTCCCCTCTGATCTAGCCATAGAAGAAAAAAAAAAAAAAAAAAAAAAAAAAGAGAGAGGGAGGTAATGACCCCGAGTTTGGAAACTCATGACCTGGAACAACTAAAAATTTTGCCTTAGTGAAGGCTGCAAAATCAGTCATCCCTTCCTATGAAGCTATCCAGGGTTTTTCCAGGGCAAGAACACAGACACCCAAGGTATGATTTTTAAATTGTGCCTTGTTCTTTGCCCTCTGTTAGACGTTACACATCAGCACTGCTTGCCTGAGAAAAGCCTGGACCTCATGCCACAAGGAAAAGTTATGTGAACATACACCAGTATGTTCAGAACATATTTTTCAAAGGTATCACTCAAAAATCCTTTTTTATTTGCCTTAAATATCATATTTAGCAGGTTGTGAAGCAAAAAAAAAATTGCAAGATTTGTCATGGCTTTAAATTATTAGAGCAAAACCACTGCTATCACCTGGAAGTGTAAGAAGCCTGTAGTGGAAGAAGTGGTAGAAAAGTGGTTATTTCACATGAACTGCCAAAACCACTTCAGACAATGTGGCTTGAGACTATGAAGCTTCTAGTGAAATTAATGAATTTAAGGCATCATTTGCTTTGTTCACAGTGCACATCAGTTAATAAATACGCAAATCTCTTCTTGGAATGTCATACACTGTTCGCAGTCAAACAGTGCAAACGTAGGGAATTTGGTAAAGGTACAAACATGGAAAAAAGGAACAAAGAATCAGCCTTTTTTGTCTGCTGTCAAAATGCCTAAGTAATTTCTGTTTACAAGGTTTCGGTGCAAGGGCAATATTTATGTAGGTGGCATGAATGGACAGATGTTATTCAGCTTGTGGATTTTTTTCAGAACATTTCTACAACATGTGCAGAATAAATAAAGATAATGGGATAATAGGAATAGAAATAAAACCCCATCTATTACTGAGGTAACTTGCTTTGTGAGGTAGCATAACGACCACATGTTAGCAGTTGGTTTCAGGAGGTTGCCACCAATTTCTGACTCCCTGCTGGATATAAGGCTCTTCAATTGTCAACATTTTATTTTTCACATTGGAAACATAATTCTCTACAGACAGGCTCCACAGTTGTAAAATTTTATTTTTTTTCTTTTCTGTTTAGAGAATACCTGCTCCTAGCTGAGCTCAAGGGTCTTAAAAATGATGCATCAGTCCTATCTGATTTCCTAATGTTCTGGATGCTGACATCATTGATACACATTAATAACTTTAAACAAAACTATTTTGATCTTTTCAGTTAATACTGCTGTAATATTTTAGCTTAGCTGTTAATGGGGAAGACTACAATTCACCAATGTAATGTAGCATTGATGCATTTTTGCTATTTTAAGTCTCCCAGCTTCAGTCAGACAGTCCAAATCCTTTTACTGGAATCATGACCTTTCTATATGAACTGATATAAAATCATAGCTAGACACCAGTTCTTTAAAGTAATAGCTTTTCTTTTGCTTTGTAGGTCAGAATAAGAATTAAAAAGACAAAAAGACAAAATGTGTTCTGTCATCTACAACAAGGCACATGTAAACGGTTTTAGGAAAGGGCGAGAAAAATAATTTCAGGATGTTTTAGGATTGGCCCACAAGGGTCAGTAAAAATAACTGAATGCAGTAATTTTACTGAAGAGGTATTTCTATTTGTTATATATTGCTATTGTTAAAAATGTCTGTTGGAGTCAGCATAATCTAGATTTTTGCTTTGATGTTGCTGCTGTTTGTGTAAAAGCTTTCTTTTGTAAAAAGAGGCTAATTTCAAATCACACAAACTTCACACACCTCTGTCAGTAGGTGTCTGCCTGGATGCTGGTATAAGTCCACAGTATTTCTCTCCACTGAAATCACTGGACCTACATCAACAAAAAATACAGATGAAATCACAGCAAAATTTCTGGAACCTGAGGAGAGAACCGGGTTCGTGTTTTTGTGTTACAAGACAGACAAACAAAGAACAAGTGTATTACACAGAACATCATACTAAATAATATATGAGGAACTAGGCTTTGCTTTTTTCAACAATATCATTACTTTTTATACATTGCCACAAGAATCTGTTGAAGAATATTCCTCTTAGGTGCTATTTACTGTGGATTATTTTAAAAAGAGTAACTTTTCATTAGGCACATCAGTTAAAGAGGGATAACTAAAAGTTCCAATGTCCTACCTGTTTTACTAAGGAGATTTCTAAACATGGAATATCCAGTCTTTACTAAATTGGGATACTTCTTTGTCTTTTTACTATGAGTGAGTGGTGGTTTTGTGTGTATGGAAAACTGCCCACATGGTTGGTTGGAGAAATATTCTGAAATTCTTTACAATGAAAGATGTTACAGGATTTTATTTTGTTTCATTGTCTGCTGTAAACTAATGTTTGCTCTGTCACTGAAGTAAGAGTGACAAATAAGAGATGCAGGTCAACTGTTAATGATGAGTATTCTGTGGTTGTTTTTTTGCTTTTTGGGAGCTGAAAGAACAGAAACTGTCCTGGATTGTCTGTGCTTTATGCATTTTTAGCTTCCCAATACTAACAGTATTTCTAAGATAGCTGCTTCAGAATTCACTTTGGTGAATGGACAGAACAATTTTATACCTCCAAAGTGAATGAGTTAGACGCTATTTGAAAAACTACAATTTTTGTATGCAGTGGACTAACAGGAAATTATGAAATCCTGAAATATTGTTGGAAAATTGTTCTAACTTTAAAAATTTTTCTTTATAGTTGCATTCTTGATGTTCCACAGCACTCACCACTTCCTGCATGGCTCTTACCGCAGGGAAAATGAGGGACTTTTGGGGGCAGATGTGTTTCCATTACACTATCATAATGCCCCTAAAAATCCTTATTGCTCTTGCAGTATTCTTCTGTGTTGCTGGGCCTGGTGTGAACTCCTTGAAGACCTAGCATATAAATACAGCTTTTCTGTAAAAACATTTTAAAAAACCCCACCGAGTTTTATTTTGTTTATCTTATATTATTTTTAGTTGTGTTTACTGTTGCTTAAAATATAAATGGCAAGATAGGCAACCACCTGTTGGTAAACAAATGTCATAAGTCATAAATCCAAGGGACATGCTGATAACTGCATAGTATTATGAAAAGAAATATATTTTGGCTTAAGAGTGAGAGCTTCACCTTTTTGGTATGATTAACTTGTTTTTAACATAAGAATTCAGCATGTATGTCTCTGAAAACATGACACAGATATTGCAGGCTAATTTGAACTACAGCTATAGTGAACCTCACTTAGAATATTAACCGCTTTTAAGAACACACATGAGGCCGTTTATCAAATGCATAGATCTGCCCAGTACTTCTATTTAAATTAAATGCACAAAAATATTCAAATACAATTTTCATGCAGTCCCAAAATACATTTACAATTAAACCTAGAAAAGACATTGTAGATTCTCAGCTATTCCATGCTTACTCAGCTTGCCAGGTTTTTGTGTGGATATTTCTCTTGCAGGGGCTTTTGAGGAAGGATGGACGGCATAGTCTACTGGTAATGCAGTTGTCCTGTGTTGCTTTTCGCTCTACCCCTCTGGGTGAGCACGAGAGATCCCCAGGACAGGAGGGCCCACACTTAGTCTCTCAGGCAGTTTATTCCTGCTAGGTGGCAAGTTCCCCTGAAGCCTGCAGATCTCCACAGTTCCTGAAGGAAAAGGCCGAATGTATAAATGCAAATGTCTCTTGGTTCTGTCTGGGTATTGCAGCACAACATATCATCAGTTTGACATGTGCAGTATTAGTGACATTTATTTCAGTAGCTGGGTGTAGGACAGTACTATAACTGGTTTGTGTTAAATGTACTTGACTGACTAGCTTAAAGGAAATAACATATAGAAGGTATCATATCATCCCTCTGACAGTATCTAATATCTATAAATGACCTTCAAAATATTTGGTGACATAGGAAAGAAACTAGTAGGGTAGATTATCCCTGCCCCTTTTATATTAAAGTTTAATCCCCAAGGAAATGCTCTTCTTCATTCTGCTAAAGGAGTGTTTCTCATTTTTCAGGCAGGAAAATCTTACAGGTTAAGTCATGTTCTATAGGTCACAAAGCAAGCTTGCTGTTATGACTGGAACCCAGAACTTTTGATGCTCAGATAAATACCACAAGAAAATTACTTTCTAGAAGGACAGAATGAGCCCTGTTGCACAATATTATATTCACAGGTCAAAACATGCTGGTATATGCATTTCAATATACAACGTTTCAATGTGCAACAGCATTTCAAATATATGTATAGGCAGAAAGCAGTGGAAAAACTAGTGATTGTATTAATTCTAAATTTTCTTACCAATACTTCAGTGTTTCTATACAGATTGCAAGATGAATCCTAGCACCTTCCGACATAAATGAAAGGTGTTGTAACACAGACCGGCTCAAGGCTTATGCAGACCTTAAAATTATAAAAGTTACTTAGAAGGTATTAGATTAATTGAATGATTAATACTATTAGTAAAGGTTTTTGCCATTTGTGTGCATGTTTAGCAATCCTTTGATTTCTAAGTAACACTCCTAGGTAAAGGCTCTGCATCTAATTGAAAAATGTTTTAAAAAAAAGGGTGAGACCGCACATACTCTGTGGAGTCCTGTAATATTTAAGGATCAGTACTCTCAGAGCTATAAATTGTATTGCCTTTATAAAGAAGATACTGCTAATATGAACAGACTGGAATTTTGATTACTTTTAAAAAGTCTTTTGGGGGCTATGCTAGTGACAATACTATGTAAAGAATTCTGTGGTAGATCTGAGCATTAAAACTGATCTGATTTTGTCTTTGTCCTATGTTACAATCTCATTTTATATGTAATCTTTCAAGGATATCAGAATTATTTTTTTTTTTCCTTCAATGTAAGCAATCTTTCATAAAATTTCTTGCACATAGAACTTGTAGATCTTAACAGCTGATTCTTACATGCCTACATACATACAGGACACAGCAAAAGTCAGATTCCTTCTGAACGTGTGCTCTGTAAATATGTAAAGGTGTATTTATCATATGACACTGCTATCAAGAAAAATATTTGCTTAGGCCTAGAAATCCTGAGATTAAATCCAAGGAAGGGAATCAAAATCAGTAACACTACACTCCAGTCCCTTTTGTATCTAATAGGAATCACCTGACATGCAGTTGTCATTTTTTACACAATTTTATCACTGAATAATATGCATTAGAAAATGAGAGCCAAGCACATGGTTTGAGATGTGTACTTAAACTTCTGAATTCAAATATGTGCTTCAAATTGCGTATTTTAAAAAATTATTTTGATTTGAAATATTATGTTAAAAAACTCTCTGGATCTGATACAGCCCCAGAGGAAGGACTGCAAAACTCTTCTGTAAGACTGTCCACTGAGGTTAACAGCACCTCGTCTGTGAATAGGGTGTGAGTAGGTTTCAGTATTAAATACTTTGTAGAAGATAATTTTGCTGTCTGGTTGTTTTTTAAATATAGGTAAAGAAAATATTTCTATTAGCCCCTTCTTGGGGATTTTGATTTCTTTTAATTATAGGACCAAGAGTCATTAACATGAATGAACAAATTCTAAAAGTTAGAACAGTAGCAACTAGGTAATATTTTTCAAATAGAATTTCCACAGTGGAAAAGATATTAAATGTTTGTTATGTGCCAATAAATGAGTAATACCAGCATACTTTCATTATTTTACAAAATGGAAGGGCATTAACAACATTTTACGTTTTTATTATACAGAAAGTTTTTTGAGTGCCAACGATCCCATAATAGATAAACAAAAATAGCAGAAGAGACATGCAGTTATTAAATAGGCTGAATAAGTTAACCAATCACACTTATGTATTGAATAAGCCCATTATTATCTCAAATTTTGAACATTACCTCAACTGTATGTACACTGACTATTTAAAATGTTATTCAGAATACAGAACTTGGCTCATCCATTTTAATAATATTTATTTATTTACTATGTTATTTGACTTCCAATATGTTAGATCCAGTTTCTTACTGAATTAAGATAGCATCAATTCTGCTTCAGTCAATACTCAAGGGATACCACTGGAGCTCCCTGTGCCATTACCTGGTACATATGTCCATAACATACATAAATAACAGGATCAGACTTTGAATGCAGGAAGCAGTACTGCACCGGTATCACAATGAAGCTGTTCAGAAAAGCTAGGATAAGCCGTTTGGTTTCGCACTGTTAAGAGAAAGATGTGGGAAAGGAAGAGCTATAGCAGAGTAGCAAGCCAACTGCAAGAGATAAATCACTACTCAGATGCTGTAAATAAGTTTATAGAATAAAGACCTAACTAGTTTTCTGAACAGGGGACCAGACTGTGGCCAGAAGTAAGGGCAAAGGAAGAAGACTAGTATTCGTGATGAGTCTGCAATGTATCTTTTCCTTAACTGGTTAGTTTTGGGAGCAGGAATGCATAAAAAAATAAACTTTTTATTAATAAAAGGTCATTAATAAATGGCCACTACTGCACTTCTCAATTCTACTAAACTGCTTCAGACTTTGTTACTTTGTTGCCATTGATGGCTGACTAAGTATGTGTAAATGGTTTTGTTTTCATTTTCCTTAGATTTTAAATGTGCATAAACATTTTTATTCCAGAATTTTAACCACCAGTGCCAAGATTCTGACTCAAGTGGATCTTTACAGTTGTATTAAAAACAAGTGCAAATGTAAGTTATGAGATACAGTGTTGACGTAATCTTAATTATAGCTGGAAGAAGATTTGCCAGTGTGTATACAGTGTAGCAATACAAGGAATCATTGTAAACTAATAAAGATCATTAAAATAAATCACACATTTCATAACCATGCTTTCATCAAGATAATATGACCTGTTTTACATTTAAGCAGTTAAAATAGAAGCTGAAATATTTGGAGATGATTAACTTATCCAGTAGTCAGATTAGACAGGTGATATTACGCGATAATCTACTGAGGGACTGGAATTCTTAACCAAAATGATTTTTTGTTGAATTCTGGGTTGTCATCGTTTTTTTAAGAAAAAAACACTTAAAAATTTTCTTTACCTTTCCAATAACAAATTTATTTTTTGTATTCCTTTAAAAGAGAAATCTATGGTCTTGCTATGACTGCTGTCTGAGGCTTTCTGAGATCTCTGTGGTGAGAAACTAGATTGCAGCAAATTAATTTTATATCAGAGGAAGCACTAAGATATTCATATGTAAAGCCAGAGAATCTGTCCTAGTAATTTTCCAAGTTCTGAACTAATCCATAACAAAATTATCCCATGACTGTAGTTGGCAGTAAAAACTGAGTGTGTCCAGAAGATCTTCAGGTTATAGTTTGAATCAAACATAGACTGTGTGACATAATCTGGACTCATATTCAAATAATCTAGGTTCAGTATCTTGCTAATTCATATAAAATCATCTTATCTTCTAAATCTGTTCTGTTCTGACTTGTACCAAAATTTCACAATAATATTATTTTAAAACTCTGGGTGTATCTAAAACCAAAAAGGAAAATATCCCCCTTGTTAGAACGTATCTGAAATGAAAATTACAGAGTTTTGGTTCCAGTCTGAGCATTAGGAGATGAATGTTTCAGATTCAGGAGGTTCTGGATTCAGGATCTGGGCCCTGTTTTGCCCTCTAGGCACTCACAGGAAAGTGCAAAACACCTTCATTAGAACTGAAGCAAGGTAAGGTATGCATGCACTTCACCTATCAGAGGAGCACGTTCAGCTACCAGAAAATTTCAGAGTGCATTTTCATCTGGAATACTAGGCCAGGGCACATCAGCTTTCGCCTTAAACATAGTATATTTCTGCGGCAGCTCTTTTCCTATCTCCTCCTTTGCAGATTATCCAGTTAATAAACAGAAAGTTCCAAGAAGTCAAAAAAACCTCCAAGACCAGAGACAACTCCTTTTCCAGATACTCCTGCCAGAAAGTAAAGGCTGAGCCACAGCTGCAATTTCCTGATAATGTACTTCTTGCTAACATCCCAGTATGGCGTATGTGAGTGGAAAAATTACACCAATTAGTCAATTCAAGCCTCCTGATTTTCTTGTAAAGCAGGTCACTCCATGCACCTTGTCCTGCAAAAGAGACATGCATCCAGTGTGGCAGGCTGTATAATAAAACCATGGCTTTGCTGGGGGCTGCACAACACGTTGGTGCATGTGATAGAAGGAGACTGCAGTGCAAAGCTCGATCTGAGGATAAAGTACCCTCTGGCAGGACCCTGCAAGCATGGTGGGAGGCTGGAAGACACCAGTTCATTGCCTGCAGGGCAATACTATGGCTCTGTCCTTTGTGCTGCACGTACTAGTTGGGACTGGTCAGCAAGCTTGGTCACGATTATTTTTCTTTTTGCTATTTTATTATTGCTATTTTATGTGTCTGGTTTTGTTGACTTTTTCTCAGACTCATCCACAAGATAGCAAGAAATGGTGAATTGCTGCATTGTGAGTTTCATCTCACCTAAGTCCCTAAGAAAATTTCCTTTATCATTGTTAATAACGGGATTGAAAAAAACCCTACAACTCTGATCCTGCATAACAAACTGTTTAGCTACACAGTTTTAACTGATTTCACTAGGAATTAATATGAGCAGAGTAGTTTTGCAGAGTATATGACAATACCTGTAATAGCAAGTTTATTGCACAAAAACATTAACATTCCTAATGAAACATAATAATGGGTGGCGTTAACATTATATGTATTATATATTCAAGGATGTAGTCTCACCTTTTATATATATCACACAGAACAGAACAATTATTTCCCACTCTACCTACAGAACACTTAAAGAACACTTCAGTATTTCAATGCTAATGAAGCACAGTATGGCAGTGTTCTGGCAGTAACATGGAGTTTTAAACATATTTGGGAGTTCAGGACATAATTTCTGTTCTGTGACTCTACATTTCTCAGTCTTGATCTATGTGTTTCACACTTGGGTGTTAAAAGATTGGAAAGAACAAATAATAATTTCAAGGGGCTGTACCTTATTTTGGAACATGTTTTGTACTTCAGGCTATAGATAATTATTAGCAGTCTTTAACATTAGAAATATAGAAAATTATGTGCTGAGAAAAGGCATGGGAATGAAAAAAAAAACCCAACCCAAAAATGCAGAGTAAACCAAAGCCTCTTTAGACTGTAGGCCACTTGCCAGCTTCTTAAAGGAACTTTCAGTTCTGCTGCTTGCTTTGAGTGTAGCAAAAAGATAAACATTTTCTTGTTGCAAGTTAGCAAACACTGCCATGTGTCACAAGTTGATAAGCAGTATCAAGAGTTGTATCAGGAGTTTCTTAGTTCGTTTGAACAAGATAGAAACGTGCCGGAAAGTTTTGATGTGCTGCTGAAAAATGAAAAAATTGGTCAATACCCAAACTGTTCTGCTGAAAAAAGGTTTTCTATCCTTAATAACAGGGGCTTTCATTGCTATAGATAACTTTTCTTTCTGTTTGTGGTAAATTCCTCAATGTATCTACCTCCTTTGTACATTTTACATTGTGGCTTTGTATTTTCGAGTGGTACAAATACAGGAGTCTAACTCCTACACTGATAAACTTAAGCAACTATGCTAAAGGCCATGGCACAACAGACAGAATTTGGCTTAGTGACTTTGTTAGATGAAAAATAAGCATTTTCTGCTCTGTATCTTTTCACATTAACTGTGGATGTGGGGATCTTGTTTCATGTTTTTACCTTTTGTAACTATGAAAAATTAAATACTGTTCATTTAGCTGTGGTACAAAATGGGTGCTACGACAGGTTCTGCCCTACACCTCTGTTTAACACTATTCCTTAAATTCTTGCCTGATTATTTTTCTGATGTAGGTCTATAAGCCTTAGAAAAAAATGATAGTGTTTGACTCTTGATACTGTCACCAAATTTGTATTTGAACTAAGGTCTGCCAAGGTAAATATGAAAAATCCTGCCATATATAACCCAAATGTCACTTTTAGTTAGCTTTTTGTAGTGGTATGCAGCATAATATGAACAAGGAGAAACAAGGTAATGCGCAGTGATGTAGTGTCAGGGTTTACTGGCAAAAACTGGAGGTGAGTATATTAATCATAGATGATAAAAACATAAGAAAAAAGGTTTTCTTCCCAGGTTGCAGGAAGAGACTTATCCTACACTCTAATGACTTTTTTGTACCATTTATTTTATTGAACAACTATTTTAGAAAAGTTTTAATATCTTTTCTTACGAAATTACTCATGCTGCTTTTGTAGTCTCTTTCCCCACTAAGACAGGCTTTTAAGCACCACTGACATTTGTGGTATGCCAATTTTTATGGCCCTAGAGAAATAACTGTAGTACACTGTCGAGAAAATTGTGACACATTTTGCCTGGAAAATGTTGTTACACTCTGTCAAAGAAATATGAAGAATTTATTTTAATATCCTGTCTCACAATATGGGGTAAAAGGGACAAGAAAATTAGGATGGGCAGATGAAATGTATACTTTAGCAAGATGTGATCAGTAACCAGAGGGCTAATATTTTCAGTTACTTGCAAGACTTCAACGATTCCCAGATGCCTGAAGTAGGGCAAGCATGAAGACTAGGAATTTCTTCTGGATTTGATGGTTGCTTGGCACTGTGGAATGTAGATACCTTTGCCCATTTGTATAATTGTGCCCTTTGCCTTGGTTTCCCACTGGGAGCTCACAACTGAATACATAGACAGTCTTTCAGGACTTCCTTCCTCCTTTATTTAGTGCGCACATACAGGAGATGCATGTGCAGGATGTTTATTGAAAGGAATAAAAAAGTTTTACTCTTCCAGCAACTGAATGCTCACGAGAGAGTGTCTCACACATCATGGATATTTGCTGAAAATAAACATACTCCTGTCTGTCTTGAAGGAGAAAGAGCAAAGACTTTTTTCCTCTGTATTCTCAGACACTGAATAACATTCTGCTGTGAGACAGAAATTGTGTGCAGATGCTTGGCTCCTTAAAAATATAAACAGTTTTCTTGGTGGCACATTTATTCACCATATTAATATTAGTCAACTAGGGGTTATTATTTTTAAATTTAACTACTCTTAGACTAATAGCACAGAAGTATTGCTGTTGGCATGCTAAATATTTTCAATTAAGTAAATAAGTTAAATAATTGAATAAATAAATATTTTTCAATTAGTTATTTAATTTATTTCATTGGCTATCCTGGTTTCTTCTGATTCCTAAATCTAGAATATTAAAACTTAAGCAACAGACCAGACACTGACATGTACACATAAATTCAAGTACAGTGTATAGCTTTCATAAAACAGCACACTGAAATTAGAGGTCTCTTGATACAGGAGATAGTTCCACTATTAAGCCAATGGGACTAAGAGTAGCCCTTAAAAGATTCAGAATGCGAGTAGTCTAGTAAGACAGCCTATAAGGTGCAATGAGATTCCTCCGAAGTGTCTAATATTTCATAGCAGCAGACCTCTATATTGTGATAATCATCAGTTAATCTGTTTTCTGATAACCTATATTGTGATAATCAGCATATAACCCATGTTACGAAACTACTGTACCTCAACTGTGGCATGAAGAAAGCAGGTTCCTAAGGGATCATCATTCTGCAGGCTTTTTAGCTCTGGATCAAGGAACTCATGTAGGCCTGTAACATAAATAATAACCTGTGAGAATGCAGAAGGAAAGAAGTGTGCCAGTTTAGCTGACTGGGCTGCCTACAGGAGCAACACACTACTTAAAGAATACATTGTCTTTCAGCCTCGCACCAACAACTTTGCTGCAGGTATTTCATAAGATAAAGAAGATCACATATGGCAAGCACAGACACACCAGACAGATAGCATTTCTCTTCTGAGGTCTTAGAGTGTTTTTCCTTAGCTTGGGCAAAAACCCAAATGGCAATAAAGAGCTAATAAATCTAAGTTAAAATGGAAGAGAATACTGTTTGATAACATTTGTCTTCTATTGTGTCTGATAGATTTAATGTTTAGGGTAGAATAAAGTTCATATATCATAAAAGACCACTGATCTAGCACTTTAGACTCATTATCCTGCCTAAAGGAGATTTCAGTTTTGGGTTTTGTCATCAGGTTCTGTTAGGTTAGGTTAGAGTCTCCCAAAACAAGTATCATCTTTCAAGAAGGAAGACTGAGTTGACACAAAATTTGACCTGAATGATCTTAAATGTCTTGTTCAATTTTAGAGTAATGAAATGAGACCTTAACAGGGAACTTGTTACTTGTTCTGTTACCCTGATTTATTCAAAGTCTAGATAAAAAACCAGAATCACATGGTAGCTGGTATACATCAGCATTGAGTCAAGTAGTATTATGCCAGTTCATATTAACTGAAGTTTTGGCTTAGACTATCTTGGAACAGAAAACACCTTAGCATAATTTAGAGGCAAATTTATCTTCCAAAGAAACGTATCAACAAATCAATTCTGAAATATCTGATCTAGATAAATCTAATCTGTTAGGACCTTTTCCAGAAATAGTAAAAGGGAATGGACACACAGAATTGTATCTGCACGTTAGATTTACATTGAAATATATGGCAATGGAAATGCAGCTAGAAAATATTTTATTAACTAAGAGATATTGGAATTTACCCAGATATGTAATGTTTGAATGTGGGATTTATTTAAGCTGACTTTTTCTGAAAATAATATAGTTAGTGAATTTTTGTTAAAATCTTTTCCTTACTTAAGAATTTATATACGTTGTTCCCAATGCTAACATGGTTTGTAGTTATTATTGTTTATTTTTAAAAAAATGTCAGTCTTTTAAAATATTTGAGGCATATTATAGGCATGTTCACTGGTCATAAAATCTAAATTGTGCACTTACATCCAAGTCTTTTTACACGGGAATGTAAATTCCCTACTAATACAGAACAAATAGCAAAATATTCAGAAATAGGACTTTAAAAAACAAAAGGTAAAGTGGTCTTGTGTTTTCCTTCCTTTAATATTCAACCATTTAATATTGGTACCAGCTCTTGTCCCTGCTCATTGCAGGGGGTGTTGAACTAGATGACCTTTAAAGGTCCCTTCCAACCCAAACTATTCTATGATATGATTAGATATATAATGAAAGGTTATGGAATTATTTTAATGCATTTAGGACAACATGCCGTTGTCTTATGTTTATTTTGTTACTGGATCTAGTATTTTTATAATACCTACCAGTTGAAGTAGTAATAATGAGGTTGTGATTTCCATTGGTGAAGGTGACCACAGAAACTTGGGAAGGGGGAGAAGAATGACGAATTGGCTGAAATTACTATATGTTTTTCAGGAAAACACTCTTGCATAAGAAATGGAAATTATGTAACTGTTACTATTCCATCTTTTTAAATTATTAAACACATGAATGAAGAAAAATCAAAACTATTGTATCTGTAAATGTATAAATCCATGTAAAAATTTGTTTTCCATGTTATTTATTTCTATGTGCAGTCAAATGCATAACTCTTCCTCTATAGTCTGGTCTTCCTTTTTTTTGTTTTGGATTCTTTTACAATAACAGAAAATACATACAACAATAGCAAAATACCAGTGGGGCTTTGCATAATGCCAAGTTATATCGCATCTCAATGTACAATAGAATTTTTAACATTTCATATTACAGGGCATTGTATTGAATCTTGCAAGATGCATTTAGCGTCCAAAAGATTCCTAATTACCCATATATGTGCATGCAAAAATAACCATTAAAATTATTTTTTCTACAATGGACAAACATTTCAAATTCTGATTTCCCATTCTTGCCACTTTTCACACACCTGCCATCCCAGTACTTTACATGTCTCTTTGAAAACTTTATTTTTGAGAAACAAAGCTCTGGCAACTTGTCAGGGAGGAAGGCAAAAGAAAGCATATGCATATAGAAGCAAACAATGGTGTACATTCATAAATCACCACAGATCCATGGAGAATTAAAGTGCATGGAGAATAACAACAATTAAGAAGTGCATTTCTTCTTTTATAAGTTCTCTGAGAATATCCAACATTCTTCAGGCACGAAGAATGTTCATGTTCTAACAGTTCATTTAATTCGCAATGTGTGTGTATCTCCCAAAGCAATCAGCCATACTTGTATTTTGTAAATACAATTATAACTTGAAACATATTAGAAACTGCAACATCATAGGCCTGACTGCACAATTAAGTTAGTAAGAGCTTTGCTTCAGAATTAAGAATAGCTCAAAATTAAGATCTGAGTGTGTGTAACATATCGCTGTAGATATCACCTTCAAGAAACCATATCTCTGCTTCTACTCGCACATTACTGCAGAAGTAATCTACAAAGGCACTTCACAGGCCCCTTCATTTAAAACAACAGGCCAACACTATTTCGCTGGGAGAAGCCATCTCGGGAACATGCTCTAATTCTGAAACACCTCATTTCAGAACATTTTGTAGGGAATTCTGTTTATTTGTATTTCTGTTGCCAAGTGTTAGAGGTGGAGAAACTGAAGTAATTGCTCAGAGGTAGTGCACCAGGAATTCATCTTAATGAGCTTTAGTGTTTATCTCTGCTTAAACAGATAATGCACCTAATCTTGAATGTGTTTCACTACTGATAGTAATTAAAGAGAATACCCTTACGAATTTACACAAACAAAACCCAGTATGAATTAAGAATCCTCCCGAATTTTCATGAAATTGAGACACATAAATCTTGCAAGACAATAAACCTTTGTTGGAAAGATGCTATTTAGTTGTGCTTGTAGCCTTATTCATTTTGTACAAACCCCAATTTGATTTGATCATCTAGATTTAAAACTGAACTTTTCCATATTGGGGTTGTTTTAATAGTAGGACAGATCTGTGTTAGTTACATCACGCATTGAGAGCCACATAGTATATCCTGGAATTAGAATGCTGTATTTATTACTGTAGTAATAAAGCTCCAAGACACAACAATGTGGTAGCAAAGAAAGGGATCTTCCCAAATCAATGCAACAAAAGTACTATCAGAATCATTCTCTAAATATGTGCTGAATATGTGCTGCTTCAGTATGCAGTTTTTAGTCATTAAAAAGTGCAGTCTTATGTAACTTGAAGATAAAGACTTTAATGAGAATTTTTGTGAATGCATTACTTTCCTCTTAAAATACTTGGAATGCTTTGTTAATCCTAGTAAAGCAGCAAATGGAATGTAAAGATGAATGGAATTGAAATAATATAGTCCTCCATGCAAAAAAAAGTACTAGAGTGATGAATGGTATGTTCTTTACGGAAAAGTATAAACTGAGTAGAGTATTAGAAACAACTCCTACAGAGCATGACTAATTTAGTCCTTATTGAAATAACAAATTTTATAAATTTAACAAAGCCTTATTAAACAATTTTTGATTATACGGGAAGTACCTCATCTCTACTCCTATAGATACAATATCTATTTCTATTTAACTTTCAGATTTACAGCCATATTGATTGTTCTTAGCCAAGGTCTGAATTAAAAAAATGAACAAACAGTTCATGATACAGGTGATACCTGGTTCTGCTGTACTGCATTAAACAATCTTTTCAGGAGCAAGACCTAACTATTATCTATGTAGAGATACACAACTATGTGTGTGTATATATACACACATGTGCACATACAGTTTGTAGACACAAAGGAAATATTTTCTATAAAATCCACCTTTTCATGTCTGTTGTGTGACTTAACAGCGTAACTCCCCTAAAGGTGGCAGTCCGGTTTTGTGGAATAAACTCAGATTCAGGGTAGAGCCTTTCAAAACTCAGCAAATTCTTTGAGTCCTACCTATTTTAAAGGCTTATCATATGAGAGGCTGCATAACTCTGGCAGTAGCCGTTTCTCTTGCCTGATAATGGGGTATTCCTCAGTGATTTTGTTCTTGATGGTGCCTAAGTTTTTGACACCCAACATAAGGAGGTATTAATTCTCCTTAAAGTTACTTAGAGAATCAAGAAATTAAAAGCCAGCACATTATTTTTCTTACAAGATCAGAAGAAATAATGAAAAAGGGACTATTTAATAGTCTCATTGTGGCTGTTCTATTTATGACACCATTTCATAAACCACCTAAATCTGTTTATCCAACCTGTAGATAGTGCTAAATGACAAAATAAAATAAAATTAAGCATGAATATTATAGAAAAACCCCATGCATTTATCATGCATAAATCATTTCAGCCTGTAAACACATTCTAAATTGTACTACACAAGGCTAATATAACATGAAAAATAAAGCAACTAGATGTTTGTCTCACAAAGAACAAACATAATTAAAGATAAAACACAGTTCTTCGTAATTGTCTACTTCAAGAAAATTACCATCAGTGATATTTTATGCCATATTGATAAAACTTTCTAGAGTAAAAGAGTGTATTAAACATGTTGTAAGAACCCTTGTAGTATAAGGTTATGATGAAACTATTGAATGTCCTTATTTAGAGAAGCCCTATTAAAAATCAAAGAATGCAGAAATAGGTATCACTATCACTTGACATCTCTACTAGGCATAGATCTGCTTTGAAAGGTGCAACTGATGTGCACAACCATAAGTTTAGCATATCTTCAAACAACTACATTTGTAAGAGACCATTTTGTTTATAGTGGAACACAGCAAAATGTTCTTTTGACAGAACATTTTGTTCTGAGTCCCTATTTCTGTATTTTACCCTAAAAATTACTTATGTAAATTATGAGTGTCACATAGATCGGTGTGAAATACTGAAAAAGAAATCTCTCTCTATGGAAAAGAGTCTTGCTTTCAATAGGTTTTGCTTTTAAATCAGCTGGAAACCCAGACCAAATTCCCTTTAGCACATTTAGCATGTCTGAGCTGATTTATGGTTTCATTTCAACACAGCAAAAATAATGACAGGAAATAACATGAAATTCAAGAGATTTTTGGCCAAGATTCATATGGAATCTGGAATATTAGTAACTCTAAAGTGTAAGAAAATATTATGGAAACGATGGGAATATCCATGCTAACCTTTTCATGCCAAATTGTTTACCAAAATGAAAAGGTTTTTCTGTATTCATAAAACAAAATTCCCAAATTATACAACTGTGCTGAACAAGCAGAATTCCCTCTCTTACTAAATGCACAGTGATTAAACACTGGAGATTGTAAATGCTATTTGAGAAAAATGGCTGATGCCTGTCCCAGAGGAGGTTCTCTCTGGAACATAGTTACACTCTGATAGCTGAATTAACACATTGAATAAATAAGGATGGTGACTTCCTAGATATTACTACTGGCAATTTCTTTATACTCATTCTTCTGGAATGCTCCTGTTGGTTTAGAGGGAGAGGGCACAACAAATTAACCGTAAGTCATGTGTTTAATTCAGCGTCTTAAATAAGTTCCTTTGCTGCATCAGGAGTTGCCACTCCAATCAGAATGTGTTTTACATGAGGGCGAAGTGTAGTATAGCTGTATATCCTTCCATACCGATTATTGTCTGGGGCGGGGGTTGGAACATTATGCAAAAACGAGACTGTTAATGGATTATTAGGAACTTTCTTCATTATAAAATAGCACGTTGCCTGACAATTAGAAAATTATTTTTACATTATTCCAGTAGCTGGATCAAATAAAGAGAGTGTGACATGTTATCCTCGAGACATTTCAGGCACTTGCTTTGAGCTGCAGCACGTTATGAAATGACTAGCATAATCCAGAAGTCATCTAGCACAACTGTACTTTCTCCTTAAAACTTACATTCAGGAGTATTATTCGTTAGGATTATTTCACACTGTGTACAAAAAATACTGGATTCCATATTTCAATTATAAAAATATATATTTTCACTGAATATTTACACTTCATATATGCCCATTAAAAATATAACCCTTAACCACAACACACACATGGACTTTTCTCTATAGCATAAGGTTTATCCTTCAAAGTGACTGCTTGACTGTAGTGAATAATGTAAAAAGCACATTTTCAGTCCAACCACCTTAAACAATGACCTAAATGAGTCACTGATGGCTAATGACTCAAAACTACTTGGTTATAGTTTGCTACTGTTTGCCATTAAAAAGGTCTTTTAACACCTGGACTGAAGTTATCTGGCAAAACCTTCACTGGCTTGATTAAATTGTGATAACTGCTTATTCACCAAAACAAATACCACATACACAAGTCTATCAGAATTCCTCAAGTCATTACCAACATGGACAAACTACAATATGAAATATTTGAAGGATTTACTGAAGAAGTCTTTTATTTTTTGTGTCAGAGGTCTGAGTGGCATGTAGCATGCTTAGTGAAGTACTGTTTTTTCTATCCCCACCACCATCATCAACAATGGACAAAATATGGCCAGGTAGGTACCACCTACATTTACAGAGGCTATTGCTGAAGAAAATGCAGATGAGTGCCAAATAAGATTTTTACTCCAATTGATGCTAGACTTCAAACCTGCTTAGCCACTTTGTATGTGTTAATCTGAGCCAACACTGTTGATAGACTAAGAATTTGTCCTAAAATGCAATGCTCTGGTTAAAATACATAGGAGAAGCCTGCATATTGCCTCTCTAAACTAGATTTGACAGCATCCAGTACAATTAATCCTCTAATGTCATAAATACCATAGGAAAGACATGTTAATAAAAGACAGCACTGACACTATTAATCATGTATAGGAGTATATAAACACTGCAGAAATCTCTCTCACTTTTTAAAGAAAATCAACATTATAACGATTTCCTGGAAGGACTTTAAATTTATTTCACTGCAACACATATTTTTACCTAAAAATAGTAGTCTTTTAAATAACCATATGATTTGAAGTATCACTGTTATATCTATGTCAGCTTTTAGTGAAATAATTATGGCTATGTTATTAGCATTGCTGCTATCTGTTCTGTTTGTGGGAAGTTTTGGTTTAGTCAGCAATGAAGTTTGCTCCAAGCTGAAAAATTCATTTCAGCCTTATCTCAGAGCTATGTAAACCTGGATTAGATCAACATCTAAATAAATGACTTATAGTTGGGGGAAAAAAAGGTGTCTGCTATTTAGATATATTACTATGTGATTTTTCAGATAAACTACTTTTATGGTGAGAGAAATGCCCAAGTTACATTTACAAGAGATTTAGCAAATTATTCTCTGACGCAAGCTAGCTGCTAGATATCTGCAGATCACTCTGGAACCTGACTCTGTTTGTAGAATTTAAAGGCACTGGTGGAATTTACAGAGTCCATATGCCACATTCTTAATTGTTGATTAAGACTGAGTTCTGGTTACTTACATGAAAATTCTAAAGGTTGTCAAACTGTAAGTTAAAAAAACAGAAAAATGTAGCATTGTTTTCAAAATAATCTCTGTATTCCAGGTATTTATAAAACTGAATGTTCAGCACATTTCCTGTTATGAAGAATTCCTTTGTAATTTTGAGTTATGGATAGTGGCATTATTCATAAAGAAGCAGGAATCAAGTGACTTAAAAGAACTATTCCAATATGTAACTTTCAGGTTATTACACCAATGGATTTCATATTCCAATTTCAAACTATTTTGAAATAGATTATGTTCTTAAAGGAACATTGGGCCGAAATCCAGCTGCAGCTTACATCAGTAGGGAATTGACAATATTTGAAAATACATGAGACATGAAAAATCAGAAGTAAAAAAGATATTATTTCAAAATATGATTTGTGCTGACAGTATGCAGAACATTGAAAACACATATGGCTATATTACAATAATGCATGTTGAACCTCACAACTTCGGATATTGAAACTTGAGTATTGGATCTGAATGCTAAAAAAATGAATGAGGTGTTACATTTATGTATTTGTGGGTACATAAATATTATATTATGCCTTCATTTTACTTTCTTTTTTGAAAGAAAACCAATTTTCCTTAGTTGAGGAACTTCACCATTGATAAACTGAATTTCTATTTGAAGTTATATGAAAGAGTTATAAACTTGGCTATTATAGCATTTTTATAGAGCTCTTTTTTGTCAATCTTTCAGAGTTTGTCTTTCAGTCAGTCTTTTACTGTGAGAAATGTTGCATGCAGACAATCCGCACCACAGAAAAAATGTAAATTATATTTACTTTAAATAATTAAAGTTTTTAAATTAAATTAATTAAATAAAAATAATTAATTAAATAAAACCAACTAAATTGTTTTCCTGTTTCACGTGATAGAATTTTGTGAATAGTTTTATAACTCTGTTCTTAACAACTAATATTTAAAATAGTTTAATCTTATCTGGTGTTATTCCTAATTTGTAAATTTATGTTCATTGATTCCCATATCCATGGGTGGTATTCACTACACAGAGTCAAAATTTTGCCATAAGTATAGAGTATGGCTCGCTCTCCAAAATCTAAATCCTAAAGTTGTGTAACATTGTAGAATTACATTTATGGTATATAAATGTATTATACCCTGTGCAAACTGTGCTTCTGTAGGTAGATCTGTAATCTGCAGTGAATGTAATTAAATTAATGGGACTCCATACAGGAATCAGACTGCCTGGATACAATGCTGTGTAAACTGAGGATTTTTTAATTCTTTCTATTCAACAAAAATTAAATATGAATATATTTTGCTAATGTTTTATAATATTTGGGGAATTAAAATATTTAAATTTTGTCATAGTTCTTGCTTTGCTTATTGCTTTTCTTATGGGTAAAATATTCTAGTCTGTTATTCAAACCTATGTTGAAAACTGAGATAATTTATGTCTATGCAAATGTCAGGATTATGCTTATAAAGTTTAGATACTCACACTGGGTGTAACTTTGATATGAGAATCATATTTTTTTCCAATACAAACTTTGTAGATTTTTGAAAGACTATATAATCTTCACAGATGTTATAGGACACACTTTTGTCTGGGACAGATGTCCATTTTTACATTGATTACAGGAATAAAGCATCTTTAGCTAATAATAGCAAAGATATAATTCATAATACTAAGAAAACAGCATTTTTCCTAAAAGAAACCCTCTATTTTGCTCACATTTAGCGCAATGGCAGTCTTTCTAGAATGAAGAAATCAGAGATGGACCAAACTATAAATACATTACAAATATAAGAATATTTGCATCAATTATATGTATACATTTGAAACAAAAAATGCTTGTTGTTTCGTTACAATTGCTGCTTTAATATATATATTTATACATTCTCTTTGTTCACCAAGTGAAATTCCCTTCAACAGTATTCCTAATTGGTAGCTAAAATACTAATTTCCTCCAGAAAACAGTAAGAGAGCGTTAGGGACTGGCAGAGATGCATTTGCTTTATGTCTTTCCCACCCCAATTTAACTGTGTTAGCATGTCATAGGCTTTTCAAAAAATAAAAGTAAGAATAGAATTTTTCAAGGGGTAGGGGACTAGATAGATGCTATATAGCATAGAAGAAAAAAAAAAGTACTAATTGGAACACACACACTGGTCCCCACTTGCAAATATTGCATGGTTTGTACCACTTCAGCAGTCCTTTTTCTTCCCTACTTAAATGAATCCCATGACTGGTTCTGCAAGTCAGAGCCAACAAACCCTGGTAGGGCTGGGCAAGGGAGTAACCCATCACCTGCTTGCACTTCGTTAAGCTCTTCCTGTTCTCAAATATATTTGAGTGTCATCTCCCATTTCCATATGTTAGAAAACTACATCTATGCCACGCTCAACAGCAAGTTACATCAAGAACAAAGGAAAAGTAATCAGAAGTGAAATTTCAAATACAGGAGTCTTTTTAGTATAACACTTGAAATGCATTTTCCTATATAGTATCACTACAACAAATAAAACATGGACTGAAAGCTAACAACTTAAGTACTATTCTAGATTGGAAGCTGTAAATGTTAATTCAGAATGAGAATCACGGAAGTCAGAATTACAAGTCCAGTTGGAGAATACTTTTAAAACATGTGCATTAAAAAACAAGATCTAAAACCCTACCAATTTTCATTTTATACATGAAATAATCACTGCATAGAAAGAAGGACAAGTTTAAAATCAGGAACTATCACTTTAAACTTATTATGTAAATTGTTGATAGTTTCTTAATAGCATTTACCCAAAAATATGTTACAGCTTTGGGTCCTCATTTTTACCGGAATAGAAGGCTGTCATGCCCTGGCAGCTGAAAGAGGTTGTAGAATACTAAGTCCTTCATGTTTATAATAAAAAAATATTTTTTTGCCTTTTGTCAAATGTAGTAAATAACATTTAGCAAAATTGTTAACAAAAATTTGGTTATGTCCCAGATAAAAATGGAGCTAGGCAGACTAGTCATTATGATTTCTGTGTAGTTTGGGATCTAATAGTCTGGTTTGCTTTTAAAAGTCTTCCCTTTGAAAGTACAATAACAATGCAGTGTATATATAAAAGTGTTCATTATAAACATAAAAGAGAAAGAAATCTGTTGCTACCCTAAATCTCACTTTTTAGTTTTTGGGATTATAATGAGAAGAAACGAGGACAGACTTAGATTAGATATTAGGTAGAAAGGAGTGTCCAGGACATGTCTCTAAAGGTCTACTTCTACTTCTTGCCAAGGGCTAGTGCACTACTGAAATTTAAGAAGAAAATCGATTATTTTAAATTGACTGCAGTTTATGAAACTTAAGTATTATTGTATAGAAATTATATTGTCTAAAGTATTATTATATAGAAATTTACTTAATGCAATTTTTCTACTTTTTCTCCAAACATCACAAAAGCAAATTAAAATTTAAATGCACCAAAATGTGTTACTAAAGATATTGTACTCGGTTATCTGAGCAAAGATCCTGACAGCACTGATGGAATCAGCTTTACATACTGCTATGGTTTATACATTTTCATTGTATAATTTGTTTTATTTCAACTGCAAGTCAACAGGATCGTAAAGGAAGGTATGAATAAACGTAAATTTGAGATGTTGCTAGTGAGCACAGGAATGGTAAATTTTTCAGAGGTGGTAAACTTTCCCCTACAAATCAGCTCCTTGCAAGAAGTTTTAAATGTATGATTTCCTCCACAGACCTCAAACCAAACCACTGCTGTTACTAAAATGCATAGCATGCCTGCAAATGTCCCGTACAGCATCGTTCCCTTATAATGGATTTGTACAATACAAAAGCCAGTACAAAAGATTGCACAGAAAGGAGTTTGCTGTTACCCTACCTATGCAGTTCCCACAAAACCTGCCACTGAAACTTCTCTCAAAGTATGCCAGAGATTTCTAAGGAATTTGACTGCATGGTTTTTAAAGAAACCAACAGGATCATCAGTTTTATACAGTGATTACATTTTTGCCTACTGATACTCATCCATTCTTGAAAGGAAAAGAATGCAATATAAAGAGGCAGGATTTACACCAAACCAGTAGCATTTTATTTTTCTCATACTTGTGAATGCAGATTCCGATTAAAAAGTGATGATGCTTAGAGCTTTTGTATCTTATTTTCATTTTCACTTCCAATTTGTGAAATAGAGTAAGATAGAGGACTAAAATAAGGTTAAAGAGAGAAGGATAGAGGTGGCAAGGCTTCTAAATGTATATCTAAATATAACCAGGATTGTTTATGTCAATGATCCCTGCAAAAGGATAAGCACGGATTTATGTGACTTTCTCAGTCAGGGAGTTGGTTCGCAAAGCTCCTTTACACACTGAATCCTTTATTGTTCATATTTCAAAAGCCTTTTTTTCAAGATTCTAAACAAATAAATCAAAAGTTATTATCCCAGTTGTAGAAATAGACAAATTGAAGTATTGAAGCTGACTGACTCTGTCAAGTCAATGTTTAGTATTAGAAATACGATTAGATTTCATGTCATCACTCCAAATCTTGCATCCAGTCTTCTAGCACTGAATACTAAAAATAATGTAACACACGTTCATGTATCTGGTTTTAAGTGATTAATACCCAAAGAGCAATTGCCTGAATATCAGGCAAATGACTAAAAATTTCTTATGGATAACTCAGACATTGAAAATAAAAGACTTAAAATTTCATGTTACAATTTTCCTCTTCACTGTTTTTCAGGCAGCTCTGATTCATCACTATGGAATACTTCATATATTGTAGTTTAACTGTATATTTCTATCATGATACCAACAATTTGCCAAAACAGCAGTTTCCCTGAATATTGCTGGCCCCTAAATCAAATGTATACTGTTTGCTTACATCCCTGCTTTCTATCTCAATTATTATTTTTCTGAAGATAAGAAAATCCCACTTTTACCACTGGAGAGCCAGGCTGCTTAGGTCACAAGATTCTCTTGGCTTAATCCTTGAGTATGAATCACGAACTTTCCCTAATAAGTACTGGCATTCTTCAGATGATCAAGCTAGCTTACTAAGGCTTCCAGAGCTTTCCACATTAATTATCACCAAGTTTGAAGTATCAAAAGCAGTAGCTGATTAAGAATTATTAAAACTATAAGTTTTTTACTCTTACTTTTCCTTTCTGTCCTCTATTTCTCACTCCTACATGGGCTGATATTGTAAATGGCAATAACACAACTCAATTAAAAGAAAACAAACCATGAAAAAGATTATGAAAAAGATAAATCAGACTGAAAAACACCTATGTGAAAAACTGGGAAGAAATTCAGTTGCTTTCTGCACTACATGGCGCATAGACTACAAGTAGTCTATAAATACCCACGACTTCAGAAAAATCTTTTTTTCTCACTTCTAATATCAGAGAAGTGTGAGATAATCAGACTAATAGTAAGCCTCTACTCTGCAAATGACTTCTCTGCAAAAAATCATACACTCTACTGAGTAGTAAATACCATAGTAAATACCATGTGATTAAATAAGTCTTCTGCTAAGAACTAAATAAAAAGATGACCCTAAAAAGAAAAAAAAAAGAAAATAAATTAATTCTTAAAATTTGAAATTGGAAACAGAATATTCACTCTAGATTCAGAGTACAAAAAATTGCTGAGATAAGACTGGACTCTGCCAGGTACTTTAAATCTAGAAACATGAAGATCCTGGGCACTTCAAGAAAGATCTTATATTCGTGCACCAAGTTTTAGTATCTAAAGCTATTAAAAGTAGAACAAACGCAGACCTATTCAGTTTAGCTACCAAAAATAGTTTTAATATCTTTTACTAGGATTAGCACATCTTCATAAAGACCATGTAAATTCCTTAAACAGTATTTTAAGTGTGGCACAGTATGACAGGATAGAAGTATATTTAATATTTGAAAAAATAAGGTTTGTACTTACTTGGCAGTTAAAAAATGTGTATATATGGGTCCATTATATATGTATGAATAACAAGACACACCCAAGTCATAGCCAAAATCACTTGGGAACTTTTACGAAGACAGCAAATATTTTTACAATAGCAGTGATTAAGCCTGAAAATAAAAGCAGAAAGCCCTAAAAGGAAATCAGAAGTGAGTTAAAATCAATAGTGGTTGCTCTCATATTTATCATCAGAAGTCAGTCAAAATCACCAGGCATTACTCTCATATTCATCATTATATGAATTGTAGTACAAGAATGCAGTCAAGAGGAAAAGAAATAAGATGAAAAGAGCAAATCCAAAACACATCTTTAATATCATTTCCAAAGGTGACAAATTCAAGAAGAATACTACTAGAAGTAGTATTAAATAGAAAATGCTTCTTTGAGAGCTTCTTTGAGAGTGAAGTAACATTCTAGTTTATATTTCTCAGAAATATAAAACCCCTTTGAAATCAAATTTAGATGCTGTATTTAGATATTTACAAATTTAGAAAACATACAAAAATATCTTAAAGTTTGGTACAACCCTTTTTTGAGGTATGATTTAGTGACGAACTTGAGCAAGTGAGTAGCTGAATCTGAGTGTTGCTTCCAAGGACTTGCATAATTTAGCACCCAAGTTCAGTAAATGACTTTAAGTAAAACCAGCCTGATTCAGCAAACTATTTGAAGACATAGGGTACTGAGCATCTAATATTTGCTATGTACTTTATCAGAATCTTTCTCCAGAATGAATTTGTGTCTGCAGAAGGAGTAAAACTTTATCTGGTTCTATTAACTGTTTTTCTGAGTACAGAATAAGGAAGTTGTGCAGAGGATCTAGCACAGAGAGGTAGAGATCTATGTTATCCCTGTCTTAAAAAAAAGGTTTCATACAGAAGTAAGCTTACGTGAACACTATTTATTAGAGATAAGCTCAAGCCGCTTAAGTGAGCGCTAGACATACATAAGCCACACTTCTGGAAAACAACTTTAATGTATTATTTGCAGACTTGGTGAAAAACACTGCAAAGTCTTATAAACACTTCATAACATTATGCAAAATTGAAACAAAAATTTTAGGCTACTGCTGTGATGAGTATTTAGAGGAGAAGTTTGAAGTCTTCCAGAAGCTGCACTATTCAATTGCTAACTCTTTTTGTCCTGTTCCTCATTACCTTTGAAAATATTTTAATTTGTTTTGGTTTTATGGAAGTGTACAGATGTGCAAAAAGCCTGTTTAGCAATTCATATTAAAAAAAACCCCAAAACTGAACTCTATAAAGCTCTGCATTCACAAAACCCAGCATAACATCTTAACCTAATAAAGCACTGCCCTACTTTCTGATTTGCAGACCTCAAAATAGGAATTTAAATATTTTACTTCAGCACTGGGACAAAATTACATCCTGAGATAAAAAACTTTGAAAAAGTTGTCTTATCTGGGTATGCCTTCCAATCCTACAATAGAAACTGTAGAATAATAAACTGTTACCACATGTGATAATGTATGTGATGCAAATTAGTAATGGGAGCCATATTCAATTACTGTTGTACAATGGCATAAATAAGTGGAAAAGACAACAGAAAATAAACCATTTACAATGTTTTTTTTTTCTTTTGGATGAAATGAGCTTGCATAGAACACAGTTATAAAAATGAACTAAAACTATAAGGCCAGAGTGCTGGCATGGCATGTTCTTAAGAATCTGTCTGTTTATGGTTTCCATATGCTGTGCAAACATAAAAATAACAATGTATCTGAGCAAAAAAGACAACTTTTTATTTATGAAAAGTGAATTGTTGATAAAACTATTTTCAGATAGCATTAAAAGCAAAGAATCAAAAATAATGGTAAAAATATAGCAGAAGTGAGACAATTTTGAATGCTAGACAGGTATACAAATTATTTCCTAAAAGTTATATCAATTACTATTAAGCATGTCATTCTTTATGACTCATCTTTGCTCAGATAGCTCCGTCATGAATCCAGTGCAGATTGTCAATTAATTCTTCATATTTTCTATGTACGACTACATTATAGTATAGAAAATTAGCACTGTGAATTGTAAAATTTGGAAAATTATGGGGGTTTTTTGAAAATTGTAAAAATATGGACATTTGTGAAAAAAATGGAAAATTGTAAAAATATGGAAAATACACTTTGTCAAGTGTAGTTATATATGCAGGGCTCACAACATCTTTCTCTTCAGTCAGAAGTTACTTCTGTTGTTTGTTTTGTTTAATCTCTCAAAAGGACAAGGGAAGGATAACAGTACCTTTTCTCTGAAAAATACTGCTCTTAATATGTCACATCTACTTCCAAGTATTAAATCCAACTTAGTATATGCTGTGATCAATAGAAATTAACTTGATGGGACAGGCAGTAAGTCAGTAAGGCAACAGCGATTAAACAGTAACATGTCACAATTACTGTTGCCGGGTGTTCTCTTTCTACCCTAAGGGTTTTGTCTTGCCTGATGTACATTTTTACATTGTATATTTAACTGAAGGGTGTTTTTTTTTCTCATGCACGTAATACATTTTAATATGTAAGTTCACCAATAGCAATTACGTAAGTTTAACATTCAACACTATCCCTTTAAACTGTTTCCTTCTCAGCTGTTCATGATCATCATTTAGCTATCTTATCATTGGATAATGCATATGTATATGCACAATTCTTACCACATCCCACCACTGTTTACAAATTCAAAAAGCAACTGAGTTAATTCTTTCTTTGTAACAAAGAATGCATCATGTTATTTTTATGTACCACTAGGAAAAAAACTGATAAAGAGGAAATGAAGCAGGGGAACAGAAAAACAAAATAAGAAATGAAATCCAGGTTTCTAATGCAGCAGTGTAATGCCAAGAAACTACTCCAGAGAAACTGATTAACTGCCAGCTTTTCTACCTGTTGCCAAGAAAACATTGCTGTGTTCACTGATCCTGTAATTAAATTGAGTATGTTCTGAAACAACTTCTGAATTGTGCCATCTTCTGTAAAGGGGAGGGAGCTTCATTCGTACAATACACCAATAGAAAGATGGTTCTTCTCTAAAAAGTAGGTAGAAGGGCAAGCTTGGTTTAATCATGTACATGCATTCTTTAAAGAAAAAAAATAACATTTGGGAAGAAAAATCTTGTTGGCTACAGACCTTTAGTGGGAAGCACAGGACTATAATTTGCATCATTCAAAATACTAATGTGCAGGGCAAAAAGACTTAATTGCTATTCTTTAATGTCCTGTAGTACCAGGAGTCTTTCCTCTTTATCAAAATCTAAAAAGTGAGTTCTTAATTCTAGTGTTTTGTAGTATTTGCTTGCTAGGACCTTTAGTATATAAGTTATTACAATTACCCATGCAAGTCAAGACATTTGTATACAATGAAACAGATCACACCAGTATACTTCTCCCATATTTTATCTTGTTCAACCCCATCTCGTTTAACCAACATTTTGTAAAGGCTGACTATATTCTTTTCACCTCCACTACAGTCTTCTGGTATCTTCCTGTAAAGGTTTATTACTTTGGACTTCTTTTCTCCATTCCTCATGCTTTTACATTTGATGGGTCAATGAAATGTTTGCTTTACTTGGTTGAATCATTCTATGCTATGTGGCTGGCTGTACTATACAGGACAGTGGCCTTCTTGGACATTAGTCTTTACAGTCTTTATTTTATCAAGAAAGTCTGGTTCACTTAATAAAAGGCATGAGAAAGCCCTTGCTTCCAAGACAGTTCCCAGTATTCAGCAAAGGAAATTTGGAATCCAAATGGAGGACACCTGAGTTTCCCCTTAACTCTACAGCTCCCTTACTCTTGCTGAATGTATCCTGAGTACATTCCTACTAAACCATTCAAACTAAAAACATCACTGTAAAGTCTTACTGCTTCTATGAACTCCACTCTGCCCATCCCTAGATTTAGAGTTCACCAGATACATACAGACCAACCTCCTTTACAAGGTGATTCACATCACTGGATATTTTGCCATGCTTGACTTGAACTATGATGTTTAAACCATCTTGCCACAGACTTTAAGCCACTTCAGTGAGCTTTCTTTTTAAAGACATAATGTTTATGGAACTAAGAACTACTGTAAGTAACAGCAGGTTTAGTGCAATTTTTGCAGTATGGGGAGGAATTTAATTTGTTTCTGTGTCTAAATCATAAAATATGAAACATTTTTTGGTTTAGTTACTAGTTTCTTCAATCTTTATCTTATTACCTATAATTAAGAAACCAAACATTTTATTTCGTATAAAGTCCAGAAAATAGCAGTAAAAGTGCCTGCTTGCAGATTAAACTCATTCTCTAATTGTTTTACTGTAATATAATAAAATTATCTCCTGTACACCACCACTTAGACTATTTCTAAGAGAAGACAGGAAAAAATAAAGATTCCAAAGTATAATATTGATGACTATCAAGCTCCGCTATTTCCAATTTTACTCCTCAGAAAAATGGAAATTATTTAACTATTAAAAAATATAATTTGGTTCAGAGTGTAGTACAAAACTAATTATAAGACAGGGATACACAATGTAAGAAAGAGAGGTCTAGAAAATAAACATAACATCACAGGCAAGAACAGTATTAATTGTTGTTGATTATCTCAACAATGACTGAAGACTGACCATTAGCAAGGAAGTCCTAAGAAAATCGGTTGAGAAGAGCGTGTGCATGCTCGATGGCCAAACTGGAACAAAAAAAAAAAAAAAAAGAAAGAAAGAAAAAAGGAAAAAAATTACAGCTAGTCCCCAAAGATGTCAAGTCAGTGTCTCTCAAATGTGCTAGCTGGTATAAATATTGAGCTAGTCTATTTGTTGCTTATGAACAATGCTCCCTTCAGCTTGATGAAGAAAAACTTACTCTGTTAAGCACCACGCTTCCAATCATACCTGTAACTGATCGTACAGACTAAGGGTCTGTCTCTCTGCTGGAGACCTAACCAGAGTTTTTCATTCTTCTGCTGGCCAGAGGTTTATCTGATGGCACAGCCAGAGCTGAGGATATTCAGCTCATGATGCATTTTAGTTATGATGCTTTCACTCTTCTTCAGTGCTATACTTCTGGGACAGAGAGGGACTTCAGGGGAAATAGAGTTGTTCCATTTGTCTGGAGCTAAGCTGAGAAAACTTTTGTGCCACAGGTGTTCTACACCTGCCAAAAGCATCTATAACTGAGATAGCATCAGCTCCAGCCACTGAGTGGCTCCAAGCCAGAAAGTCCAGAGGCAACTCAGACTTTAGAAAGGCTGCACTCTGAAAAGTTACTTTGAAAGTAACTTTTGATGACACAAGACCTTAAGATGACTACACTCAAAATTTACATAGCAGTACCTAAAGTTATGTAGGATGATATATGGTCTGTGAATCACTGAATTAAGCTGTGTTAACAGCATACTTCCTCAGTAGCATTACAGAAGTATTTTTCAACTTTTCATAAAGATTTTTTATTCTTCTCACATAGAAGAAGTATTTGGAGATGAGGACTCCAGAAGACTTAATCAGTGTTGTTCTTAATATCTTTTCCTTTGATCCTCTTCCCCGTGTATAGCATTAGCAGCTGTGAGAATGTGCAGGTTTAGGGTTGACAAATTGACTCTGGAGTGAACAGCTGAGCATACCTGGCACCCACACTCCACTTCATTTGGAGTTGCTTTGTTTTTCTTCTGTTTTGGCTTGTTTAGTTGACAAGTAATGCAGAGTCATTCACCAGAGAGAGAACTCTGCTTACTACTCTACCTCCCAAGCAAACTCAGAAGCTGAGCCAGGTCACACACACTTTCCTGGCTTCAATTTGTCCTACTCTCTATTGCTGATGGTATCAGCAATATCCACTGATATCAGTGGATGTGAATATGCCCAGGTGTCACATTAACGATCATTGCTTCTATTCCTGACACGAATTAATTCTTGTACTTATAAGCCAAGTTTTGCTTTTCTGACAGTTTGCTTAGAAAAGAATGAACAGTTAGCTCTTGGTTCTGGTTCATTCTTCATCACCTGCCTTTTCTGAAGCTGTCTGCAGTGACTCCAAATGCAACTCTTTAGATTTTCACTGCAGCGACTCCAAATGCAACTCTTTAGATTTTCACTGCTGAGCGGATCCACTTGCTATGGACCAAGTAGAAAAAAAAATTATCCATAGTGTTATGTCTCATTACCTAATCAAGCACTGTTTTGTAACCCATTCTGACCTTTGTTAGTACAAAATATTAATGGGACAGCTTCCAGGATGAATGCCTCGGTAAGTAAATGCTGTGAAGCTGCCCTTTGTGGACATCCCTGAGATTGTGATTCTATATATCTCTTTGGTGGTAGCGTGCCTTAGGTGTTCACTCAGATCTCCACAGTCTTCTCTGCCTTCTGTTTATGGGCTTTATCATTTTTTTGGCTGTTGGTTTTTACAGTATTAATTTTGGGGTGGATGAGTTCTCTGATTCAGCTCCATACTAGCCTGCGGATAGTTATGCCAGCACAACACCGCAAAAAGGGTGGTCTGAGAGTCAGGATGAACAGGAGGAGTGGAAAACAGGGACTTTCTAAGCGTGTTTGATCAGCACACAGTTGCTGTGTTTGTCATTATGACCTGAATTCAGTGAAGTACTCAAATACTCCATAGGAAGAGATGGAAACCACATTCTATAAAATCATTTAAGTTTTAAAAAACGTGCTTCACAGGAGACTTCATTTGCAGATATAAAGAAACCAAGCCAGAGAACTTTTTAAAAGTTGAGTGGTGTGGAGGTGCCTAATTCAAAAGATATTAGCAGTTCTGAAAGGCTAACAGGAACAGGCAAACAAACAGTTGTAAAGCTACTTTAAAGGCTATGGCAAACCTTCCACTTTTCCTTTTTCATAACAGTGTGATATGGTCTGTTTCCAGTGCCTTGTAACATTCAGATCATTTTCTGTCTAACCCTTGTGGTTGTATTATTTATACTTAAATGTTTGTGGTTTTCCTTACTAAACTACAGCTTATATTTTCTGACTATTTATTGAATTTGTGAAGAATAATCTAATTTCTAATCCTGCCTTTCAGCATACTCCTCTCAATCTTGTGAAACTTTAGCAATTATATTCTAACATCCAATTCTAGCATCCAAGACACCAAAAAAGAAAAAAATAGTACAATCTTTTAGACCCCTCTATGTAAAGCCACACCAAGTTGACAATAATTTTTGGAGTACTTTTCAACCACCATTAAATCTACAGCAAGAGTAACATAAAAATCTATGCATAAATTCTGAGTTGCTGCAAGAAAGATCAGAAGATAGGTGCAGGTTCAAAGGAAACCATATTCTGTAAATATTACGTTTTCAGTAGCCCTTGCAGTTGTCAGCAGGAGAGCTAATAAAACTAGCTAGCAGGCAGAACTCAGGCTTTTTGAGTTATTATTTGTTACATCCTTCTCATCCTATATTTCTGCCTCTCTTCTTGTACCTGCCCTGACAACAGGAAACACACAGATTGGTGGGGATCTTTCAACAGAGACAACATGTTGCCAATAAGAAGCATCTTGTCTGAGATCTTGCACCAGGTTCTTATTTACATAATTTGGAGGGGGAAATTCAATCTGGCATACAGCCCTCAATGTTGCCAATGTATGACCTAGATTGTATTTCCTTGGAGAGTTTATGAGAACGCCATTTGAAACATTTTCAAAAACCTTATTAAAATATACAACTCCTACTGCCTCTCCCTCATTCACAAGAGCTGCTACTCTGTCATAGATGGAAATCAGATTGGCTTAACATTGCTTGTTCACAAATCCATCCCGTTACTCACATTGTACTTATCTTCTGGATGACTGCAAATTATTTTTATTAGTTTATTCTACAATCTTTTGTTTTTATACTTGGTGAAAAAGCAATGAGTTGGATTCCTGAATAAAAGTAATGTTTGTAATTAGAACACATTTAATTTCACCAAGTGCTTTTAAAATGGACTTGTCTCTTAATTTTTCTTCTTGATCTTATATTATCTTTAACATGTAAGTGTACCTTTTACATATCCCACTATATTATATATTCTATAGCAGCTTTGTTTCACATGTTTCCTTCCTTTTGACCATCAACAGCATTAAATTTCCTATTATCCTATTACTAACCAATTTTAAATCTTCCTTTTTATTGAGTATGTTATTATTTGCATTATTATTAAAAATGTGCTGTTTTGTATTGCTAATCTTCAAAATTGTTAAGGAAAAATACACAATCAGTGCATCATGTCTAAAATCCATTGTGATAATACTGTCATGTGGTTTATGAAAACTATTCTTTCTATTCCAATGAATAGAAGCAAAGCCTTTACAGCTACACGTTTGGTTTTTTTTAAAAAAACAAAACAACAAAACAAGTAAAACCTTAAGCTTTTGATGCTAAGGCATGCTTCGATAATGCAAAAATATGCTGACTTCAGACAAGCTTTGCAACAGGTGGAATTGTCTTTGAGACTGAAGGCCACACCAAGCGTTCTTAGAGTGCTAGAGACATTAAATCATCTCTCTGTGAGCCAGGTTGCATACTAGCCATTGTTTTATTAGTCTTACAGGTTAAAATTCATTGCTTCTCACAGAGAGGTTTTTATTTCTTTTTAACTTCAATCTACAAGCTACTGAGATTAAAAGTGGGGTTTTTTTTCCTATAAATATTTATTTAATATATTACCACATACGCTGTTTGGAAGATAACAGTAAGAAATGCTTTTATATACTCAACTTGAAAGTGTTAGTTTATAAGAAAAGATTTGACATGTAGTGTATAGGTCAGTTCAGTTGCTAACTTAACTGCATTGATTGTGAAATGCTGAACTCAAACCAGCTCACACAAGATTTGTTTTAATTTATCTCTGTTGGAAAAAATAAAACATAATTTAATCCAAATTCCAATGCTTTGCTCTAAGTTTTACTAGTGCATGCCATCTAAAATGTACTAATAACGCCAAAAAAAACCCAAACTGAATATTCTTCTATTTATCCTCTGTGTATCATTTTCTCATTTTGGCAATCAGGCACTAAAGTGATGGTAATTGAAGTAATCCAAAATGTAATTACGTGTTTGAATGCTATCCCTTAGTACCGACCTTGACTACCTTTGTAGTGGGTGGTTTCTTTGTGTCTACTTGAAAAAAAAAAAGCTTTGCTGTAACTTTTTTTTTGGTTTTGTTATGCCCCACCTACAACTCCCTTATTCTTACTAAAGATTCAGATAGAAAACGGTGTTCTCCCTAGACCTCCCATTAAATATGACAAAAGCATTTCAACTGTTTAGAAATATGAATGTGCTTCAATTATGAGAAAGTTATATTGGCACACATTTTTTGGGCCTGAAATATAAGGCATTAACTGTTATATTTATAAAGACCTCTGGACCATTTGAATAAACACTTTGTTCAATGGATTTAGATGACAATTTACTAAGTAAATCTGCAGGCTCATTCAATTACATTTTTAGAGTGAATTACACAAACAAGTATGTGGAATTCTTTCTGGACAGTGTAAAAGAAAAGGTCTTTTGTTTTTTAGTTGCTACCATATATGCATATTTCATGTGGGCTTTCTGAAGAGGGCTTCATAAAACATTAATTGACAGATTTTCTCACGCTTTCTATCAGTGTATGAAAATAAGGCAAAAGAAGCAGGACCATTTCTGTCATGATTCAGGTGGGATTTATTTTCTGTAGATATGCAAAAAAAGTTGTTTGTCTAAATCAGGGGTCCTCAAACTATGGCCCGCGGGCCAGATACGGCCCTCCAGGGTCCTCAGTCCAGCCCCCGGTATTTACAGACCCCCCCGCCCCGTCAGGGTTTGGGGGTGGAAACCGAGCAGCCGCAGATGACCTCCTGCCACTTCATCTGTGCGCCGGCCCCCTGTTTAAAAAGTTTGAGGACCCCTGGTCTAAATCTATACTCTCTCTGCAACTTGAGAAAAGAGACAGAAGGCAGAAAAACTGCCTTCTGGAAGTGTCTACTTCTTGAGGTGAAAAAGTGTGCCTATTTCCTGGGCACTCACTCTTGATGAACTCTAGAGTTACTGACTGATACTAAACAGCCAGGTTTTAAAAAGGTAGAGTGAGAACATTGTCACAGAAGAGATTAAAACTTTCTCTGAGTTGAGCAAGGATCAGAAGAACATGCTCTGGTCACACAGATTACCAGGGAAATGGTCCATCAGGAATGGATGTTTGAATACACAGTTCATAGCTCCAAAATTAATGTGTTGGTTTTTTTTTAAATTGGCATTTCCCTAAAACCAGTCCTGAAGAACTAAAGACAGCTGCATACAATAGGCCAATTTGTATTATGTAGCATAACATGCAGCGTTGAAGATTATCATGGCAACAACGTTGTTACTACAGAAACTTTTTGTAAGCATAATGGTAGCAAAAAAATTATTTTAGACTAACCCTTACTCTTCAAGTTTGCAGCTAAATACAGCTTTCACCTGCACGTGTGTGGTAAATCTCACTACGCCTCCCCCCCAACAAACACATGAAGGATGCATCTTGTTTTACCAAAAATTTGCTGAAAAGGTTGGAGTCACATTTTTCACAAGTAAGAAACGTTCCTTAGCTTTAATATTAAAACTTTTTCATTAGGAGTATACATATGAAGTACCCAAGACACATACATACCATTGTATAATTGTGATTCTAAATGCACATGTATATAAATAAATGGAACCAAATTTATTGGCAACAGTAATACCATATTTCCACAGTACTAGACTTGTGCACCCAAGTTTAGAGATCTTACATTACTTCTCATATTAGTACTGTAAAATATTGAAATGGCACTGCGCATTACTGCGGCTGCATTTTTAATCTGGTTTGGTCTGCTGCCTTAAAACTCCATGGTCTCAGAGAGCAATTTTCATAGTCTAAATAAGTTGCTTTAAGAATGGCACTTCCTTTCTAGTATTTTAGAACTTACAGGACTACTCTTGTTTTTAAATCACAGTTACAAGTGTTTCAAATACTCTACATCATTATTTTACCAATAAAGCTAATAAAATTCTATATGCCAGAAATCCAGCAAATCCGCTTTTAAGCGCCAATATACCTCTGAAGCCTTACAAGTTATTCCTGGAAATTACGTTTGTGTGTGAGAATAATACTGTTTCAAGATGTACCACCTTCTGAAGGTAGCCCCGGACTGATTCAAGACAGTAATTGTGATTACTTGTATGTGTGTGCTAAAAGGTACCCAACTATCCTAATCTTGTCCAACTGTACCCATTTAAACTAATTTCTTCTTATCTTTCATATAACACAGCTAGTTCCCTATTGACATCACCTTGTTGCTTTTGTAAACTTTTGACACTTTCTTTGCGTTCTATTTTCTTCTTGACAAGAGTAGCTCCTTCATTCTGTTTGATAAAAGGAGAATGTTATAGCATAATACATGAGTTTAACTACATTCCCAGAAATATCCATTTCAAGGATTTTTATATGTTAATTTGATAATATACTAATTTCTATGCATATTGCACATGTTCAAGGACAAGATTTCTAATAAAGGAAGTGGATTGAACTACATGATGTGAAAATTGCTAACAGCTGGAGGGAAGGTGCAGTAAAGGCAACTGGCCATTGTAAGACAATGTAGAAACAATGAAGATAGAGTTAGCAGGTGTCTGTCCAGAGACAGATGCCCTTCAAATCAGGAAGCCATAAAAATAACAGGACAGGTAAAGAAACATAAATGGATTTTTAAGACAAAGTTCCAAGCGTTATTGTTACAGGATAAGCACAAGGTGGAATAACCATCAATAAATCACCTAGACAAAAATAATTAGAAAAATATTAATAAAGCTATGTATATTGCATTATGACATCTATCTGTTGTAGTAGCGTTCCATAACGAGGGAAAACACATCCCAAAAAATCAACCAAAAATATTATCGTGTTGAACATCAAGTAGACTTTTTTTTCAGTATAGTCAAATTTAAGGTGCTGATTCTGGTTCATGGAGCAATCAAGGTGTGGTGGCTGTTGCAGATTATAATTTCCCTACCAATGCCAGCCAAATAGGAAACATGCCTATAGCTCAGCAGATACAGTTTTGATAAAGTAAATGGATATTAGTCAAAAGTAACCAGATTTCTTTGAGGAATATCATCCACCTCTGTACTCCATAAGAATACTCCATCCTGTGCAGGAGTACTGCATTCTTTTTTTATAAACACAGTAAGAGACAGTAGATGCAATTGTGAAGAATGTCTATCCTGGTACCCAGCTTTGCACACAGAGTATAACTGTCCTATGAAGGCTGGGGCTGAAAAGTGATCTTCGAAGAGCCTATGCAACCAACATTTTAGGTTTTGTGCGTACAATGCAGATTCTGGTGGCTGAGAAGAAAATATAGAGAACCAGAACACCGAAAAGCTTGTCCTTCCAGACAACATGAAGGGTAACAGAAATGGGGAACAGCCATGCTGAATGTTAACTGCCTGCAAGTTGAACATAAGGCAGGAGATAAGCATGCCTGCTATAGATGTAATAGTCTTCAGCCTGTGTAACACAGCACACGTACCTGTTACCAAAGCTTGAAGACAGAAGCCCATTTTACTGGTTTATGCTACCAAGTCAGACAACTAAAATGGGTGAGGCAGGTGCTTGTTCTGTTCTGCTACATGCTAACAGCCCAGGGCAGGTAAATAGGCTTGAAGCAGAAAGTAGGGATGGTAATCTCAAACAGCATAGCATGATTTACCCCATTGTATTTAGCATAACATTTATTTCAAAGTAGCCTGAATATGGCAAGGGACATAAAATCTGACATTACATAGTACTTCAGTCCTGGAAGTCTTCTGAACCCAAATGCTTCATTTCCTCCTGAACTATGTGGGTTAGTTTAGACAACACAATTATGTGCCTAAAAACAGGATAAGCTACAGGGCACAGATCAGCTTGTGCAGCAGCTCACATTCCTGAAATCTGCTAGTGCCAAGCAAGTGCCTGGGAATCAAACATTCATAAAGGTGTAAAACTCTTCCTGCTGCTGCATTGAAAGATCAAGATAGAAGAAAGTGACAAAAATCATCCTTTTACATGCAAACACTAGTTTGCTGAAAATGTAAGATAACAAGAGTACACAGAGAATCACAATGGCACCACGACTTCTTTGGATTACTGGGAGTAACTTTCAGCTCTGATTTTTTGAGCAGTAAGTCAGTATTTCTCAGTATTCATTCCTGATTAGAACCATGGGTTTATTTTATTTTTTTACTTTTTCAACCTTTTCTATCTGGGACAACATATTTATATTTTGTGAGCTTCCAAGGATGAAAGTTTTATTTCTTTCTCTCTCCCAATTCTTGTGTGAGTAGGACTAATTCTTTGGGAATGAATAGAAGCTATCTGGCCTTTAAAACTTGCCTTTTTTTGGTTCCATCTTTCTCACATGATGTCATGCAGCTATTTTTCTGAATGACTTCAATGTGTTTGCCTCAACGAGTCTGCTAGTTTTATTATTATACTTTTCATCTTTTTAAGAAGAAACTTCCACCCTTTCATTTACCAAAAAAACCCCACCCCACCCAACCCCCTCAAAAACCAAACCAAACCAAAAACCACACACCAAAACCCCAACACTTTTCTCTTTTTCCCTTTTGGTTTTTCATATCTGGGACTTACAAGGATTAAATAAGATAAGCACTAAATGTGCTCTGTAAATATCAATATTATGTCTCCTGCTACAATTTCTGTATTGAGAATCTCTGATACAAAGCTGATTGCAAATAATTAGTTTTTCAGTCTGTTATTGTCACTATTTCTCTAATCCATTATATTATTTCTTTGTTATCATTAAAGTATGATTATATTTAATACAATTTTATTAGTAGGCATTAAAGTAAGATTCCCTAAAAAAAAAACTTTTTAAAGAAATATTAAATTTCCAAGAAGACGGGTTCAAAAGAAAGTGAGTTCTAAAAGAATTCTAAAGATTTCTCTGAAACAAAGACTTCTGTGGTAACTGGAAATATACAAACACAACAGACAATTCCCTCTCATCTGGCTTCACAAATGAAGGGGACAAATTCCAGATCGCTAAAATGGAATTTTGGATTGCTAAAATGGAGTTTAGCAATCTGGAGTTTGGAACAGTAATGTGGGACAGCAAGCCTGAATCTGATAAAGAAATAATTCATGACACGGACTACCTTTAAAATGAATTTGTATCATCTGATTGTTGGCTTCTTGGTGCTAAAATAACTGCAAAGTATTTCCTGAGAATTCTGAGGAAAAGCACTATGCACCTATCATAGCACTTTTTTCTACAAGTGAGAATTTATAATGGTATTTTGTCCCTTGAGAATATAGTGAATTTAAAGGGCTATTGCATACACATTTTGCTACTTTATGGTAGATACGGTCAGAAAAAAAACCCAGCAAGGTGTCACAGAATCTATGCTAGTAAGAGTTCTGAACTACTGAAGAGATGTGTCCTTTCCAAAGCAAGCACTCCATTTATATGGGATGGCTATTTTTCAAGAGGAAAAACCATATATATATAGATGACTTAGGACAACTCACATGGCTATAGACTCCAATACTGTGGAAAAGAGCTCAATTAGAAAGAATACCCAAGACAACTCTACAAATCTGTCAATAGATCTGACGTGCTTTGTAACATTACTTTAAAGATGGCATGTGTTATTTATATAATACTTAAAATCCTTACGGATAATCAGTTGCTATGGCTTATTTTTCCTTTATACACTCAAGCCATTGACGTACCACAACTGTTCAAAGATTCATTTTTAATCTTGAAATTATTTTAATATTTTAAAAATAAATTCAAACCCACACAAATTCACCCAATTTTTTTTTTGTTTCTCACTTTCTGAAAACCCACACAACTAAAATATATCCAGTATGAATTCTAATCCATTTTGACACTGAAGATATATCCTTCTATACATTTGATACTGATGGAATTACATACATTTGCAAGGTCTCTTAACTAGCTTTTAAATTTGAATAATTTAAAATAAAAGCATCTGAATTAAATGAATTAAATACTTCATGAAATCCTGACTAAGCTTCAGAAGTTTTAAACAAGACTTTTAATTCTTTTTCCCAAGTCACATGTCCAAAATAATACCCCTCTGTTGGGACCTCTGATTTCTGAAACTTTGTTTACCTCTGTTATTTGCCATTGCTTTATTTGTAATATCTAATAGTGTGTGCATTTATAATAAAGCAGGTAAAGACAATGAGGAGCACTGGCAACTAAACATGGGAAACAAAATCTTTGCATTTCTTTCATGATCTTCAGTACCTGTCTACAAAAAGCCCAGAAGAAATCCACATTATAAAAGCATAGAGGAAAGGTATCAAAGATTCTGACTAGGTAAAGAAAGGACACAGAAAATCTAGTTGCACAAATATTTGCACTATGGGAATGTGGTAAGTGATTCCATCTCTCTGGTTATCAAGATAAATGATGTTGTAACTGTCATTTCTCTCATTCTCTTAAGTTCTTAATGGAATTCAGCCAGCTGGTTAATATCTAACTTTTTCCATCAGAGCTTCTCAGATTGTGGTCAGCAAGAATCAGAAGCTGCTGTATGAAATAACTGCAATTTTTTGTTTGTGGGGGGTTTTTTTGGTGTTTTGTGGTTTGGTTTGGTTGTTTTTTTTTTTTAATTAAGGCACTTTCATTCCCACTCATGCAAAAAAGAAAACACCCCATTCTGCAAGGGAAAACATAAGTAATTGAATTCAACATTTACACTCTTTTTATTCATTTGTAAGTAAATGCTTTACAGCAGCAATGCATGGGATTTGTCTATGTATTTCTTTTTCCACTAAACTGAGAAATTCTGCTTTATAGTTTATGCATATTTAAAATACAGCTCTCTTCCCTGTTACCATGAACTACCATTAACGTACAAAAACTGCTTTATTTCCTGATGGATTGTATGTCAAGCTTATTGGAACATGTATGATATATCTCTCTGTGATGCGGAGTAAGGGGGCCATGGAATAATTACTCACTAAATGGAATGTTTTTTAAAAAATTAAAAAGCACAGAAACCCCTACTCCCTTTCATTTCCCTATCTTTAGTTATATTTTTCTAATATATTGACCATACAAATCAACTGATAAGTGACAAGCTGTAAATTTCTTTTAAAATAATATGTTATGTATTAGAAACTTCATATTTTTACCTTATAAATAATTTTTCTATTTTCAAGAAATATACTGTTATTGAGGAGACATTTTAACCAAAATATTCATGCAAGACAATTAAAATAAACATGGCAAATTGGAGCTGATACCTTTCCTTAGTCTTCTGTAATTTCCAGAATCATTGGCTTAGATAACTATCCATCTTTCTTAAGTCTAACATTCAAAATGTTAAGCATTATCAACTACAATCTTTCATGGGAATTAAAATTGCTTTATATACCTCAGTGGAACAGTAGCCATTTTGCAGAATCTCACATTTTTATGTATGGTAAAATGGAAAAAAAAATTGAAACAATAATAAGAATCTTACCTCACATAACTAAAACTCTTATAGCAGAGAAGAAAATGAAACATTGCTATCCTTATTATACTTCATGATACAAGTAGGCATCAAGAGAATTTGAAGCATGAAAGCCTGTAATAATTTCTGTGATTTTGAATAATACTGTGAGGACTGTGAAATACAAAGACCTATTGATTTAATAGGTTTCAAGCACAGGCAACAAATACAAAAAAGACAATGCTTTCATAAATACATGCAGTGAAATATAGCTATTTGAGAATCACAAGGTACAGCAGGACAACGGAATACAGCTCAATGGCTCCCGTGGAAGACCTTCCAGAAGAGCAGGATGTACGATCCTAAGGTAATGGGTAGCTCTGTAACACTTTCAACTTTTCCGCATCTACAAGGAAATGGGGAAGACAGTGTTTCCAAAGCTGCCCCATGTTGCATTGAATCAATCTCTCCACCACAGTTTTCATCTACCTCTTTCTGGGGTTAGTATTCCTTCTGAGTCCTATTCCTCCCAAGTAAAGAGGGTGCACCAGCCTAAGGTGAGCTTTGGTATAGCATGTTAACTGTAATGGTTTTTACTTGCTGCATATGAACATGATTCAGCAATGGAATCTGTATTCTTTAGAGGGTTCACAAGTACATACCTCAAATACTTGTTACAATTCTGTCCACAGACGTTGTTTGCAGTAAAGACAGCATCTTCTCTCAAGATGTTAGCTTCTGATTGCAATACCACTGCCACAAAATTCAAGTGGTTAACAGTAATGTTTGTCCCAGTTATTTCATTTTGTCACTCATACTTAATAATGGACTCATAAAGAAAATAAAGAAGAGGGTGGACATGCCCAGCAGTCTAAAGTGAAATACAAGAAAACAGGAAATAGAGAAGAAACAAAAAGGAAAGACAGACTGAATATTTCATAAATTTTAAAAATTGGGTGGTGGTGGGAATATCAATAAATCCTCAATCTGTTCAAAAAGAACGGCATACAAAAGACCTTTGCAATCTAAAGTGCAAGACCACCTGTTAATTGTTAGCACTTAAATACTACTAATATATTCCCAAAAGTGCAAAGATCTGGAAAAATCAAAGGTATCATCCTAAGGATTGTGGATGAAACTGTTAAACATGAGAATAGAAGTCAGATTATGCATCTTTAAACTGAATGTTCTGGTTATTCCACAGCTTATTTGTAAGAACAACCTTAAAAACTACTGCTCACATTTTCAGATATATATTATAAATTGAAAAGATACGCAGCAAGATCTCCACAATTTAAAGTTTAAAATGAAAAGTTTAATGAAATTTGCTTTCATTTCCCTATTGACAAAGACGACTTATCTCCAGGGTTCTGGACCATGTGGATTTCATATCAGATAACAAACTGGATTCAAGCTAAATCCAACAAGAGCTAAGTAGGCTTATTTTAAAATAATGTATTTTAGGAGCAAAGTGAAACAGTTTATCTCATTCAGGTAAGAAATACAGAAAGCTAGACAGTAATTAGCACATGCCAGGAAACAAATAAAGAGCAACTAGCTTTGACTAAGCATAACCAACTTCCTGCTTTTCAGAAGAGCCAGCCTGGAATCCCATTCACTGAAATAAACAGTAAAGTTGTACTAACTTTGGTTAGAGCAGAATATCAAAGCCAGATCCTGTTCAAAGCCAGAAATGTACTAACACAAAGTTGTGTTTTTATTGATGCGAACAGAACGTAAGAGAAAAAGGTTGTATTTAGATTCAGACTTAAGGCAAGGAAAAATTTTAGACAAAAATTTGGCTGGAGCTACTATGAGTACGAGAAAGAAGTAAACTCACATAACTCTCCCAAGACAGAAAGAAGATACAAGAAAAAAGCAAAAGTGTAATCAAGCACTTCACATACATTAATTTTAGATATGTAGAAATTCAATTAAACTCATGCAAAAAACTCATGACATCCTGGATAATGCTAAATATACAAGTTTAAGCAGTAAAGTAAGTAGAAGTAAATGTGCTTGTATTCTTTTCTTTAGAGTTATATTGCTACAAGTAAATTAATTACTTCAACAAGTTCAGTGGCTGTTGTACTGTTTGCTGTTTTGTACATAACAGTTTGGCAAGACACCTGCTGCAGAGACAGGTGGTGAAGTTATGGTTTTGCTTTCAAGTATTTCCACTACCACCCATCAATATTCTACCTTTTATGTACTGGAACCCAGGGCTCTTTCAGAGACCTGATGGCAGAAAACTAAGTAGAGCAACACACACATTTCAGCAGTGCACAAATGTATGCAAATACGATATATCCAACAAGTTTAAAATATATTGCTGTAAAGTTTGCAGAAAAAGGAGATCTTGAGCAGAATTTAAACCCATACTCAGATCCATCATCCTATAACCAATGGCACTTCTACTGTTTTTTTTATAAAAAGATGGATCCAATAGGGATTGGAAGCTGCAAGATGCAAAGGATGCAGCAAACTCACTGGAGTTTAATTGTGTCACTGGAGTAATTTATCAGAAAGTCAGCTATCCAAAACATTTTGAGTTACTAGAAAACTAGTATTTTCCAGAGACTGATGAAAACACGAAAAACGCTTTAGCACAACTGGAGAGAGTTTTTAGTAGACAAGCAAAGTATTGAGGAGCATGCTAGAATCCCAGAGGTACCTCTGCCAGTTTGTCATACTCAGTATAAATTAGCAGTAAGAAAAATAATAGTTGCCTTATAGAGAATATTTTTCTATGGCATAAGCTTTGCAAAGATTCAATATGCTCAGGAGATAAATAAAATCAATATAAAATAATTGTTTAAATGTAAATTATTTAATTCTAACTATTATATTTATATGTCAATAAAAATGAAAGCATAAAATAAAAAGGTTTTGGAGTTAAAAGGTAGTGATTTTCTGGGGCCTTTCTCTCCTTTACAGCACTTCATATACATACTCATTTCTGAGCAAGCCATAAGTAAAAGCAAGATTGCCTACTCAGTATTTCTAACAGCCTTTTACACTAATTTTATCTAACAGACACCGGAGATTTCACAAGGTGAGAGGTGACTTTCACTTGTTGATTCCCCTTTGCAAGTTACTCAAGTAACTTTATAGGTGTTAACCTATAAACATTTACATTTTATAAACACACATTTAGTGTGTTTATGAGATGACTAGAATTTTGCTGCTTGCGATTTAATCCACTGCACAGTTCTGTCTGAATGATGAACTCCTCCTGCTCTCAGTTTAAGCACCCAGACTTCTTACCCATAGTGCAGTGATGAACCCAATACTTAAACAGAGTAATTGTAATAATTAGTCACCAAAAATGTTAACTATTAAATATTATTAAGGCCTGAGGAAGGTCAACATTAAACTGATATTCCCAGTGAATTACTTTTTTTAAAAAAATTTTGTTCAAACAACTGGATTCTTACAGAAATCCTAAATTACAAAATCATTACACTAAGTACTTATTAAATAACATACTACTACGAGGAGTGACAGGAATTACAGAGAGCAGAATTAATGTTAAAGCCTTGAAAATAATTCATTTATACAGCTACCTTATTGTAATATATATAAGGCTGTTCACATGTAAAGTTGATACTGTAAAGTAAAATCTCTAACTTACGAAGAAAGTTCAGAAGTTTTGCAATTTAGTACTTTTGCAGAATCCCTCAGACAGATTATGTTCCTTAAACCATCATAATCAGATATAACTGTCATGTCTCATAACTCTCTTATTAGCAGGTGAAAAGGCTGAGTAACTGCAAACGCTTTATAACCACTAAATGTTGGTAACATCAAATAAACTCAACCTTTCACACACTGTACTTTTTTCATGCTAGCCACATTTACAGCTTAGGTTCATAACTTTTTATGCCAATTCCACAGAACAAGATCTGAGGGGAAAACTACTGCAGTTCACTGCTAAGCACGTGAAATTAAGCTGCTATTTGTTAAATTTTAACATACAGAGCTGTGAACTGCAGTGACCACAAAGCCAACATTCCTTTGGTTCTGCAGCCGTTACAGGACAGGCACTGCCAGCAGAGTTGCAGAGCAGACAGACAGATGCAGTAAACTCCTTAACCAGCTTGCCAAGACATTAATCTACGGGGGCTCCCCAGCTGTGGTCAAACACTTCAGAAACAGCTGTGATATAATCTTAATATCTTAAAACTATTTTTTTTAATAATTTTTTACCATCCTCAAGTCCTAGTAAGTGAAATGGACTTCCTGAGCCAATTAGGTTCAGCTGAATCACCTTCAACAGCAGTTAAACATGACTGCATTCATTATGCCACTAGATCTACACTGAAAAGTATCTGCAGTCTAGTCACATTAACAGCTCTGAGGGGACAGACTGTACCCCACAGCTCTGTGGGGCTGGTACGCATATAATCCATGCAGAAGTAGGTTATAGGAATAATCAAGGAATAGAATTATCAAAGATTTTGCTGTTAAAATCTAGCAAGCAGAGATCATACTAGGAGTTATGCCCAAAAGGGTTAAAACTTGGTTAAATACGCAGATTTGTCACAGAAATAAAAAGCACATGCTCAACAGGCAGGCCACTTTCTGCCAACATTTAAATCTCAATTCCAAGCCTTTGGGTGATTCCAGCGTTTCAAAGAAAAAAGTTGCCAGACCTTTGTTTTTTAATGAGGATAATACAGAACATTGGCCCCTAGATCCTTTTAATTTTTTTTTTTTTAAAAAATGTTTACCATGTTTATACTGGAAATACAAAAGATTTCTGTTCTAGGATTTCTCCTTTTTAATAGTTAATGTATTATTAATGTAAATCATTCTACAAACAAAGAATAGGACAAAGCTTATTTTCTAAAGTTGGTTTTTAATTTTTTTTTGGGGTGGTGGTGTGTGCGTGGTTTGTTTTGTTTTTTAAAGTATTGCTGTGATATTCAGAATTAGGCAAACTAAACCCCAGGCTGTCACATCTGGATATTGGGTACAGCAACGTAACTTCTAGAAATATTTAGATGCTTGGATGTAGTGCCAAAACATTAATACTGCATAATCTGAAGTTTAAAATTTCTTTCATTCTCAATTATATTCTTCATATGCAAGAAATATATTTAATGTTATGAGATTAAAAGCAGATATAATAAAATTTACACTGATGGAAAATTAGAACACAAAATTGCCTCAGTAATTTTTTCATCTCAATATTCTATTGTACACTAATTAGCATTCTTCACTTTTTGAAAATCAGTCATTTGATATCCAAAAAGTTTTTAAAATTATGAGTTCTAGCTGATAAGTTCATATGTACATGAGTCTGGAAAAATCTAAGTAAAGTCATTTAATTTGAAAATGGTCAGTGTGACAGTGAAAGTGTGGATGATGGAGCTAAGTCAATACAATACCTTTGGACATAAAGGGTTTCTCTTGACTCTGGCCACAAATTCTCATTCCCTACCCTTGAACCAGCATCTTCTGACAAGATCCTTGTCAGAAGGACCTGTCTGATCTTTTTCAGTAAGTTCAGGAAGTGAGACAAGCAAAAAAATTATCCTTACAGAAAAGGAATTAATTTTCTGCCACATTAGCTCCCTGAACAACAACAGAAAAGCAGGAATTTGAAGCCAGGATCAAGATGACTGTTCTCTTCAGAAGTACCTCTTAGACTGGCTCAGCCAGATATGCAAACTGTACACTAAGGGTAGCACAAAACCAAGCACAAGTGATGTTGCTCCAATGCCTTTACAGAAAGTTTACTGTGTGCAAGTCAAAAATAACAGATGATGCTATTACTCTCTTTAAAATTAGAGCAGAAAAAAAAAAAAAAGGTTCTGGCTTAAGGGGTAACAAAAGCCAAAATACATGCTTCCAAGCCTCCAGACTTCTATGTGGTTAGAAGGTATCATCTTTTTCTCTATAAAGTATTATCAAGTAAGACTTGGTTGTTATTTTGAATGATGATAAGTAGAAAAAAAGCATATAAAAATGGATTATTCTTAATATATCAAGAAATAAGCTGTGATATATATGGCTTGATGCCGCTCAACATCTTTATGATGTGCTTGATGTGATCTTTAAAAAAAAAGGAAACAAAGCAAAAAAACCCCACCAATCTAACCCCCCCAAACAACAGAAAGACAAAACAACAAAAAAGCCCCAAAACAAACTACCAAAAGAATACTTCAGAATTATAGAAAACAAGTTTGAAAATGGCTGCTGGAAATCTCTAATCCAATCTCCTTCTCAAAGCATGACTAACATTGAAGTTGGAACAGGTTCCAACCAGGTTGTTCAGGCAAAATTTCCCCGAGTGCCTTGCCTTCTTTGCCCTATGCATATTCTCATAAAACTAAGCTATGAAAATGCTGATTATATTAAATGTTTGCAGCCCAAAAACCAGCATCTATATTAATTTGAGATACACGTGATAGCTTTGTTATGGAAAGTTTTAAGAGACTTTCACAAACTTCACAAACACTGAATTGTTTAAAACAAGCCTGGAAAGATATGGAACAGGCTTTTGTTGCATCAGTTTTTCTCACATTTCTGATTCACAATCAACATGAGATTCTTCTGCTCAAAGATGTACTGGCTGTATCTTTGTAAGATTTATATAATGCAGCTGCTGGCTTTGTAACTAACCTTTCTACTTAGAAGTTATACGGTGTGTCAATTCTCACTTTTCATATTTTATTCTACTCTTAACATTTGCTTACATACCCTGCATATAAGCAGCAGCCAGATGAATAAGTATTGTGTGAAATGGAGAATGCTACCAGTACGTCTTGTAGGTAAAATACTCAAAAGTGTTAAGAAACTGCATTTGAAACAGCATGTGTCCTACAGCATGTGGGAAACCTATCCCTGTACAAAGTATGAATCCTGGCTGCGATTAAGAAATTGCTGTATCATTAAATACCTCAGAGGATGTGAAGCCAACCATATGCTGTCAGGGCTGAGTCATATGTGTCTCAGACATGGGACTGTGGAAAATGTCACACCCTAGCAGCTCCCAGTCAAGAGGGAAAATACAAGGACAGTGGGCACCTGAGCCAGACAGCAATCCATTCACCCAAACTCTTCTGGCAAGCCAGGGTTTGGAGCTATGGAATTTCACAAGAAAACTGAAAGGAAGATCAAATGTTACAAATGAACCTCAAAAGCTAAAGCATTTGGGAAATGAGTCACAGAGAGAAAACTTGTGCGTGGAGAAGGAACAATGAGGCATGCTTTGCTAACTATGAGCCAGCCAAGTGAGAGGGAAACTGGCTTCAGAATTCTGACACAGATATGCGTGCAACATAATTTAGAAAAGTTATATATAAAAATGGATGACACTGAGTGCACAAACTATGCCCAAAACAACATTCAAAACTGAGGAAGGGAAGTACACACAGTAAATATATTTAGTGTTTTTTCAACTGTACGATATTTTGTGCCAGCTAATATAAAGAATCATTGATTTTATGGAATTTTCATATCTGTGCTTGTCTACTTCAACTATTGCATGTTTCTAAGAGGTGAACTGTAAATACTGAGTGAGTAAAATGGGGGCTAAAGGAAAAGATGTACTTAATCTTTCAGAGAACCTAGGGACACAGCTGTTAGAACTCATCCTCGGGGCAGGAGAAGCGTGTGCAAGTAGCCAGTAAAGTCTCACAATTCACCAAGGAATAGAAGGCAATCCTGACTGGAAACTGAACCAGAGAGAAACCTGCTTTCAACTCCAATCAAACAAAGCTTAAAGGTACATGGTCTTAGAGAGCTAGAATGGAAAGAAAGCAATCCAGCCTCCAGTTTCCAGCTGATGGGACATTATGAATCCTGTGACAAGCCTATGTTTCTTCTTAATATTGCATGAGTTGAAAATTCCAGGTCAGTTGTCCAATTTTCACTTTCAATAAAAGTTAACATAGTTATGATTTTAGGAAACACTCCATGCAGTCATACTTACAAATGGCTCTTCATTACCTCAGTGCTCTTTGTTAAATAACTCTAACAAAAATTGAGCTGCTATTTATTTTGCTATTCTTCCCATGTTCTTAGCCAAATCCCAGAGGAAGATTTCCTGCCTAAGTACTTGTTCCTAATGAAAATGCATATTCTTCAATATATTGTAAAATTTCACCCAAGCTACTAAACTGGAATTTCAAACCATTTGTAGATATACCAAAAATATGATAAGGTCAACATTCAGAGCTCTTTTCTTAACATTACAGGTAACTAAACTAATTCTGTCCTTGACTTCTTTACTCTTAAGAATAATTTGACTGCAACTTTTCAGGATAACCATTTGCATTTTTAGTATTTTCAGCTCCTCTTCATTATTATGTATTCCTAATGTGTTCTTAGGACAAAAGTATGAGAGTGCGCTGTCAATATCTTATTTTCTGGGTGGAGAACCACAAGCAGAAACTTTGGAAATCACACATTAGCACAATGTTCAAGTTAAATTGAGTCCAAATAGCTTTCACTGCCATGCACTTCAAAGCACTAGCAAACCACGCAGTATTCTTCCAAGCTTTGCTTGATTGCCATAGCGGTGAATCATGACCACAAAAGAAGCTGTGTGAATGTTGGATTTGGTTTCCCCTCACCACGCCCCACCCCCCCGCCTTCCACACAGGAAACAATAAAACATTAATAAAGAATAAGGTCAAGAGAGAACTATAGAACTATTCTTTAGTGAGATCTAAGTGGCCAATTTTTTCCTCCTGGGACACTCAGTCAATATATTTGTTATTAGAGACCTCACTGTGATTCACATGCTAAAATTCCAGTTAGAGATTTAGCTCACTGCAAACTCTTGGACAAATCCGATCAAAGAAGAGAAACCTTTTATGTCACCAAATCTGACAAAGTTTGGTGTAAGTCATTCCAGAGCAGTCTGTCCTCTCTTGCACTTATTACTTAGAATTTAAAGTATTGCAAAATCCTTGTCACTGAGCTCATAGAAAAGTCAACATTTTGTAAAATTAGACATCAAAGCTAATGAAGGAAGTATTAACATACATAATGAATTTACATTACTGAAAATTCTGACATAGAGATTATGAAATCTTTGTCTTTTCTTTTGAAAGGCATTTTAAGGACTATCATCAGATTCATACTAAATGAGAAGATCTGCACGTCCTCAAACCAAATAACTCATCAGTCCAAACTTTTAAAAGCAAACCATTCTTTAAACTAGCAATTGCTTGCTAAATCTTTTGTATGGAACTTCTCCATAACTATTTCCTCTACAGCATTTCAATTTGCTTACAGATATAAAACTGATTTTTATTCAAACTATATAAAGGAATGTATTTATTTCATGTAGGACAGGATATGCTCTATCAAATCCCGACATCATACTCCTTTCTTAAGAGAAAAAAAGAATCATGTAAAGCACATATCCATTTAATGATAGTCAAATAGCCTAGTCCTGCTACTAGTGCTCAGAAAAGTACAGGATGCGTTTCAATCTTTTTTTTTTCTTTATGAGTATACATTTGAAGTGGAAGCTTGAATTTCAAGGGGAAAGAATGAGGAAAACCAAAGCTGAGTGAAACATGAAATTCAGATATGTTTTGGAACTCCATACTTATTAAGAAAAAAGCCCTTCACTTCAGGATGGCAAAGTCAACATCTGAGATCTTTCACTGAATTACCAATTTTGTATACCAAAAGCATACAGCAGCAGTACTTGTGTGTATTAACTTTCAAAAAATCTGTCTTAAAGGACAGATAGCCAGTCAGGTATGAAAATATTAGGAAATCTAAGAATTTTGTGGAACAACAGGTAACACCTTCTTTGTCCAGTCTATTCAGTAATCCATCAAAAAGATTCATCATCTCTAGGCTGAATTGAAGTTTGTAACAAAAACCTGAAACTTTTCCTTTGGAATATTTCTATCTTTTGCTTAATATTTTAATTAGTAAGACTTTGTGAAGAACATTAAAGCTTCCATATTCCAGTCACAAATTCTATAATATTAAGTCTCACAATGCAATGGTAAAAACAACACCAGCAATTTAATGATACGCATGAAATCTTCTGGTACTTTGTCAGACAGTGTAACAGAATGCCTGTAATTCCATACTGTGAAAGGCCTGAAACCAACTGAAAAACCCTGTAAGGTGGGTTTTTCAATTAGTTATGAAAATTATTAAATGCAAATCATAACTAAAAATTGTGAACAATTACTCTATAGGATCAAACAGCAATGAATTGCATGAAGTTTCATTTCACAAAGATGGCATACTAAAATGTTTACTTCACACAAATCTAAGTAGAGGTAAGCCTTGATTTTAACTATTACAGACACAAACAATGTTACCATATTTTGCTGATATTAAAAAAAAATAATTGGCCCAATAATGACGTGGAATGTTGTGAACATCTAATTACAAACTGATTAGAACAAAAACGCATTAAAACAAACAACAACTAAACAGCCCCAAAAATGAAAACAATTGTAGTTTTTACTCCAGTTATACTAATGATGAAAAAGAATGCTAGGAGTCAACCTGCCATAGACTAGTCTCTTACATATTTACATTAAGCACCTTAACATAAGGATGTAACTTGCAGAATTTCTATCACCTATAATATTCTTGTGAACATAACAAAACATGTTTGTGACAGATGAAAAACTTCTGTCTCAATTGCTTAAAAAAACAGTTCTATATTACAAAACAAATCATGATTAATGTAAATGAATTGAATGAATTGGATATAACAGATTATTTCATAAGATTGCACACTGCCGTATATCCTGCACATCAGCTTTTAGCAGTAAAAGCATGGCCTTATTAAATTTTAGACAATACATTACAAAAAGAGGGTAAGATTCAGTGTTGGTCCTTCTTAGCAATAGAATCAAGATATAATTACATTAAGCAGCCTAGTAACTAAAGAAAATGCTGTATAACACACATTTGGTCTGGGTAAATGTTTCTGAAAAAGAAAGAAATTAATCTCTGTTCCAAAACAATTTACACAAATTACAGAAACAAATGAGCTGGTTTAAAAAAGGTGCATAAGGTTTATTTGCAGGAATTAAATTTCTTAGATCAGTACACTTCTAATCTGTTGATGTAATTGTAAATGATCACTTATTTAAACTTAATGGTGAGACCTAAGAATTATAATTCTTTCAAAATACTATCTAATGATCAGAAATAAGAATGCTAGGTAGATGAAAGCTGAACGGGGCTTACACATTAAGTTTTCCCACCTGGGGAAATGTCTTTTATGAAGCGGCCTGGCAAAAGTAACAGTAGTTATACAAACGTGGGTAAATTTAGCTTTCTTTAGTGTCACTGCCCACACATCAATAATTCCCCCTGACAAACCTGTCTGCTTTCAGACAGCCTGTGCTGTGATCTGCAGTTGTGAGCCCACTACTGGGCAGAACACCACATTTTCTATTCTTTCTGCACACTGAGACAAGGCTTAACTGAGCCATCCTTCCTGGACAGGCTCATGCCATACCTGCAGCTAACCCGGGGTTTCAGAACCTCACATTTATTATGAAATAACTGGGCAGCAATCTAGACTGTGCAATTATTTCTTCCAGCCACTCATGACCCACTGATTTTGCATCTTGACTCGGGCGAGATTGCATTGACTTTTGTCAGAACTGAACTGAACAGAAGAGTTTTGTTTATTTTTTAAGGATCAGTATCATTGCTGTCAAGCTCTGAAACCATTAGGGAAATTTAGCTAATGGAGACATAAATGAATGAGACATAAGTTGTGAAAACCAAGTGAAAGAATAAACAAGAAGCTTTTCTGTTTGGGAAAAAAAAAATCCATTAGGAAGATAATTAAACAACAAAAAATGTAATGAGAGAGCATGTGTGTTGATGTGTTTCATAACTGCCTCATTCTCCTGTGCCACAAATTAAGTGTTGTTGACTCACTATCATTTCAGAGGTTGGTTTTGTTTGTTTTGTTTTAAAGTGAAGGCAATAATTATGGCATTGCTTTTGTTTCTGAAGCACGCCTATGCTGTTTCTTTAACCAACAGTGCTTTTCTATTCCAAAAGGCCCAGAATCAGTTATTTCATTTAAATTAGTCCATCCATTTTAATATACATTAGGACTCAGACATCCTGTGGATATCAGATTACACACCCTCCTTACCTGAAATTAAATAATTTTAGTACCTGTATTACCTTACTTTCTTGTTATTCTTAATAGTGAACAATAAGCCACTAGCATCACTCATTAGCTGTTAAGAAGTTTCGGCATGGAAAACTAGTTATAGGCTTAAGTAAGACCTGAGTTCTAGCAAAAATACAATATTATTCCCTCTCTGCTTGGGAAGGAATCTGAGGAGGTGACACAGTTCAAGAGACACTAGATTGTCGCCAAACATGTACCATGTCTAAAGATTAAAAAAATTAAAGACATCCATAGTAGGGTATCAGTTCCTGTTCTACCCAGCCAGTGCATACGATTTGACATGCAAGTGCTGCTGTACACCATCTACCTGTAACTACAACTCAGCTTGGTTCCCTGGAGATAATAATTACCTGATTACTTTATTATTCTTCAAAAATAGCAGGGTATAAGTTTTCTGAAATACCATTTACATACATGAAAATACTGCAATTTGGTTTTAAGTACGGTCTTACAGCTTGTGCAAAGAATAAGGCCTGGATGGACAAAAAGATTTAGCGTAGTTGGATACTGAAGTCTAAAACTCTGCTAAATCCTTTAAATCAACTTTAGGTTACACAGATGTCAGATATCACCAGGACAAAGTTCCCTATGTATCTAAACATTTTGCAAAAGAACTCAATCTGAACATCTACAGATCAAAGGCAAACAAATTAATAAAAAAAAATCTCAAGCTTTATTAAGCATACTCTTCCCAGGAGGGTCAGAACGGTGTCTCCAAAACATAAGGTCAGCAACGTGGATGAATTCTGGATTGATCTTTCCCTGCTTCCTGCCAACACATGATGTTTAGGTAGAGTCTGAGGCATAGAGAGGAGAACAACCATGCTGATCAGCTCTAACCAGTGCAGACAGGCAGCTGTCAGGGGTCTCATTTGGGAAATGCTAAGCTTTTATTCTGAATTAGCTATAGCTAACAACAGCTTTCAAGATAGTTTTCATAGCGACTAACATAGTGACAATGTCTCTGTTGATCTGGTAGAACCAAATGGTAATTTTTGTGGAGAAAGACAGGTAGTAAGGAAAAAAAAACCACAACAGGAAAATGAAAACAGACAAACAAATAGACCATATATATAATCTACCCCTTCAACTGTCAGTCATATTCAGAAATCTGTTTTTATTTAATAATATTCAAAGTAAGCATTAACCTAATAAACAGCCTTCAGTAGACTGGAGATTTACAGCTTCATCTCTTGTCTAGATTAAGAATACTGAAATTTAAGGATCATAAAAATGTAAAAGTAAAGCTGTAACATTTCAAATAAAATCTTTCCTATTTCCAGTGGACATAGATCTGTATGAAAAGCATTTGCTGTTGACAGGAGCTGATAAGAACCAAATGGATTCAGTATTCATTTACAATTGTTTCAAACATACATAATATAGAGTATTATGCCAAAGTCAGACAAGAACAGAAAAGCTCCTTAGAAAATACAAGCTATGCTCAACTACTTCCACTAAGTTGGTTTTTGGCACCCGAAAGATTCCTATGACCCAGTTTCCACCTATTTGTTCCACATACCATCCAAAGTGAAGTACCAAATGGGAAACCGCTAAGTGAAAGGTAACAAAACATGAGTTTTTTTAACAGTTTGCCATGTGTCTGACGTTATTTCTCCACTTAAATTATAAAAAAAAATAATAAATTACAGGTTAGGAAAGTGATGGAGACTGCACACATTACAGTTCTTTAGTGAACTGTGAGTTAGGAGATCGACCAATTTGTGTTTTGATGATTTATAGCAGCAAACAAATAATCACAAAAATGTATTATAGTCAGTATATAAATCCCAAGATTTATATATCCCTGCTTGTGGGTTTCATATAATAAGGAAGACAAGAGTCAGCAATTCAATAACAGGTAATGTAGACATAAATATTAAATTCAAGGTCCTTGATAATTTTCAAATGGATGGCTTCCCTAATGGTTTGGTTTATTGAAATAAAATTTTGCTTAAGCTTGTCAGGGAATGTTGTTTATCTGAAACCCTATTTAATAATTTCTAATTGTACATGTGCAAAATAGTTTGAGCTAACACACAAGTACGTTAGTAAATTTCTTGCTGCAAGTGTGAATATTGGCAAGTGTAACAATGGCAAAGTTACAACATTTCAAACAGAAGATTCCCCCAGGAGGTAAAACCCATGTCTTAAAATTCTGGGGAGAAACACACTGGTGACTCTCCCTTGTCTACAGCCTTTCAAAAAGCTTTCTCTCAGTCTCTTTCAGCCTCCTAAGAAACGTCAATAATAAAATCAATTCAAGCCACTTAAATTCCACCTGTTTGCACAAGGCTTGAACTCTAACTTGTTATCTGAAGTTGGCTTAGTTTCCAAATATCTTATTAAGTGCTGTTATTTAGTAACTCAATCATTTTGCAGTTCTATTAGTTTACATAGGCCTGTGCAGAAGTAAAATTAAGCTCAACCCTCAATACATTTGGTTTGGGTGTTTTGTACGTTAATTTTGTCTTTTTATTAAAAAGCATTTAATAAAAAGCACTTACTTAGTATATACAAAGTCTATAAAAATGCATTTTGGAATTTTTCAACTGAAGTCAAAGAAATTAAAGTATGCTTTTAGGAAAGAAATATTAAAACCAGAATGTGCTTGAAGTAAAAATTTGCATGAAGGTCAAAACAATCAATCTTTGGAAACCCTGGGCTTAATGTCCTAGTTAGGTCATCCTGAAATAAAAAGTAACACTTTACATCATTTTGATTCTTTAATAATTGTTAAGAATCAGACTATCAAGGAAAATCTACTTTGTACTTAAAAATTATTTAAAATAGGGGGTTTAGATACAATTTTCCTGCCTGCTACCTTAATTCAGAAGAATTTAAAATCACTCAGATGTTTTAACTGCATTCGTATTTTGATTTATTATAAGGGACTTCTTGTATAACATTCTGAATTCACAGTAATGAATCATCAATCACAAGCTCCAACTCTGTTGCATATGTCCACCCGTAAGATGAACATAACTCAGTGGTTGCATGGGTCAAAGGTTAGTCTGTTTTTATTTTAATGGGAATAGCTCACCAAAGATTTACCTATTCCATTATAAAAAAACTGAACAATTCCTACAATACAGTTTGTAGCATCTTATTCCCTGATCTTGGTAAGAGTCTTGATCCCATTTATGTGATCTACACAAAAGAAACTAAAAAAAGATTACTTTAAAAAAACCCCAGTATTTCTAAGTGCTTTCACTTGATATTAACAAATCTCCTCTTTGTATATTTAAGGAGAAGTAACCTTGAACTTAAGCAAGCATGTTAGGCAGTGTTTCAATACTGCAATTCCATTTCTCTTGCTCACACACACTTGTCTTTCTATCCCTCCTTTCCTTTACCTCCAAGGCTTCACAAGCTGTTCAAGTTGCTTCCCATCCACACTCCATTTCAACCAATGTCTTGTCCCATTACCATGCAATGGTCCAACAGCCCAGCACTAGGACAAGAAATATTTCTGTAGAAATTCATGCAATACATGCATGTCCACATACTACTTACTACTTCTGTTAGGCTTTAGTGGGTACAAAGAACAAAACCTGAAACTTGAAGAAACCGAGTCCCTCTGTTTGCAGCAACAGCACACATCGTATTTCTATAGATTCAAGAATAGTCTATGCCAATGCACAGCTTTCTTACATGAGTGTAAGCAGACACTGGAGTGGTTGAAGTCCCGCATGAGGACCAGGGCCTGGGAACTTGAGGCTGCTCTTACCTGTTTACAGAGGGCCTGATCTGCTGGTTCTTCTGGGTCAGGTGGCTTATAGCAGACAACCACTATAATGTCACCTTTACCTGTCCTCTCCTTAATCCTAAACTATAAGCTCTCAATTGGCTCCTCATCCATCCTCAGTCAGAGCTCCACACACTCCAGCTGCTCTCTCACATAAAGGGCAACTGCCCTGCCTCATCCTCCCACCGCGTTCTTCCTGAAGACCCCATATCCCTCCACTGCAACACTCCAGTCATGGAAGCCAACCCACCATGTCTTCACGTCCCAGACCTCTAACTCATCCTGTTTACTCCCCATAGTATGTGCACTAGTATAAAGGCACTCCAGGAACTCAACTCCAGCATGTTGAGCCCCTGGAGAGGGTTTGAGGGATTTCTCCATAATGGTGCCTTGTAGGCTCTTCCTTGCTTACATGCAAGTGTAAGCATGCACGAGAAGCTGCTCTTCCTCTTTTCTGGTATTTTGTTATTCCTTCTTTAGAACGAAACTACGATATCTAGAGGAGGCAAAGATGCTTTGTGCTAAATGTAATATTAACGATACATGGAAAAAGCAATGGCTAGTTGAGTTTCGTATTTTTCTACCTTGTTTTTCTGTAGTTTCATTTATGTTTATGGCATTCCTGACTTTCCAAAAGTCTTTTTCTTAGCAGACAGATGATTAAGGTGCCTCTCTGATTTTATAACCTGTCATAAATTAAATTTCTTTGCATTTATTTACAACTGGCCACAAAGTATAAAGAACCAGCACTATTTACTTTGTCTCCTTATGTTATACTTTTCCCCTGCTACCCGTGTAGAAGAGCATATACCATCTGGCTTCTCCTGTACTTTACCAAGAATCAATTGTTATTCAGGTTTTTTGCAGTGTCTCAGAAGGCAAAAAAACTTTCCAGACACCCATATTTCTCATTGATGTACTACAGATGCAGAAGCACTACTTCCAAGGCAAAAATTAATTAATTCAGAGACAGAATTAAAATCTTCGAATGTGACATGCCACAGACTTGAGCTTTTTACCACAAGTACCATTTCTAATTAATTCCCAATTGGGTAAAATTCCTCTCAAATAATTTGTCACTTTAAGGTACAATCAGTTTGCTCTGACCATTGTTTTTGCTCTATAGCTGACAGGAAAAGAGCTAAGCAGCTCCAGAAGACTATTCATTCATAAGACGAGCTGTCCTCCAGAGGGTTTGCTGCTATTGAAACTCATGTGTAGGTTCAACTAGATGAGCTTTCATTAGAAGTTTCAGCAAAATTTATCCTTCTCTTATACTTGGAATATGAGTACTTCAGTCTTTTACATAGGAGTGTTTCTCATCCTCAGAAACAGATGAATTAATGCAGAAAGAAAATGTTTGGCAACTCAGTTTACCGATTTAAAATTTTGAGATAAATATAAATTTTTCCCATCACAAAGCTTATCCATGCCCAACACTTACTAACGGCTCGTGGGAAACTGCGGGCAGGATCACAGATTTTGTAATGTCTCTCTCCTTGACATAAATAATAGCTGTAACTTCTGCCTTCAGGACAACAGAAATAATGCGAAAACTAACAATTGTTCATCTTTTAAATTGACATCATTGTGTACACAAAGCTTGTTCTACAAGCTTTTAAACAGAAGATTTAATTATGTCATTTCTGTTTACAGAGGAGATTTTCTGTCGCAGCAATATAAGACTGCAATTTGGAAAATAAAGTCAGTTGAAAGTCAGGAAACTAAGTGCTAAAGTTAGTCTGCACAAAAATCCCGCTTCTTACCATACACATTCAACATTTATATCACAGCAAAATATTTTTAAAGTTTATCCTGTAAATTAAAACCCCAAAGTGTAAGTGACAATTCGGCTAAGTTAATTATTTTGGACCAAATTAAGTTCAAGTAATGATTTGCTTGAGGTGCTTCTATTACAGAGTCAAATACTGCACTTTGCAGGCAGTGCATATAACACACAAGGAATTATATCCCAAGCAAATAAAAAGATTTTTTAGAGTTTGCTACCTTCTTTTTATGAGCTCCAGAGACCTTTTTTCTAGGCTCAGAGAACCCTCTCTCTCTCCACCCCCCACACCCACACCCAATCACGTATTTTATGAGTTTCTGTTCTATGTGGTTTCTAAATCCCAGGCACTTTTCAAGCCACCTTTATAAGCCTTCTCCTGGAGATATCTGGCTCACCAACAATATTCTTAGTTGGCAGAATGTACGTGACCTTTAAAAAAAAAAAATCATTACTTTTTACTTAGAAGTCCTAGTATGTCCAAACAAAGTACAAGAGAAAAGATTGTACTGGAATAAAATAGAATAAAATAAAACAAAGACTTTCTTGAAACTTTAAAAAATAATTACTCTTGAAAATTAAATTAATGTTGAAATTTTCATTCAAAAAATAAAACTAGGAATACAAAGAGCCTAAATGGAAGCTGAAATTAAAAACAAATAAATTAAAGCATTGTTTCTTCTTTGGTATGCTCTGTTCCACACAAACTCAAAAGCAAAAAATAAAGGGCAAGTTAGATTGTTGCAAGGAAATACACCTACTCAGGAGAATTCAAGGTAAAAACCCCAACAAACCAACACCCCACTCCCCCAAATAAACTAACTCAAATTCCACTTACCCTATTTTTAATGTTAGCAGAGCATTACAAGTAAGTAGACTGGACCATAGAGTCTTGTCTATCCGTTATGGAAGAGTGAACACACTAGAAACAAACTGAAACAAATTAATATGTCTAACAACACTGACCATATGAAACAGGATAAAGCTTCATCTCCTCGCATTTACATGATGCTTTAAACTATATTGGGAAAATATTTGAAGAGAATTGTCACAGATGCTAAATGTCACTGGAAAGTATTTTTGCACAGGTATTCAAGGAATAAAAAAAAAGTAATGCCTTTTCCTACAAATACCAAGATGAAAAGGGTGTATTGTCCCACACACCTCCACATTCCTACACAAATACTTAGTGTTAACCAAGAAAAGCTGGACTACGATTCCGAAAAAAAGCTATTATAATTGTTCATTTACTTCATTTCCCGTCTCCTCCCAGCTGTAAGTATTCCTATGTAGTATTCAAGTTTCATAGAGAAACAGCTTCTGTGAAGCAGTGTAATTACATAGGTTAAGTTTAGAGTGAATATTTATCTGCTTGAACTTAGACATGTTTCCATTGCTTACTATAGTGGAGACATTCCAAAATGTAAGAATTTGTCTTTTTTGCCTAAGGCAACTTCCCAACATAAACTTCTACATGAAGTCTCTTACACAGTAATTAACTGTCACATGCACAAGGACTTGGTACACATTGCTCAAACTAACATTCCCACCAAATGAATATACATTTCTAAATTCATGTTCTCTGTTGGGAGTTCGCAATACCAGGAAAAGCTGCATTATAGGTCTTTTCAGAAAAAGAAAAAAGAGGGGTGGGCAATAATTACATAAACTAAGACTCCGTAACATAGCACCATCCCTAAACATTTAATTAGAACACAGAATAATACCGTTTAGTTATAACACTGAGGACAGTAGGGAGGGAAAGGACCAAGATGGTAAACCATAGTATTTCACAGTGAAGACATCCTGGAATGACTTCAGAAAGACAAACCAGACAGAATATCTTTAAGCGTGTATGCTTATATCTGTCAAATGAAAACTGAAGAAAACTATCATACCTGATTTTGTCAAACACTTATTAATAGATGGAAAAAACCAGTTAATTCACTGTGTGTTGGTGTTAGGGACAAAGTTCACAACATCCTCAGTAAATACTCATTAAATTCATATAAGTAATGATCCTTTTCATATGTAATAATGCCTCACATAAAAATACAATATACTCCTGGATCTTAACTGAATTCAGTCTCAGAGTACTAATATCAGATACATAAGCATTGCCTCCACATTACAGATGGAGAAACAGAGACACATATGGGTTAAAGTGAGTTGCCCCATGTCATAATCAAAACTGGTGGCTAAACTGACAGTGAAAAAATCAGATTATCTGGTGCTGTCCTACCAGAAAAAAAAATAAAATTATCCGTCTCATAAATAACACAGCAGCTCAGACGTGTTTCTCCACTTTGCCAACGTTGTGGATAAATCTTGGCAGTGTAAATGTGTGGAATTTGGCATAGAGCCTCTTTCTTTACAATGTGTCATTCACCCTCATTTTTAGCATTTTAGTGGCCGTTCCTTTTAGGTGGCTATTAAAGGGAAGAAAACCAGAACAAAACAAAAACGATAGAATATACTTATATTAGACTAATGAAACAAAAGTTAAGCAGAGCATCCTCTTCTAGCTTTCTAGCAGTAAAACATCTCTACAGTATCAATCAGATTAAGTACTGAGTCAATCCACCCCTGGGATCTATCAAAATCCTAAAATTTTGGGGTTTATTTTTGGGGAAAACGTGAAGCTCTCCATGCTATGGTTTTATGGTAAACTGAAAGAAGCACCAGTAAAACTGCCAGGGCAATTACTTCAGAGCTAGTAAAATAGGAAATATTGTACTGTTTCCCCTCATAGCGATGTAGATCTTCACAGGTTCACTGAAGAACCATCCTCAACTAGAAACTTTAGCTAAATATATTCAATTCACCTTTAAAAAACACTTCAAACTATGCAGGTTTGAGTGGCTGAGCTTCACTATGCACTGTGCAACCCTATATAAACCAAAGTCCTGAGATATTCCCCAGAAGTTGTAGAATTACTAAGTTAAGATCAGAAGAATTCTGTGTGTCAGGAAGAGTATCAGAACTCTGTCTGAAATTAAGAAAAATTAAGTTTAAACTAATGAAAATATTAGCTTAATTTAAACGAGCTTTGCTACAGCAGCATGAGCATTAAAATGCAAACTTTTCAGGTGGGAGGTGCTATCCAGCTCATGGCTAAATATAGGTACCCCAGAAAAAAATCTTGACACTCAGATTTTTTTTAGAATACAAGATAACAACTCACAACATTTTATCACCACTATGGAAAAAAATCTGTGTTTAAAGCCGCCATTATCTGTACTGATTACACAATTTAGGTCTCAATAAATATTACCTACAAGCTATATGCATTTTCAGAAGATACTTTATTAAAGTCTCCCAGCCATAGCTATTTACATATAGTTCCAGTAATCAAAGAAGATTTCTATCTTTCGAGAATGAGATTGTGTTGCAAGAATTATAAGGACTGTGAAAGCAAGTAGGGAATCCCTTAAAGTGTATCTTGATCCACACTAAGTTTGAAAATACATTTGTGAACTGTTCAGGGTGAGTTGTATGCTGCTATGTAATCCTCAACAGAGCAGTGGAGATACAAATGAACTAAAGGAGAAGAAAAAGTCATTATTCATATGTGTTGCAAAACCTGATGTAAGTTCATATAAAAATACAGATCAAAATGTTTGCAGATGATCCTCACCAACCATGCATTTTAGTGTTAAAATTCAGATAAATATCCCAGGGTGGAACACAGACAAATCACTCTGTGAAGAATTACTATAGTTTCAGACAAATGATTTCTAGCAGCTTTCCAGCTTCCAAGTTTAGGATTCCATAGAATATAATATTCAGTAGCACGTATTGCATGAGAATTGGGCATCGTAAAAGGGAAATTAGGCAGCTGCTTAAATTCTGAGGCTCTCATTTTAATCTCCCAGTCAACTCAGTGCTAAAAGAAAAAAAAAAAAAAAAGTCTTTCAGAGCATGAAAGGTGCAAGACAGTTGCAGACACGCGAGAGTGAGCTGGATCCCAGGGAAGTGCAGGAACTGGCATGTCAGAATATGATTAAGTGCCAAGTAGTTTTACAGTGATTTAAACAGGGCTCAAACTTCAGGAAACGAATGGGGAGTGGGAGACTGTGCTTTTGAATGTGGCATAATATCATTTAATCACTAAGCCATTACCTTGTCCTAATGAAATATAAGTAAAGCACTCAAGATTTTCAACTCAACTACGTAAATTCTCCAGTTATTCTTCTGTTTGAATATTTGGAATTTTATAAGGGTTGTTAAATTCCTGCTTTGGTTTTATTATTAAGCAGATACTCTTTATCTATGATTATGGACACTAACTTATTTATATTACCCATTTTTTCCATTCCAGTCTCCAGTACTAATTTCAGTTACCTAAAAGCCAGCCAGAGCATGCTAAAATAGATCCACCCATCCAGAGGGATCAGTGGCATAGTTCAGATTTTCTCTAAGGATCATTCACTCTGATTTCTATTCCACTGAAGAGTCTGGAATATGGCAGCACTCCGTCAGTTCGTTATCTACAATGATAACTCTGCTGTTTACACTACAAGCTTTGAAAATTCAGTGAGATTTTTTCTTTATTTATCTTGAAAGTGGATAGATCTTAGTAAGGCTCTTCTAATCTACGGAGTAAACATCTATGTCTGTTAGGTTCAGAATATAGAAAGCAAGAGCAGCAATGGAAAAAAATGTAAAAGCTAATGCAAGAGTCCTGATTTTTTTTCTCATCTACTAGAAGCCCCTGTATTTAAATCTCACTACAGTAAACATTTTTACTAACCTACTTAGGTTAGATATTCAATTTGGAAAGCAATTCACATTTTAAATGAAACTTGAAAATCATCTGATCATTTTGCCAGACACAACTCTAAATCTATCTGAAATGCAAATACATATTAGCATGAAAAAGAAAGCCAAACCCCAAGTTTCCTGAACATGATTTAGCTAGCACTGAAATTACTCAGCATACTAGATGACTGTCAGCATCCTGCTGTTTTTTCCCAGAAGTTTCTATAGTTGGACTGCTAGCAAATATAACTTCAGTGAGATTTATAGGCCAAAAAGAAATCATTTACTCTGTTCTGTTTCCCAGAGAATTGAAATGCCAATGTTTGGCCTTATTCTTCCTGTCCATATCACACACCTATTTGATTGCAATCATCAAATACAAAACTGTTACCTAGCTCTGAATGTAAGTATTTTATTTTTAGAATGGACCTTGCGATACAATCAAGGCCCCCCCCCAGAAAACCCAAACCTAGAATGGAATAGAAGTTGAATATTCTGTTCAAAGATGATCACCAAGACAAACATGTCTTGTTATAGTGATGTCTCTCTCTCCAAACTCTAATTACCTTTTAACTGAATAATTGAGCAGAAAACTGGAAAACGTAAGAGTATATAGAATCTTCCAGCTGTCTCAAAGAAACATACATATAATAAACCTAGCAGGAATGCTTGATAAGGAAATATTGCTCACTTTTACAAACTAAAATTAAATTATTAAATTAGGTGCCCAGGTTCTTATTAAGAATGTACAAAGAAAAGGAATTTGCACAGCACAAAGCATTTGGTTCTTTCATCTTCCATTATCTTTTGGACTAAATGTTTGCATATTGTTAGCATAAAAAATATGTAGATACTTTCTAAAGATTTGTGATAGAAATACCACACTATTGGCATTTAACAGAAAAGCTATGGGAAATAAGCAGTAACCACAGAGCTTCTTAGCTTTTTTTTTACATGCATGTAAAGTTACAGAACATGCAAATGACTATGTATTAATTGCTCCTAACAAAGACAAGACACCTAAACAGAAGGTATGATTCTGCTTCAGTGTTGAACATCTATATCCTGCAGTCCAGCTGAGTATTCAACACTTACAAGCAGTATTAATATAGTTGCATGTTACACAACAAAACATGAAAACACTTTTATTCTTTATTTTCTCAATCTAGTGTCACATTTAAATCTCCGCTAGTTATTTCCTTGTCAAAGGGCATCACTGAACACTGCCTACGTGAGGTCTTATTTGCACAGACTTTTCAGTTCCATTTAAGAAATATTAAAAGTGCAGACTTACTCGAAATTCTAACAACTAATTAACTTCTCATTGTTACTGATACTCTTTGCCCATTTTTTTTTACTATGCTTTACGAATTTTTTAGGCTTTGGATTAGCTCTTCAGCCTTCAAGGAAAAATTTTTCTCTGGCTTTTATAATGTTTGTCAACATACTGTTCTTTATACTGTTATATGAGCAGTTTGCCAGTGCCTCCAGCCTTTGCTTGCAGGGATTCCTTTGCATTGGTGGTAGCATGGCTGAACAGCCACACACTGGTTCCATAATCCTTTCCAGTATGTTAAATAGTCACCATACCAAATTATTAATCCTATGTTCCATTTCATGTAAATAGTCTGCATGTGGAAATGGAGTGCTATATCCATTAATACACTGCGATTGCACAGATTGCCCGAGTCATAAAACAGCCTGTGAGAGGTAGAGACTGCAATTTCAAAACACAGTGATAATTCCAGTTCTTGCAGATGGAAACAAGCTGAAATCTATTTGTCGAAATGAGTAATGGAGATCTAAATACTGATTACAGTCTACAAATCTACCTTAGACTGCATGCCTTTATTTGAAATTGTACTCTATGTTCAAATCACGTATTTTTATCCCAATGATTTATTCTAAAAATAAAAGAAATACACACAAGTAAAACTGTATGTAGTGTAAACATTAAACATTTTTCAAAGAGTTTTGAATGCAATAGTACAGCTGTGTTTATGTGTATTTGTTTTTCAGGAAAGTATTTAAGGAACAAGTGTTTGATTTATTTAACATGAGTGAGCATATCAGTACATTGAAATAGATGAGAATGCAGTAGTCATAGTTGAATTTGGTGTACATTATCTTAAAGTGAGGAAGTATGCAAGGGAAGGAAAACAGGGAACTACCTTTATTTAAGAACCCAGAACTCAGAACATATCACAACTGTCTCGTCTGAACTCCCATAGAAGCAAAACACAGAACTTTCCAAATTCCTTATTTAAACTGAGAGAACATCTACACTAGATTGAAAAGCATCTACTGATAGGAAATACTCTGTTCCACAAAAATACACTGGCCTAAGTGCATGTTTTCACAAGTCAAAGTAAGAAAGTCTGCTTTTTAGAATACTGGAATACACATATAAAAGCTTCTAGCTGTTGCTCATAACGCACATACCCTAAGAGTACGTATAACATACACAAAAAGCAGCCAGACAAGTTCTCTTCAAAAAACACAGACCTGAGCTTGTGCATTCATCAAGTATTTGAAAATTGTCAGACTATAATTGAGAATCCTCTCATAACGCTGCACCCTTTTTTGCCATTAAAAATAGTGCACTTTCCTCAGAAAAGTGCTACTTTCTGCTGTTACTTATTAGACTTACACGCTGGAGTAGTAATTTTAGAAGCGCCTCTTTTACAGATTCAAAGGTGAACAAACAGCTCCACCTTGCTCACCACAGAGTGGTAATACTAAGTGGAGCATCATGCTATTCATTAGTCTTTTTATAAACTCAAACACCTTCTTAAAAGTTTTTATAGCTGCTATTATAAGGTTTTTAAGATAAGCTACATTAAATTTAGATTTTAATATAAGCTAGTGCTCATACACAATCAGCATATTCCTACTGTCATCATGAGCATTTAAAAAAACTTTTTCAGAGTAACTGTAAGGAAAATAAGTATTTGTTAAAACTGTAATTTAAAATACTGTTTCATATTTAGTTTATATTTAGTGTAATTCTTCCAGCTCTTTCCTCCCCCCCCCAAAAAAAGCTAAGCATAAAAAGACTAAAGGTTACTAACAAGTGATTCTGCTGCTGAATCTTCATTTTACTTTAGGCACACCCTTTAATAAGACTATTATACAACTAACAATCTGTAAATGCAGCGTTCCTTTCTGTACACTTGGCTTTCTTTTTGAACAACTGCACCATGTTTACCATATATAGTTTATATACTGATAGAATTCTAAGCTGAAGGTCTTTAAACAGGAGCATGGTAATGACATTTGGCGTTTTTTATCTAAATGTACCACACATACACCATATTAGTATACACTGGTTGGTTGGTTGGTTGGTTGGGGAGGGGGCAGGGGGGTGGTTTGTGCTACTGCCTGCAGACAAGGTTCAAAAAGCTTCTGGACAGGACTGCTTTACTGACGTGTGAGAGTAGGTTATTCTGTTCAAACCTACTGAGAACTTAGCCCAAATTTCATGTCAGATGTGTATTAGATGATCAATTAGATGTTAAATTCCTGTTCTTGAACATAATGAGAACCAAAGGTGTGAGTCTCACACATTCATCCGTGTATAACTGCAAATACAAATTAGAAATTAAGATGTTATAAACACTTTAGAACACCTTAGAGTTGCACCCTCTGAGACTGAAAAATTTACCTCAATTAAACCTGATTAAAATACTGAAAATACAACAAACTTTTTTGAAAATGGAATATTAAACATTTCAAGCAACACCTCATTTAGCTCCTAAAAATTACCAAGTACAAACACTTCCCATTAACTTCACAGGCTAACCATTTGCCCACCATAACCATTCCTCAATCTGTTTTAGTAATAACACTTACTTAAAAAACCCAGGCTAGTACACTACAATCTAGCAGAAAGGGTTATAAATCTACAGGCAAAGGACTCTGGTAATATTAAGGTGAAAATCTCTAGTAAATCATCTCTTTATAACACTGCATTGTTAGTTGAAAACAATATGGTCATCATAGGACCAGACAACTGAACTATTGTTTCCACTTTCAGCAGTTCTATGCTATTGTAGTAAAAAGTTTCTATTGATAACTACTTCTCAACAGCAATATGGCAAGTGAAATTAAATCCAGCATGAGAGAACTGAAAGGAAAGGCTGAAGTGTAGACTTTTCGCAAACAAAAGAGAGGGCCAATTTTAAATTATTGTGCAATTTTTAGCAAATACGTATTGGTTATTTATTGCAAATGCAGCATGCAACTTCCCCCATTGCAAAAATTTTAAATGGCAGACTTACAGACATGCACACTGTACATGCTCAGAGCAGACTTATTTTTGAAGCAAAAGATGCAGCCCACAACGAAGTCATCTAACTTGTAATTCAAAAAGAAAAAAAAAACCAACTAAGTCTATACATGAATTAAACATGTTCAGTCTTCCTTGAACATTCTAAGTTTAAAATCACATTTGAAAGAGACAAAGATATTAAAGATAAAAGTTAGAACATGCATACATATGTACACATGAACACTTACACTCATTACTGAGAGAAACTGCTCACAAAATTTTTAGAATCGAACAAAATAGCTGTCCTTACTATAGTAACAGTGCAAAGGTTGGTTTTTTTTGAGGTTTATACAAAGAATTGGTAACTTCAAAGACTGACTTTGAAGTAATCTGCTTTAACACAAGTGCATTTTTTGTCATTTGATGGGTTGTAATCAGATCATAGATTAGGATGCAAATGGCTTAGTACAGTCACAACTTCCAGATTTTCATGCTCAACTGAATACTAGTAGCAACTACATTGTATAGCGTCACTCTAGTAATAAACTAGAAAAATATTTGCAAGAACTTACAGATACTCATGCATAAATACAACTATCAGTCATTTTTAGGAAATTAATATAAGGGCAGGGAAATCTAAATTTTCAGTTTTGCTGAATGTTTTCTATATTGCATTTATTAATAGGTGTGTTCCATAAGAGCTCCTCTTGGGCTGGGACTGACCTATAATCTGCTATAGTGCTCATGGAAGTACATGGCAGCCAATAATTATTCTGCTGGAAAAAAATGTTTTTAAAGATACTTCATGCATAGCTATTAAAGCATAAAGAATATCTTAATTATATTAACCCTATAAATCCCAGCCTAACCCACCAAAGTGTGGCAGTACTTCTGTAAAGCACACAGTGAATGTTAGTTTAAGTTTAAAGCTACAACAGTACAATACAGACAAGTTTTTATTCATTTACTGAATGTACTGTGGACTAACTTGAGCAATCTTTTCCAGTGTACACATCTGCTCGGCTGGCAATAGTCTAAACTCTTCAGAAGCCAAGAACTTTTGATTATCAGGAGTAGTCTTATGTAAGCTCTGAAACTCAATTACAGAGGACATTGTCTGCATTATGTTTACCATGATTTAAAGACAGAGAACACATCCACAGTACCAGACATTTTCTGGGCACCACGACAGAACTCAAATATTAAAGAAAGAGCGAGTGAGCTATAAAATTTATTTTTTCCCCAGATTCGCTGGAAGTTTTAGCTTTATCTTGGTTTCTCTGCTGGATGGAGAGTTAAATTTAGTCCTCCATCTAAATTGTATTGAACCTTCAGCTTTTTGCTTCAAACCGTAAGCTCAAAACTGAGATCAAGAACAGGCCATTGCAGTCCCAGCAATCTCAGTTTTACATGGGATCATTCTCTCTTACCTGTCCCCATTCAAATCCATGCAGTATGGACACTTGTGCTTTTCCCTTTTACTCTACACTACATCATTACCTTTTTCTCCCTATTTCTTGTCTACCAGCAACTTCCTATACCTTGTGCTGTCAGTCCTGTGGATTCTGACACAAGTTAATACCCCTCACCTGTAAATGCTTGAGACAGATTAAAAAATTACTTCAAGTCCAATTTTAACATGCTTTCTGATTCAAACAATGAAGCACTCAATTACTACTGATAAATGATCACTGTCAAGTTTCAGTTTCAGTCAAATAAAGACATTTTTACTCCTCTGAAGAGGAAGGATTTCAGCCCACCTACCTCCTCTGCCTGCTGAGACTGACTTCCCCACATTTCACCACACCATTCCTTCAGAATGCCTCACGTTCAGGTCTACACTCCCAAGTTCTCATCTTCTCTCCTCAACGTTACTTATAAAACTCCTCATTTTCTTCAACCTCTACTTGCAGCACTCCCGTACACTGTTGCATGCTGGTGCTAACATCTCCTCAGCGCGCCCCCACAGCTCCCAGCTCCCCGCCCTCACCGCCAGCCTGAGGGACAGGCCACTTCCCACTCTCCACAAGCAAGAACAACCTTCCCCCAGGACACCAACAGCTACAGAAGAAAAATTTTTCACCTCAGCAGTATTTTTTCACTAACAGCAAGGTAAGGCTGGCTGTTCTGTACAATTGGAAGGCAAAACCAAGAACCCTCAAGGCAGCTGCAGCCCCCAGCTCCCGGTGGGCTCCACCTCAGCCCTGAGGGGAGCGGGGAGGCTGCGCCGCCCCGACGGCCAACACCTGCCAGAGAGGCAGAGGAGCCTCCTGCCCATGGCTGCTTCGGCCCTAGCCAGCCTCGACTACACAGAACTCTGAGCTAGGTGTACCCATCGCTACTCCTCCACAGAGAAAGCAAAACAGTAGTTCTAACATTGAACAGAGCTGTGGGTTCCAGCCCCAGGGAGAAAAAGGGAAAGGGGCTGGGGGGAGGGGGGTAAATCAAAAGTGTTACTCGATCAAAATATTACACAGATGCATCTGCCTTTTTATCAGGCCAGAACGTTGCCTCTTAGCAACTTACCAGCCTCCCTCCATAAGGACAAAGCCAGCGGGACGCCCTGCCATACCTCTGGAGTCAGGTAACTGGCACGTAAAGCCCCCAGGGACCGGGACACAGGAAACTCGCAGCCCTGAAGACCAGTGATGACAGCTTTGCTTTTCAGAAACAAATGCTGTAAAGATCTCAATTCCATGCGCATATTTTAAACATACTAGAGGAAGCAAATGTGGATCTAATTTACGGAGTGACATTCTTCCCCTTCTAGCATCAATGATGTCATTTAGATGGAAGGGAAGTGTACCAACCCCCCCAGAACTGCGCACTGCGATGGGTCTCAGTGGGGCCGGCTCCTCCTTAGGCACCACCTGCCACTGACCCCGGCAGTTCTCCACCCAAACTCAGCACCAGAAATACAGACACGCTTTTGTAGCTTACCCAGGTGTTAACCAGTAAAATCGAACAGATATAAGGGCTAGAAAGAAGGAAGAGCACTATTTTCATAAGAGATATCATTTACAGGTAGAGATAAATAACATCCTACTCCACACAATGACAATTCAGGAGGGGAGGAGGGTAGAAATAGAGGGAATATCTATTAACGTTCATATTTCAGAGAAGGATATACATGGCCTACTCTGAAGAAACATGTTTTGAAAGGATCGTATTGTAATGCAATTAAGACTTATATTTTCCCTGCAGGTGTGTAAGTGTTGCTGTTCAAGAGTGAAGTCAGTACCATGCCTCAGGGTAAAGACTCCAGGTAGATTCTCAGAGACAGCACAGGCCTCTATCGCTTGAGCAGAGACCTCCTTGCCTCTCTTTTAAATGCATTTGTATCCTTTCGACATCAATGATTAAGCTCCCTCCCAAATCATCTTATGCCAGTTCTTTAGGACAGATAGTTAATAACAGCCCCCCAACATTTGGACGGAACACTGTATAAATTATCTGAATCATCTCTGTGAGAGATTTTATACAACTTCTAAGTGTTGCATATATTCTGAGAACTAAATTTGCAGCTTCCTTGTAGGTTTGGATACTCAAAAGTGATTTAAGTATTTACTCCTAAGGTCATGAGTGTCAGAGAAGAAAAGTCTCTGGATCCTTAAGGGCAGAAGAGTTCAGTTACTAATTTCCCCTTGTACCACAAATAACTGTCATCTTTCCCACATTTTAGTGGGAGAATGTGAGGATATGGCTGTTATTAAAAAAAAAAACAACTTAATTATACTACTTCTGGTAGTAATCCAAGGATAGAAATAAAACATTTCACATTTAACAACTTTAAATTATGTTTTTCCTTTGCAATGCAAGTTCAAGATAGCTCTCACAATCATTTAAAAAACAACAAATATTGTCATACCTTCAGACAGGTTATTGTATTGTTTAAATAACAGTGGTTCCCACTCTAATATAAAAACAATATGATGAAGCTTTCTTCAAAATATTCCACTCTTCCACAGCACTGGTTTTGAACTTGCTAATTTGTAGAACTTTTTTTTTTTTGCCTCCCTCCAATGGCAACACAGAGCAATTTAAATTTAATAACAACAGGCTTGATTTTCTTGGTTATGTTTCACAAATATCTTGAAAATAGTTCATGGACCAAAAGGGTCTGCTAATCACAGGCTGACAAATACATTGTTCTATTGTGAGGAAAGAAAAGAAAAAACAAAACAAAAAAACAAAAGAGAAGAGCTCCCTAAAAACATTTCAGAAGCTAATAAATAAAACCCAAACCAGTTCCTAAGAAAATTTTTTTAATTTTCATTTTTATGGAAATACATTTTTTTTTATTTCCATGATACAAAAATGTTAAATATCAAACATTTTCTGAAATCTACCAATGCAGATAATTTTTTAAACAAATAAAGGGCTGGTGCAGTTAGCAGGTTTGTCACAGGTACCAAAAACATTTTTACAAAAACCCCACAAGCTGGGGAAGGAGGAGGGAAGAAACAGATCAAGACATAAGAGTGAAAACAGCAATAAGATGTGAAAACAAAGAAAAGCTACCTCCAACCAGGAAATTAATGTTTGAGAAACTTGTAAGTTACAGGTTCTTGAAAGGGTAAGCTACATGTGAAGTTGGTATTTAGATAAATACTGGCTGCACAGGGTGTGGGGGATACAGAATGGAAAACTAAAGAAGATTTCCAGATAAAGTAATTGGTAAAAAGCAACAGGCGAAGATGCAGTTCTACCTGTTTTAAGAATGCTGACAGCATATTGATATTGCCTGAAAAAATAGCTAAAAATTAGGAGATTTGTAGTAACTCCCCTCTAGCACAGCAAACAGCCTAGCACAAAGTCTTAAGAGTGCCAGTTCTTTTTGTACATTTCATAGCCAGCATGCCAAAGTAGGTGACCAAAATGCATTTAGTCTTGCTTCTTAAATCTAACATCATTTACGACAGCAAGTATTTCACATGATCAACAACGAATCATATACTAGTTAATATACACACAAGTAAAATTGACAGTGACTGTTCAATAAACAGTTTAAAATAATTAAACTGATTTTCAGGACACATACTGCTTTGTTAACACCACTTTATTTAAATAAAGTATGGCTTCCAAGAGGTGTATTCTTGCAACTGCTTTCAATCAGTTCCACTTGTTAAGGCAGTTGTTTCCTACCATGTTTCAGGGACTTCAAAAATTCCAGTGGAACTAGTTGTGAGGCTTCCTAAAAGACAGAGTCATGGAACAGTATATTGAAGACTTCAATATACAAACACTGAAAGGAATAAAAATCAAATCAAGAATCTTTTTATTCTTTCAGAGCATACAAAGACATAGTTTCTCCTCTAGAGCAAGGCTCTAGATACATTACTGGCAAGCCAATAGTTACAAAGGGAAACGAAAAGACTGTTTAAGTAGGCACTTAAAAAAAGCAACATCAATTTTCTTACCCTAATAGTAACTAATATATTTTGCAGTTAATGAGTAATTTTTATCCATGCAATTTTGTTTTTACAGTAATTGTGATGATAAAGTTAAATAACAGTTTTCCCAAGTGCACTTGCAGTTATTCTTGTTTAAGGCAGTTGAGACACTGAAGAATATTTCCAGCCCAAATTAATTGGAGAAGAAAGATGAATTACACTAATACCAATAATGTACATTTCCATAATGCCAAATACAGAGGATTAATTTTATACTCGAAATTACAGTAGACAGTCTTGTCATTTTGCATATGCTTGCATGGTCCAATTGCCCTACTGAACTACAAAAAGAAAGCAATTTCCAAGCACAGCTTTTGAAAACAGCTAAGAAATATTTTACTTCACCAAATCAGGAGAAAGAATGCTTGGTATACAATACCACTTTCTGGATAAAAGTGGTTAAAGCAGATACTGAAATGAAGTTTTACCTGTTAATATACAGGCAGTGCTCCAGATGACCAATAATTAAGATATGAATACTTTTAATATAGTCTAATAAATTTCTAAAATAAATTACTAACAACTTGAAATGGAATAAAAAATAGATCAATAAAAATACTTTGAGATTTAAATTCATGTGACCAAAGGTGCAATAACTCACACAATGCAGCAAAAATACCAGGTGAAACATAGTCATCTGACTGCCACTTGCCTATCTTCTGTTTTGTGGTTTGGGTTTTTTTTATGTTTGTTTGGGGTTTTTTGTTTGGTTTTTTTTGGTTTTTTTACAATTTTTGTATGATGCAATCATCAGTTTAAATAACTTTCCTGAACTTCTATGAATGTAATAGGGTAAGTCACTGTTATAAGTTACTTTGCAGTAAGTTAAGACATTCAAGAAAACTTCAATTCTGTTCAGGCTTAGGGTAGTTCCAAACAGAAAAGAAAACCATGCACACACACTGTGCTTACCTGCTGGAACTTGTTCTGTCTTGATCTTTTTGAACTTTTTGGCTCTCTTTTTACCATCTGGCAAGGACTCTGCACAGGACTGAGTCTGATCATATTCTGGACTTTGGCTTTCTCCCTCTTCCATATCATCAGAACCAGTTTCCTCCTGAATAGGACTCATGCTTCTCTTTCCCACTGTACTGGTACCTGTAAAACTGAAATGTACATGAAATAATAATTATGAACAAGTCAAGAAAAATTATTACATAGGTACTAGTTGTTGTGCATCTAATAAATGCTTATGAATGTAGTAGAATAAACTGTAGGAAGTGGTGTACCATGAATTTACATTATTTGGAAGAGGACTTAACTATAAAATTCCATAAATCATCTATTAACACAACCTTACATACATGAAGGCATTCATTCTTTGTCCTACAGATGGCTCAGGCTTAGCTGCTATTCTGATGAGATCACTCAACTCTAAAGCTGTTCTATATCCCTGCTTAGTTTTAATTTTTATTCTCTTAGTTACGAAAGCTCTTGTAAAGCATTCTTGATAGACACCAAGTTATACACAACTGTTAAGCCTCAAAACCACATCCTGATATTGAAAGGTTCTACATGCTAACTTGATCTTCTCTCCTGGAACTATAAGCAATTCTAAAAGCATTTCTGTTACATAAAGGTAGAGAAAACCATCAAGCTCCATATGACAAACTTTAAATCACGCCTTAAAGTGAAGAGTACTACCATCCAACAGACTGGTAAAATAAAAACCACAAAATATTGCACACTCATTTCATAGGTAGTATTTGAATGAAGCCTGACTAATACAGTATGAAGATGAACTTAGGAGTTCCATTTCATCTAGCATACATTGAAGTAACGCTGCATAGATTTTCATTCAACTGGAATGCTATTGTTAAGTTTCCTTGAAATACAAATGACAATATTTAAATTAGCATGAATATAAGAAAGAATGGAGTAGCAAAGGGGCTAATTAAAAAAATAGTTCCCATTACAAACTTCTAGATATGTGAAAGTCAGCTACTTAAATTTCCATTTTAGTTCTCCATTAGAACAACCAAGTTAAAAAAAAAGGAAGTTTTAGATTTACAAACTAGTTTTTCATCAAGAACTACACAAAATGGCTGTATGCATCTAAGCCATGTTCTATTTCTTATTTACATAAAAATTAATACAGGTTTATAGAACAAAGCTTTATAAGCTTTTCTTTTTTTCCTTTCTAATCAACAATAGCTGGGATTTATGGTGTTTCAATAAGGTTTCAGCTAAAGGACTGTTAAATTTGGCTGTATAGTTTGGGTTTTGAAATGGAATTTTTTCAGCTGAACATTTTGCAATTTAAAACAGACCTCTCTGGGATGTCCAAAGGCAATAAACAAACATAAAACATATGATTACACCTCATGCTCTTACTGCCACTTCAGGAGCACAAACACCATTTACTTTGATGAATAGCTGGCTTTTCCTCCAAACATTCACACACAGAAGGCCTTCTTGCATGATTTCTTACAAAGCATCATTTTGAGTCACACTGCAACTACCATCAACACGTCAATATTGTCAAACAGGCAAAAACTAGGTTGAGAAAGAAAAAAGCTCTAGTGAAGAAAAAAGGATTTAGAAAATGAGAAACTACTCTTTTTTAAAAAAAAAACCCATTGTTTAGAAAAGATTGTAAGAAATATACTTTTGGGAAAATTATTCTGAAAAATACATAAGGAATAAAAACTCAGGAGCCATAAATTATGATCCCAGGATTTCTTAGACATATCATGAGCACTTGGCTCTTAGAAGGGAACTTGCACTCACTGTAGGTCTTATGGATGAATTTCATTTTTTTCAACTTAAAACTCTTGAGAAGTTATTGCAAATAAAGAGAAACAAGTTCTTGACCTTCACTGCACATTTAGCTGTGTACCAAAGAACAAAGTAGAAATTAATTTTAGGCCTTATGTTCTTTCTGCAGATAACCTCAAGGGGAAAAAAACCCACCAAAAGACTGGCAGCACGAAGTCCAAAATATATTTTATAATCAAGAACTTTTGACTTCTTGCTTTCTCCCAAGAATACTAATTTTATTCTACATTCATTCATTGATTGCATGGATTATAGACAGATATGGGTTGATTTTGTCTTATTCTTCTTGGACCTAAAATAAGAAATGTCATTTATTCACTTAGTAATTCTAGCAAATCACTATGGTTGCATATACAAGTTAGAGCACTACTCAGAGCAAAGTTCAGTTTTCTAATTGCACCAACTATTTTGGAGTATGTCCATATTTCTGTCTCAATTTCCTTACTCTGTTGAGAGACAACTAAACAAAGTGGAAGAACAGTACAGACTAACAGCTATTAATAACTGGCCATTCAGACATACTTGTGTAGGGTCCTCAACTGTGTGGATACCTGAGCCATTTAGAGACACAGACTTATATCTTCCATTAACAAATATTGCACTTAGGTTTCAAAACACACATGTACAACAGTCACCCAGGCAATAATAATTATTTTTTAAATTAATATAGTTAAAGAGGTTCTGAAATTTCTTTTGTATATTGAAATGCAGATTGCTCTAACTTTTAAAATAAAATTACTAGCCAAGGTTGGGGTGGGCAGGGGGTGGGCAGCAGCAGAGACCCAAAACACCCCACCACAAGAAAAACCTATCATACATTGCCAGTTGGCAAATCTACTTAGTGAACACAATATAGCTTTCACAACAGTCAGTGACGATGGTAGGCGGGGTTCTAAGCCTCTTCAATGACAGCAGTTTCCACTAGTCCTTTTCCCCTGACCTCTCCCTTCTGTTGACCTATTTTAACGCCAGCCCACAGGCAAACCTGACAAGGATGAATGCCACTGGAGAAAGGTGGTATAAACACAAAACCCTAGATTTTATTTATGATTTCTATTCCTATTCAGTACAATCCTGATCACAGAAGAATACAGGTTTTTTGTTAAATTCCAGCAGTATGACTAGGAACATCAGTACTAAACACAGTTTAACGCATCAACAGGATGTAGAGGACTTCTATATCGCTCTACTGCCAGAAAGAGCACAGATTCCATCTGATTAAACTGCCCATGAAGTTTGTGACATCATTTCAGCTAATAAATAGCAGCAATCCAATTAGTACTATGGCAATTATTTTGAAAAATCAGCAACTGGGGGGGGGGGGGGGGGGGGGGGGCAAGAGGTAGGAAAAAAATTATGACAAAGTAGCATTAAACATTTTGTTTTGGAAATGTTCTGGAAAAGCATGTCCAACTTACAAAAGGATCACTTACTTCCATCACAATAGAGCATATTGAATTGGCCTGGATATATACAGACCTCCAACTTCAATTAAGTTTCATTTAAACAAAAACAATCCTGTGTTCTCTCTCCACTTAGAAAAACACTGGAGGGAGGGGAGTAGTTTATGACCCAACACAACAATCAGTCATTTCAGCTTAACAGCAGGTGAAATCACCTGAAATAACACTATAATACTGGAATACCATAATAATTTTCTTGCAATATTTATTCTCCATATCTTTAATGACTCAGCTTTTCCCAATTCTTATCCTTTATTTAGTAATGAACCACTATAAACGACCATTTCTGTAAAAAACACAAAAGAATCATCAGAGGAAATCCATGAACATTTCAAAAATAAGATAATCTTCCGCAAAATAAAGAAATTCAAGGAAGCAGTGCTACAAACAGCACCCTGACTTGACAGAAGATGCAGCAGACCTGGTTTTAGCTAGAAAATGTGTAAGGCAAAATGGCATATCGCTTTCCTGTACTTCATACTAATGCAAGTCTTCTGCTATTGACCTTATTCTATTTTACTAATTCCTAGATGATGACCAGGAAAATTAGAATACATAAGTACAAGTAGAGCAGGATACCCAATTGTACATAGAACATACTCTATTACTCTATTTGATTTTTCATCCTGTGGTTTAACACTATTTTGCTAAAGAAAAGATCTTAAATCCATGCATTTAACAGTCACAGCAGAGCTGGCTGGCAGGCAGTTATTTGCTAGCACAACACAGCCAGTACTGTGTAATACACAAGAGGCCATGATTCATCTGTTTCAAAAGTGCGTTCTGAATAGCGAACGGCTTTAAAGAAGCAGATCTTACTAACTGCTTGAAGTTTTGTCATATGCATCAGTTTCTCCTCTACTTCTCTACCTGACATTAATGATCAGGCATATTTCCATTAAAATCAGTTTTGATATCTAACAGTAGAAGTTATATGCAAGGGATATATATTAATTACAAGTGATTTTACCTTGTGACTGCTACTATACTATATTTTCTGTAGAGTAGTTCCTCTATAATATGAGACTGTAGGTTTTTTAGTAGGACAGGAATTAAAGAACCTTTGGTACATACTTCTCAATCTGTCAGTTTAAGACAAAAGTTCCTTACAAGAAACACCCAACAACTTCATTACTGAATGAAAAATTCAGGATATATTGCCATCACGGAGAGCAACAGCTATTCTGCAACTGTGCTGCCTGACAGAAACTGATGCAGCAAGCTTGTTAAAAAATAAATAAATAATGGATGTAGTAACACAAAACTATTCTAAGTGATCAGCTGCTAGATACATCACAGTATTGACGGCTCCATTATATATGATTCAAATTAATCTGGACAAATATACACACATATACCTGCACACATATATATTTGTCCTGAATGCTTTATATAAATATTTATATTTTATATTAAAATTGTTATATATGATATACAAGAATATAAATAAATATTTCGGAGATATCTTTGGAAACAAAAGGAAAGTGTTCACCTGGAGTGAACTGAAAGACCACAAGGTTTGCAGTTCCACGTTATACCTAACCAAATTACACTTAAAAGGAAACATTTACAAAAGATTAGCTGACAAGAGAACACACTAACTAGTAACAAATAAAAATATTATTAACAAAAACATGTCAAAAGACCTGCATGAATGAGAATTTGGGACAGAACCAAATCACTTTATTAATGGAATGAGAGAACAAAAATTCATGTAACATCAGTTACAAAAAAGTTCTATCAACAAAATAAAGGCTGCTATCCAAGACTATCAAAGTGTTGACCATCTGAAAACAAGGGTGCTTTTTGTGGAATTTTACAACACTAGAAAAAATAGATTAAAAATTTTCAAGATTAAGTGCTTAGGCATATAACTCATTGTGGTGTATCATAATTTTAAGGAAAGAATTCATGGAAAATTTTATTCAGCAATTTTCCAAATTATACATTTGTGGTAGTCCTTAAACTTCTTCAGGAGATGACAAATCAGTGTTCCATATTTACTGTTTTCTGAAGTATGTGTTAAAAGAAGAAGTTGTCTATGGTTCAAACCATAAGCTGCCACTCTAACCACCTGTCTAGAATCTGTCAGATACCCCAAAGCCAACATCCATCCAGAAGAGATACTTCCCTTAGTAGAAATAAAACTAGGACTCAGTATTTCTTTGCAGTAGACTCAAGATGTGGTATGTATTTTCAGACTAAGTAATAGACTTAATTATAGACCTAAACCTTAGCCACGTGTAAACTAGCATCAGGACAATCTTTAGAGCTCCTCATCTCTTCACAGCATACAATTCCAAGTCTTCCTAAGTAAACTAATTCAATTAAACTAGTTTCATTTGATAAGGATTTTATCACCAGGTTCCTCCATAGGTTTTTTTGGAATCAAACTTGTGTCTAGCACATTTAGAATTCCCACCATGACGAAAGCCATGAACATCTGACTGCCAGCCAAAATACACACCTGCATTTAATTTTGCGAAGTAGGCAAATCACAAGCTCATGTTAAGTCAGAAGAACAGAACAAGTTTAGTATATTTATTACATGACTGATAGCATTTATCAGAAGATGTAATGAGAGAGAGGACTTATAATAGCATTCCCAAGAAAGAAAAAGCAGGAAGACCTCAGTGTTCGTTTTATGACCACCTCATTTGTTCTGACTAACCAGGAAAAAAACCCAAAACAACCAAAACCAACAAATCAAAAAAACTCCTCCAAATAAACAAACAACAAACCCCCAAAACATCACCTTTTTATGCCGAATTTATAGACTCTGGGGGAGGGGGGTAGTGGAAGAAAAAAAATGGCAGTAACGTGATAGGATAATTACGTGTTATTTTAAAATATTTTATATTTTCATTAAAATATACAAAAATACATTAACACTAAAAGACCCTTCCTATTCACAGCTACACAGATGACTACGAAGCCTCCTGTTACCATCGTATCTAAAAGCCATCATTAATATGAGAGGGTAAAAATGGAACAACAAATACACACAGCAAATACACCTACTACAGGATACAACATACCAGAATCAAAACTGGCATCTCCTGACTTATTGTTGTCCTTAAATAATGAACTAAAACCCATTTCAGGTTTTATTTCAAAAGTTTAAAGCCACGCAAGTATCATCATTTGCCTTCTTGTTTCTGAAACATAAGAACGATTTCATCAGGACTGTTCAAGATTGTAATTTATACCCTCCTCTGTGGCATGGAAAGTATTACCACGGAAAGTCATCCAAAACCCAATACAGCCTTTACAGGGGTATAAAATGACAGCTAAGTTTCCAGATAACACAAGCTATTCAGAGGTGTCAAACTAAGAAAACAATTATTTTATTTTGGTTATAAGAAATGGTACTGCTACATCAAGCTCCGAAACTGTGATCTGACCTGCCCTCAGGATCCCAGTATCTTAGAAATTTGTCTAATCACATTTGTGATGGAACGCCCTCTGCTCCTTTAGCTATGATCTTGTGACAGCTGATATACCACTACTGATTTATATCCAAAGAAATATGTACAGGAAAAAAGTAATCCATTGGTGAAGAACTACCTGAAAATTGCTAGACTTCTAATAAAAATTCAATAAAAATACAAGAGTTGGCAATGCAAGAAAAGTCTCACCTGTTAACACAGTAGTATCGACTCTGGGAAACATAAGGTGTGCATTGAGTTTTTAACTGCTTTCTCTCCATCTCCTTCCAACTATCTTCTGTACATTTTCTCTTTGCCTGTTTTTCTTCATGTTTTTTCTCAACATATTCTGCATATGTCTGGATCCTATAACTTTCAGCATATCTGCTGGTGTTTACAGCTATGGAGAAGAAGAGTGATGTTATATACAAAACACCGTTAAATGACAGCATGCCCTCTCCTGAAATAACTGATTTTGAAAAGCAGAAGGCAGTGAACTACTTGCTCTGTTCATATAAACAACTTCTAGTTCTATTGATAATGATTTGGGGGGGGGGGGGGGGGGGGAAGACAGAAAATAAAGAAAATTAAAAAAAAAATTGTACTCTCCTAAATTCACATTTGAATTAGATATTCAAAACTCTTCTCAGAGTCAGGCTTCATACAAAAAGGGTTAAATCTACTTAAGACTTTTCTTTTAAATTAGAAACCATCAATTCTTCAGTTGCAGCCCTCTTCCAGATCGCTTGTTGGCAAGAAAAGATTTCCTGGATTTTTTCCCCTTTTAGTCTCATAACTTAACCCAGCAGGTTTATTTTGCAAGTCTGCCAGGAAAAGACGACATTTGCAAAGCCTCTGCCAAAACTCTATTTGATTGCTGTGAAACATAAGCTTATTTGAGCTGCATTTTTGGTTGCACAAGATATCCATGGAAGCAGCACTCAGCTAATATCCAGCTGTTCTGTGCTTGGATCTTTCTAATGTCTGGTCTCCATTTAACTAAAAAAGACTGCGAGTTCAAGGTAGAAGGATTTCTGTCCATGCAAAATTAGAATCACCTCGAAAATAAAGAAAAACCTTCCACTGCCTTCACTCAGCAAAAATTTACCAACGTTCCTTCAAGTCCCAGCATCTTCACAGCTCTCAGCCTCTAGTCTGCAAGCCAAGCTCTGGCCTGAAGCCATCACTATAACAGATGATTCAGCAAATTAAACTGACTGTCAGTGGTGTCCTCTGCTGTTTTCAGTGTAACTCACTGAAAAAAAGTATTGTAAACCAACCAGTAAATCAGTTTAAATATATATTTAAAAACCCCAAACAAACATACATGTTTTTCATATATTTGGGCTACACATTTCGAAATACCGTAATTGTAATGAAGACAAAATTCTGATTTTACTACTTGTAATCTTTTTGTAGATATTTCAGATGCATATCCAAACTTCTGATTTAGCTGAAGTGTTGTCACCTTGAATACAGATATTCGGTATTACATCTAGTCCAAGCAAGTTCCAACATCACAATTCAAAAAAGGTGAGGAAGATAAGTGAATATTATTTTCCCCCCCTTTTTCAGAACAGAGCATCCATTCTGCATATTGGCTATGCTACTGTGAAATGAATTACCTACAATACCCGTCACAGCACATAGATGCTGCTGCTGCAAAGTTTTTCAAATTTAGTAAAACTAGGCAACAGCATCAGGTATTTAATTTTAATCCCAAGAATAGATACCAGCAATTATGATCAACAGCCTCATGAGATTGTTGCACTAACCAAAGAGATGTTATGCATACTTCCTTTCGCACCCCTTATATTTGGGCTGAGCTGTGAAGTTACAGGATCTGTTTATAAGAACTAGGAGCATATTTATTGCCCATGAAGCTATGGTGCAGGCATCATGAATGAATTAATAACACTTACTGCATGCAAGCCGGCATTCCTCAGGGTAAAATTTGTTTAGTTCACTCAAGCATGTTTTTACTAGCTAAAATCATGCACATAGTTACCATGGATCATCTGATAAATAGTGATTTGTTAAAACACAATAACCATTTCACATTATTCCTTTTGCCAGAAACTAAGAGCCAAAGTTATGGCTCTCGCTGAAAAACCTGGCCTGTATTTAATGGGGGTGGGAGGAATCATCCTTATGCAGCCTGAAGGTAATTTTAAAATAACTTCTGTGTAAGAGTTAATATTTTTGAACAAAGACAACTGTGCTTCCTTGAAATAAGGCCTGTATTTTATACCAACCCATTCATATTACACATAAATACACAAATACCTGCATATACAACTATCTCTATACATAGTTAATATAAAATTTATATGCTGAATATATCATTTCATGCATTGAACAACTGAAATGAAGGCATACGGAAAAATCTAAGGAGCCATACAGATGAATCAATCTTGCATGGTCTTGAACTGAAAAGCAGCTCCCTGTAAAAGTTTAAAATACATTTTCTCTGATGCTTTTTTGATGAATGCAGTCCATATTGCCAAACAAAGCAAACACATTTACATCACTCTGCATTGCCAACAGAAGAAATGCATTGCTAGAATACTTTGTAAACTCTAACAATCCTAACAAATTCTAACAAAAAGGGAATTTAGGGAGTTTGTTTACTTATTTATTTAAATCATGAGAAGACAAATCTTTCTGTGAGAAACCTGACCTAGTAACCAACACCAAATAGCTACATTTCATTACACTAGTTGCAGTCATAAAGTTAAGTTTCTGTCTTACAGTAGAGTAACATTAATTGCACCCTATTTTAGGAAAAGCATTTTAGAGGATGGCATCTTCCCTAGTTATGAGGCAAGCTATTAAACAGACTGGCTGTCAAGTGATGCAAGAGGAATGTGTAAAAAGATACTCTTTCATCAAGTCCTTGCATTTACGCAGAACAAAATCCTGACAGATGGCCACTGACAATATTAAGCCTCTTAATAAACAGACAAATAAATGATCTGTGTAGGTAAAACCCCCACAATATATAAACACAATAAATACACAGAACTACAGAGATTAAGGCTGCAATACTAAACACTCAAGTTTATGAAATGGTAAAGTAAAAATTCACCTTTAAGTGAAGACTTAAAGTGACCTCTATACAGATGCTGCATTAATCTTATCTGATCATCTACGTAGAACACAGGACTGCTGCCTCAGGTGGATTGACAGCATTCAATTAGTGAGTAGCTAATTCAGTAATTTCAACATTTTATTCTCATTACTCATCATATAGTTCCACAGCCTTATTTATTGACTCCTAGGGCTATTCATGCTGCATTTAAAAAAGCAAAAGTTTGCATGTGCTCTTTTTTGCATCATGGCATTATTCAGTATTTCAAAGTAAAGCTCATGAGCTGAAGCAGCAGTGCTATGTGCCTATTTTATAAACAGAAAGCAGGAGAAAAGACTCCAACCCCAAACCAGAGGGTGTCTCAAACTAACCTAAACGGAATTAAACTGTCCACTACAGAAAGCATTCTATCACGGTTGGTTTCCTACACAGCAAATGTATTAACATATCCCCAGAGAAGCCACAAATCCAAAATAAATAGTATGTGATCACATAGCCATAGACTTTTCAATGCATAACTCACCTACATTATGTTACATATTAGTGAAATTGGCATTCCAATATTAATATTCTTTTTTTAGCCTATATGCATTTTTCAGGCCTTTAAGCATACCCCGGCAATTTCTGCTGCGAGGTACATCACACTGTTATACATATGACTAAATAGTTGAACCAGAAACTTTAAATGCATTTCTCCAGCCTCTCCCACTAGAATTATGGAAGTTACTGATAGTTGCTAGTGTTGATTCAATATAAAAAGCATTGGGCACACTCTCTGTTAGCTTCTCTGAGGAAAAGATGCATGAACTTGACAGAATTCTCAATAATTAGTCAACATTTCTGCTGATTTCTGGTCACATATTCGCCCCTCCAATTTGTATTTTTCCCAGTTCAGTCTTTTCTGGGTGTGTCTAACTTGTATCAGTCTTGCCATCTATCGCAACACTAAACATTCTTCAATATTTAACTCACTGTTTCCTGTTTTCTCTGGGTTTTCCCCAATTTAACCAAGCCACATCCTATTATCCATTTTGGTTCTTTATCCCAGGTTTGATTTGGGTTTTTTTGGCTTTTTTTTTTTTCATGTAGAATAGTCCTTGCCAAATGTATTTTTCTTTAGTGTCAAAGCAGTTTATTCTCAAACCTGTTCCAATCACAACCTTTTTGCTCCATCTATACATGCAAACTAATTAGTTCTCAATCTCACACCCGTTCACTAGATCTTTGGCCATCCCTTGCCTAAAACAAGGGAGCAGAGCTGGCAGTGGGGCTGGAACCATGTGCTGGTCTATGTAGTACTACAAGATGACTTGGGGAAATGAAACCTTGGTCCATCTCCAAGACAACCAGCACATCCCAAACAAGCAAACAAAAACATATGATAAAAAAATACTCCATTACCATTATTTTTTTTCTTAAAATGGTCTGGTTTGAAAGCCAAACTAAAGAATGTCCTTGTAAAGAACAAGGACAGCATTGGGACAGCTTTTCCTCCGTGCCCACCACACCAAATGAACAGTTTTTAAAACCATGAGCAATCTTTAGGATTAGGAAGGAGGCAGGCTATACCAACTCCTTCTCCTTCTGTAGTAAGTCCATGTAGTAACCGAGTTAATTATGAATGGCACTCATTCATATACAGAAACACAGCGCAGATTCAATCTCACAGTGTTTGTACTCTCTTCTCTTCCAGTACACAGAGTGAATGAAGTTCTAAACTAGCTGGCTACTTTATTGTATTATTCAGTGATTTTCAAAATTTCACTGGCACGTAGCAGAATCTAGAAGACTACAAAACATGTATGTTTCTTTAGCAGGGAAGAAGTGATCCTGGGAATAACTGCCCTAACATAGTATGTTACTCTTAGTCCTGACAAAAGAACAATTTTAAAAAAACAACTGAAGGTAGTGGATTAGACCATTTTCTCAAGTGTGGTTACAAAAAAAGTTATCTAAACTGTGTTACTTTTGATGGTCACCAGGTCAGAGGATTCAAATTAATTTGTATTTCAACAGAAAAATCTGAACTTTTCCTTAAATCCTGCTTTTAAAGTGTTGGGGATTTTTTTGGTGGTTTGGTTTTTCTTAGGCTTTTGGAGGTTTTTAATTCTTTTAATCTGGAATGCTCACACCAACTCATCACCAATCAGCTGAACAGCACAGTGGAGTTTTAGGAGAGTAAATCTATCAACACTGCTACTGTCAAAACTGATCTAAGGCCTCATTAATTTAGCAGAGTAAGACACCTACACGACAGACAGGACTCTTTAGAGCCTTGGTCATGAACCCACACTAACAAGGCAGCTATTCTGTTGAGTTGGATGTACTCTGCATACCCTTTGCTTAAAGCTTTTATTGAGATGAAACCTTATGTTGAAAGTAGATAAAACTTTTCAGGATAAGTATTCTGCACAGTTTTACATCTAATAGAGTCAAACATATTTCAGTTGTGACTGAAAGGAGTAAAAAAATAACTGCTAATTCAGCTACAGAAATCCTGATTGCTTGCTTTCCATTTTCCGTAATAGCTGCGCTGCTGCACCAAAACCCTTTTGCACATGTCAAGGCAACTACAGCAGACTGGCCCAGCATTGCTGAATGAAGTGACACTACATCAACGTGCTTCTTGATATCCTTGTCCTCAAGAAAAGTTAAAGAGAAGAAAAAAACTCACTGCAGTTTATTTTTTTTAAATATATTCCAAAATCTGAGACTTACATAAAACAAAGTATCAAGATTCCATGAAAGATTCTCTGAGATCATCCTGCACTGAAGCATCATGAGGGGAAAGTCTAGGTGTGCTCTGAGGTCAGGAGATAAATAATTAGGCTCAGACTTCCACATGGTTAAACGTTTTTACCAGTAAAAAAAAAATTGTAAGTGAATTTTAATTAAAACCTGTAATACAGTGTAATTTTGGATCCCAGCATCACTTAGAAAAATTCAAAATACTGTTTACATACCTCAGTAATTGAAACAAAAGCTGTGAAATGTATCAACTCATTTTAAAAAAATCCAAATCAAATTAAAAGGTAGTCAGAAGACTTCCAATGGTATATTAAGAAAAAAAATTACTGTATTCAAACTTACAGGGTACAGGTGTTTTTTTGAATTTTTTTTGTTTGTTTATTTGTTTTGGTGTTGGGATTTTTTTTAACTGATAAGAAAAAAGGCTGCAGGTGCCTGAAGGCAAGTCTGTAATTGGCCCTCCTAATTCTGCATCAGTAATGCCAAAAGTTGTAAAATACCTACATTATGATTTATACCACTGGTTCCACTGTAAAAATGACTAAAACATATCAACCAGCAATTCATTTTCTTGTTATGGTCAAGACTCCTGAACAACGCAAGTAGAAACTCACCATATCTCAATTGCCTGCATTTACTAGTACAGAAATGCTTTCAAATCAACACTGGAGAATTGTAATTTCCAGCAGTACTAGTAAAGTGTTCAGATTGTTAATCTACAAATGAAAAATGTAAAGTGTATGGAACATTTCCTTTCTAGTCAGATAGGAGGTCTCAATGTCTATTATTACTCAAAGCAGAGAAAGCTCAGATCTGAAAGACTTTTCAGAAGGAATCTGAACCCATGGTCTGGCTAGACAGCCGATTTAATCTAACACTTGTTACCAAATGGGAGAATCTTGTTCTTTAGCCCCAGCTCCAAGCCACCTGGTCCTGTGCCCTCCTTTACAGTGTTTGTGGGTTTTATTGACCTGCTGATAAGCCGGTTCACCTCACTGAACAAGCAGGAATGTTTCTTTATTATTTTTCTGGACACAGAACCAGCAAAAGAAAAGCAGTGAGAGCTCCCTGTTGGAGTGGGGAGTCAACCCCCTTTATGTAACCATGAAGGATTAAGAGTGGCACAAACCACGAGCTATATTTTAATACCAGCAAACTAAACATTTCAGCTAAGGCTGAGCAGTTGCAGGAAGCACAATCCTGTAAAATCTGATGACATTTCTGACACTTGTTAAAAACTTCAGAACATGAACTAGTGAACTGAATTTGGAGACATCCCCATGGCAGCACTGTCCAGAAGACTGCTCAAGACTAATACAGACATTTTTAACCAAAGTGCCTATTAATGCTCCACATGTTGGGTGCTTCAGAAAGAGCTATCCAGGTAAAGAGTTCATCCATCAGATAAATTTTCTAGAGAAATGATTGCACCCCATTGTCAGGATTAACATACTCACTACTGTATCAAATAAGTGTGTTGATACTGTCCCCCTCATCTAAAAAGGCATCCCAAATAAAACTAAATCTTTAACTTTTCCATTTTGATAACCATTAGCACCCACAAGGAGTGCAAAACCTACAGATAACTGCTGAAGTCTTCCTACTGAAACCATTTCACTCAAGTCCTTACATAGCATACAGGCACGTATGACATCTTTACAATCTTTTGAAAAACTATGTGCAGTTTTAAGGTAACGTATGTTTTTTAAAAATCCAAAATGTATGAAAATAATGCAAAAGCACACACATACAAGGTGATTATACCTTTACTACAATTATTACAACTATTAGGTTGTCATCTAAAATGCCATTTTGATGCAGCACAAGAATGCAAGCCACTCAAAAATTAAGAGGAGAAATAGCAATATTTTTGTAGCCTACTCTCTCTCTCTATATATATATATTAGTGTATGTATACACATATGCATCACATAAGATTCAACACTGCAAATTTAGCATCGTAGGCAGACACTAATGCAAAATTTAAGCCAAGCTTCCCTAAAACATCAAAACCTTATGGATCTCAAAAAACCAAAGTTTGATGGGAGGAGGAGAGGGAAAATCACAAAAAGTTAGAGAAAATGTTTGAGACTGCACATAATTTGAATAAAAAGTAAAACAACAATAATGGCTGAGATCGGACATACTGCAGCATGACTCCAGCTTCCTTGGCCTACATTAAGGAAGTTTGCTGCCCAGAGCGTGTATCTGACATGAATTTCACATTATCTTATTGGTGAGAACACAGTTTTATGAAATACATCTTTTTTCAAAGAATCTGAGTTAATACAGTGGATACTACCTGCTATTTCCCCAAATTCAGTGAGAAAAGACTAATAAGCACACAATCTCAAAATATATGTGTATATTTTTTAATTGTGGTGGCAAGCATTCATGCTAAGTAGAAGGTTCTATAGTAAACCTTATAAAACACTAATAAACCATAAAATCCAGCCCTGTGAGAAATGCGCAAGTTCAGAAGATTAATGATTTAAAGAAGAATCATTGAAAGGCCATCACAATTTCAGCTGCTGCACTTTAGTCCATTGCTCCCCTGCTGTCTAAATACATTGGTCTTCTCAATGCCTAGAGGAAGAAGATATCTTGCATGCTGTAAATCTGTATGAGCTCATGTATCAGGGTACTAACACGTGGAACAACTTAACATTATTTCAAAACTTGCTATTTATGACAAGCAGTTGCTTTTCACATGTATTCAAAATTTCAGGTTAGGTGTACTTATTGTATTTTAAAACGGCAAGAAAAACATTCTCAGGAAGATTCTCAGGTTAAAATTACTCTTAATTTGAACCACTGGTCTTAAAATATTGTAGAAATTGCTCACAATTGGAACATAGATGTTATTAAACTGCACCTAAGCCTTAGGCGAAGAGAATCAAGAGCAAGCATTAGTTGTTAACGGAAAACAAATCAGGTATATTTTTGAAGTATCACTGATAAGCTTGCCCACTATTTTCACTAACCTATAACTATGTAAAATGTCTCAGAACAGAAACCAAATTTTACTTTCAAGCATTGGAAAAATTTAACATATTTATAAGACTTTCCCATGTTTTAGAAATCAACCCACCCTCAAATAACAGCATTTTTTATAAGTACATTTTAGATGGCCTATGAAGACTTCACAAGAACAAGGATAGCTAAAGAAACCTCCCTTTAAGAGTGTATCTAGATTCTTTTTAAACCGGTGACCTAAAGAGTCACTGAAAGTTGGCTGGAAACAAAATTCAAGGAAACCACGAATAACAAGAACTTATCATTGACACTAAGCATTAGCTCAGGACTCACAAGACTAGCTGAGATACCAAAATGGTTTAAATTCTGAAATATTTCAGGTTGCATCAATTTCTTAAATAAAATACTGGATTTAAAGTTAAGACAAGCTGAAGGCTCTCCCATCTTCCCCAGCATTTCCAGACTATTTGTGTGAAGTCTAGACCCATGTAAGTCAACAAGCATTGAAATAGTATTTATTTCAAACCTTTCCAGATGAAAAGCCAACTTTATAAATATACAAAGCTGAACAACATCCAAAAGCAAGCTTATCTAGGAAGCTGAAAGTCATGAGTCAGAAGCTGTACAACAAAAGTTGGTTCTGAAAATTCTTGTACTTAACAACTGTCAGAGCACACACTGCTTCACCTTTGCTACAGACTTAAAAGCATGTGCTCCATGTTTGACAGCAATGCTGAGACCACGTGAAATACAATTTGGCTACAGTAAGCTCTGTCTCCCAGATGTCCAGCTGAAGGAATATCAACCATTTAACAAATTCTTATTAATTACCTACCTTGAACAGCAAACCTCAACAGAAAACGTCCATTATTGTTTTCAGGTGCTTGTAACTTGGAAATAAGTTTACAGTAGAGTATATTGCAAAGAAGTGACAACTTAGAGCCATCTAAACCACCATTTTTACAAACTCATTACCTTTAACATGACAACATAGCAGTTCAACAGTGATAACTGACATACAGAACAGCCTACTAGAACTCAGGAGCAATCTTCCCCCACTAACGCAGGTAAAACTTGCACTTATAGACATGGCAGGCACCTAACTCCATGGTGGTTAAGAAATGGATAACTAACATTTGCCTTAGTGCAGCTTCCACTTCAAGCCACAGTTTACGTTCTAACTGTAAAGAGCAATATGACTTTATCAAAAATAAGCCTTTTTTACTCATACTAAATTAGAGTCTGCCAATATGCAAGTCACATGAATAACCAAATAAAGTGAAGAATCTTGGACATTGTTATAAGCAACAAAATAAGAAGGTTAAGGGATTTGCTTCTTTTTTCCCCAAGGTTTTTGTTTTATGTGGTTTAAGCATGCTATGTTCAGTTTGAAACCTAGGAGCAGCTCCAAAATTGCCTATAAAAATACCGCCCTTTCCCCTACTTATTTTTTCAGAGGGAAATAAATAGCAAAGGGAACAAGTCTTTTTATCCTATGCAAAGATTCATAGGCCCTTCACGGTAACACTTTAACAATTATGAAGTTGTAACATGCATTCTTCCTCGTCACATACACACTACTGACTACCATGGGAAATTTGAAGAGCTAATTGTTAGTTCAATTCAGTTAATCAGATTTATACTTTTTAAACAGAAAAACATATGGACCAATGTTTTATCAATCACTTTTTGACTAGGTCTTAATGGTTATCATCCATGATATTACATAACTCAGGAACATTATTTTAAAGAGCACTTGGGGATGAATAGATACATTTTATTATTACCTACATATTCAAAATGGATTTCTATACATATTAACATGAGAAATCCAACATATTCCCAGGGTGTAGATGAACAAATTTTTATTCCATTTAGAATACCTGAAGCCACCAGAGTTAAAAGCCACAGAAACAGTATAGAAAGCTTATACAAAGTGTCACATTTTAAGATATCTGTCACTTGCTTGATGTAGAGGTTAAGCATGAGCATGAAAATGAATTACAATTAATTAGCTGAAATGTGAAAGACATTTTAAAGAAAAAAAATCCCCATTGTGTTTTGTTATTTTGGTTGTTTTTTTTTTTTAATCTGGTATAAATTAATCTTTAAGTAAAGCAAAGCTTTTCAGAGATTTCAAATAGCACAGAAAAACTCCGTATTTAGGACACAAGTTTATCACAATTTCAATACAATGGTTAGATACAGTTACACAAAACTAGTAATATGGACAAATCACATGTTTCAAATTCCTTTTTAACACCTACAAAGCTGAAGAAAATGAAAAAGCTTTGGAGAAAAGTTTTTAAGAAACAAGCAAGATTCAGAAGCTGGTTATCCTATGTACATCAGGGCATGACTACAAATCAGTCTTTAAATGATTTGCTGTTCAATTCTGTAACTTTACATTACTTTAGTCAAATACTCAGTAGCTGAATCACTGCTACAACTGAAAAATAAAGACACCTCCCCGATCTGAACTGACTTTAGAAAAGAAATTGGTAGACCTAGAATCAGTTACAACTCCATGCAGATTATTACAAAACTGATCCAATTTTTCATAGCTTTTCCTACACAGTTCCCTTATTAAAAGGGATGCAAAATAAGTCTGGATGTTTTTACAGTGCTTAGACTCATATATAATGCAAATCTGACCACCTTATCAGTACAGGGAAACTTCCACACACCCTTGATGTCCTCAGTCCATTTATTTTCCATAAATGTTTTTGTTGCATGTGTGCTTTGTTAACTACACATATTAATACCAGCTGAAAGCCAGAAACATCTTTAAGAGGTAAGCGTAAACATGTCTGCAGCAACATCTTGCATTGTATCATACTGTTTGACAGTTCTCCAAGGTTTTTTATATAGTCCAGAAGATGCAGACATATTTATATAAACAGGTTAAAAACCAGTCCACATCATTAGTTTTTCCTAGGTTCTTCACTTAAACACGGATCACTAAATCACAAGTTCAAATAGTAACTTTTATGGCCAAAGCAGTTCATTAAAGAATTTAAGATCAGGAAACAGAATAAAAGAATTGATTTTATGATACATTTATTACAGGGGAAAAAACACCTAAGAGGTTTAAGCAATTTTACAATAAAAATTGCACAGCTTTTTGCTAACTGAGTTTGCTATAGTTTATCAGCTTGGTTGGCTGACTGCTTTCAAGTATATGAGATTTTACTAATCTAATTTCATAAAAATCTATGAAAGACTATAATCACCTGGGCTTTCAAACAAATAACTTGTTTTCTAGCACGTAGGCCACAGAACAAGCCTCCTTGTTTGTTAAAGCATAAAAAGCCATATACACACAGAGCACTGCCAGAAAGATTCAGTTTAAATATTCTGCAGCCATTCAGTTCTTTTAACAATATGTAGTTGCTGTACCAAACAATAAAAATAATAGTAAAAGAATAGTGGTGGTGAATGTGTATGCCAAGCATTCAGACAACCGGTAAGTAACTGAGGTGATAGCAGTGGGGAAGTTACTGTAGCAGCACATAGGAAGATTTTCAGCTTATGAAATGGCTTAAAATACACATTTTTTAGTGAAAACAAATAGTCTTGTAAGTCCCACTCAGAGAAACAAGTAATCAGCTTGAAAAGAGGACGGAAAAAAGGCAGAGATATATACGCTTACAATGACCCTACATGTTCTGTACATTACGGCATCTGAACTAGAAAGCAGGAAACACAACTTTGTTGTATTTCACCACAAAGAAAGTCCTCTTGGAAACACAAAAAGGTGGAACAATTCCAACCCTTTGTTCAATTTTTCTCTCACACATGGAAAACAAACTCTGAATAAGACTAATGCAGTCACAAATAAAGAGCTTCAGACACTCCCGGCAAGTTGCTACTTCACAAATGGATTATTTGTGATTGCACAGCTCAGAGTTAAGATATCTATCTAAAACTTAAGATAGTTTAAGGCTTATTCCCTCCAGTCTTGTAATGTACTCGCTGCTGCAGGAACAGGATTTTCCTCAAACCTTTGATGGTGTGCTGGTATCACCACTAACTATAATACATACAGTTTACAAATCACGAATGCTTCAGAGGCAAGAAACTAAGACAACACATGCAAGAAGTGCTAGCAATGCTTTCCTGAGTTACAGAGCCAGCTAAAATAGAGCCACATCTATTTTGACATAACTCTTCATCTGGAACTTCTAGTGAGAAGTAATATGGTCCTTATATCTGTACATAGATGAAGAAACAAATGCTGGTAAGCACTCAAAACCCTCTGCAGATATATGTATGTATGAGGAAGTATGATAAACACACACAGGATGTTAGTAAGAGAGATGCACAGATTATGTATCCAGAACCTGAAAGCTTCTTTATTTGAGCTTTGTAAGATAGACGATGGTGAACTCAATGGGGTTTTCCGATTTGTTTTTTTCCTTTTAGAATTTAATTGTGGGAATTCTGGCAGGATTGCTCTTAAGTGCAACAAAATTTCAGCCATTTAATCAAAAATGCTATCAATACTGCCATTTATACCAGCTCCACAGCATATCAAATACAAGCATTTCAGTAAATAGGGATGACTCTACATAACGTATCCCAGATAATCGTGGATAATGCTCCACTTCCAGTCATTGTTGCCTGAAGTAAGTTTAAGGGTAAGTCCTCAAATACAAGCCCAAAAGAACTACAGAAACCCGTAAGAGCTTGTCAATCCAACTACAATCAACTGAAAATCATAAAAACAACCAACACCCAAACAATAAAGCGAAGAAACTCAACCCCCCCAAACTCAAAACAACATTAACAACAAAAACTACCACCAAAAAACAAACCCAAACAAAAAAAACCCTAAAACCCCACACCCCAAAAAGATTGTTTTTCCTCATTACTAGAAGGAATATTTTCAGTACATTCAGAAATATGTTGGACTCTTCCTTTGTCTTTCACTTAATTCTTGATGATTTCTCAAGAGCGTTACTTATTCTATATTTTTCTTATGATATCTAGGTAATGTTTTGCTCTACACTTTCAGTCAGCTTCTTACATTGGAAATGGCTTTTTCTAGAATACCTTGCACAATTGTAAATAGTAAAACATTGCTATCTGTCCTAATTATCTGAATTAGGAATGTGGTTCACTAAGACTATGTAATCAAGCACAATTTTTTTTCTTAAATTAACATCTCTCCTAAAATACAAACCCAGAAGCAATATATTAAAAAAATCCAACACCAATGAACTTTCAAGAAAGAAGTTAAGCAAGTATACATCCTGTAGAACTTACGCCTATGAACATTTTTCAAAGCTAAACTCAAAAGTTCGAATAAAAATTAAAATAAAAATTAAGGCCTAGAGAGATCACACATTATTAATACACAAACTGTAGACATAGTAGGAGTCCAGACTGTTAGGAGACTATTATTTTGCATGTGTTCTACAACCCACCAAAAGCCTTACCACTGTATTTGTTACTCACAAATGTAAACCAAAGGAAACTTATAGTAGTTCAAAGGATATTTGAAGGCAAAGATCATAAAAGTCTTTGATAGCTCTGCTTTGTGCAAAGTAACAGTAAATAACCTCAATAAATAAATACTGCATCAACTGAGAAACTAGCAAGTTCAGGTAGTTAAAGGATCATGGAATGAAACACAAAACCCTCAGCCAAGTGCAGCTCAGGCTTACTGTCTTTGCTGCAGCCCACATGCTGATACCATAAAAGTTTAGCTACTCCTACAGCATCTCAACCAAGTCAGTAGTTTTGCCGTTAGAATCACGGATCCTGTTGGCTCAGAGCGTTTTGCAGGAGCCAGATGACATCAAGTCACAATACCTGAACTTACATGAAGTAAATTCAATTTAATTTACTTGTAAATTTACTTGAAGTAAATTCAGAAAGACTTACCTATTTGTACTTGTTCTGGCTGGCTCAATGATACAAATGCAGACGTATCATCAATCCATGAAACCTGAATGTTACCTAGAAAAAGCAAAAGAAATTATTATGACTATTTTTATCTTAGGCTCAGTCACAGATTTTATCTGATGTGCCATGACATAAAAGAAAGTAGTCAACTAAGAGGAATTTCACCTGAGAAGGCTTTTGTCCACTGTAAAGGCACGCAGTTGTACATGAGCCTGGAACTGTGCAGAAAGCAGTGACTGTTAGGGCTGCATATGCATCCTGTATATTCTTAGAGCGAATAAAGTAAGGACCAAAAAGAAAGAGACGCATCTAATACCTTTTTCACTCCGAGGGTATTCTTCTGCTTCTTCATAGCTTTTTTTTAAAATTAAATATAAATCTTGTAACAATTCAAGTAATCTTAGGGCTTTTTTAGTCCTCCCTTCAGCCGTTCTATATAATTCTACAACAAAAATTCAAGCAATTTTTTCTGGGAAATTTCAGCTCTGTACTAAAAAGTTGTGTTCTAAAATCTATCCATCCTTCAGAACTGCAGTATTTCCTAAAGACACAGCATGGACAAGCTCCAGTTACTACTCACTGTTCCTTTACTACTACAAACACCCAAGATAAGAAATTCCAATAGCAGGTGAGCTGGGGACAACCACTGATCACACAAGTGACGAACTCCAGTTACTGCAACACTCTAAATCTTCAGACTGGTTTGTTTGCAACCCACTATAAAATATTTCCTGGATGTGCAATGAAAACTTGAGTAAATATAAGAACAAATGCACAAAATCATGGACCTCATTTGGAAGCTGTTACAATGGAACAGTGACTAGAACCAAGTTCCTCCATGCATTAAGCAGTTAGTACATTTTCTATGTGAATGGCTTAAAACGTCACACAGCGCTAAAAGAGCTCATAATCAAGCAAAAGTGGAGGAAAGGATTCCATTCCAGACACAAGGTCTTATTGTAGTCTGAAATCCATTTACAACTCCTGTTATCACCTAAGTGCTCTACTGTTAGTACAATTCAGATATTGAAAACTGGTGCAATTTTTTTCAGGTAGACTAGGAAATCAACTTATATACATCATTACACCACCATTTAACCTTCAGACATTACAAGGTTAAAAACAATGATGCAAAATGCTTAAAATACATTATTTTGAGATCTTTAATCTATTTAAATGCAATTTAGCCTACAGGTTGCAGGATTATAGCAGTCTCTTCTGCAATCCAGTCACATAATAAACAGATTTTCTAATTATAAATAATAAAAGCCTAGTTAGATTTAGTTTGCATGCTATACATTTGAGTAGCTATTTAGGATGTTAAGTTATAATTATTTTGATCATCAAAACCATAATTAATTCAGTATGGTTATTGACATTTCCCTATACTAAGGGCCTAAGGTTGCTATTAAGAAAAGCCTACACTGGGAAGTCAAAAGTTAGAATTTCTTTAAACACCCTGTAGCAAAAATAAATTAATTTCTAATAATTCAATCTTCGAAGAACATAGATTTTTGCTGACTACAGGTAAGGGCCATTACTGTAGGGAGAACATGCTTTTGGCAGGACACAACATTTCACAACACGGGAAAAGCCCAAGATGATTTATGATTGCAACTCAAAATTGTAGTAGTGCATTATGTAGGGCCCCAACACTGAGCCTCCTTTAAATATTAGAAGTAACTGCACAATTTAATATTGTTCTGAGTGCATTGACAAGTTATTGTTCTGAATTTCTTTGTGTATCAAGTGCTCCTTTTCGGCATTACTAATTACAAATTTTTCTAAGTAATTATTGAGACACCCAAGACCACACTCTTCTGTAATTGTTCAACATGGAAGGGATGCCCAGATTTTGTCCCTTCTGTCCCTTTCCTACATACATAGTTAATTATTTTCCTATCTACCCTGAATAGACCAAAAGAAAGATCAGAAAGAAAATTTCTCCTGAAAATCTTGCAATTGTGCCCTTAAGAGTAAAATATTAGAGGATCAGAGATGGGATAAAATCTCCTGAAGGAGTTCACCTACTACTCAGGCGGCCTTTAGTGCCCAGATTGTCACTAAGTACCAATTACAAATAAATAAATAAAAATCCAACCCACTGATGGCACATCGTTTCAGTATCAGCTACTTATTCATTGCTGCAGAAAGGCTGCTGCACTCTAAATGACTTTGGTATTTTAGATAATCAAGGGTTTCAATACCTGCCAACATATGCTGCTTTTCTACTCAGATTTATATATTTTAAATACACAATTTCAAGAACTAGTCAAATATTAAGTAGTGCACTCTGAGCTGCAATCTGAAGAGAAGTACAACAAATGCTTTTGCGCAATTCTCCGCACTTAAAATACACTTTTTTCAGACTGTCACATTTCATTATTATTAAGAAATGAGAGACAAGGTAAATCAATTAGATCATTCAGCAGTATTGTTAAGCACTCAGTAAATATTGTGCATTTCAGAAGTAAGGTGAAAGTGCAACAAAGATGTGAAAATCATATGCATCTGCACTTGAAGTACAATATTTAGCAATCAACACAGCTGCACGCCAGCTTACTTGAAGGCTTACCCAAATAAGCCATATACAGCAATGTAAGAGTACCAGCACTAGAGAAATAAAATAGAACACTTCTCTCTCTACACTTCCAAAATAGATCAAATGTCTTCAATACTTTGAAGAACACCATTGTTAGCCTGTATGAGCCTGTCTATTTGCTACCACGTGCAATGTCAAAAAACGTCCCTTGCAAATAAAGGGTAATGTGAAAAATCATCAAGTGAAATAAAACATCTTCACCCAAATAAGAATAGATGAAAATCTGATCTGTTGCTTCTGAGATGAAGGTGCAAAGTAACATGCTCTTTTCTACAATTAAATTTGGAAATTCTCTCTATATAAACACAAATATGCCAACAACACTGAATTCCACAGGACAAAATAATACTGATGGATTAGGTCATTCAAACAGATTTTCCTTCAGTTTTTATACCACAATGACCAAAACTATAGAAAAGCTTCCGTGTAAGAGACTAAGTATACTAGGACTCAGCCTTCAATAGAAAATTCTAAGGAAGACACCTATACAAGTCTACAGGGAACATATGAGAACAGAAATTATATGAAAGAAGTGCAGAGGGGATTCACTATTTTACTATAAAACAACTAAGGGACATGTAATAAAATATACAGATGTTTTAAAACCAAAATAATTTTTCACATAATGCTTAACTGCAATTAGGGAACTGCCACCAAGTGCTGTGGATGACAAGACTATACATATGGGATAAAGAATGATTTTAGATTGACTTACAGAAAGCTGTCAAAGTCTCCAACTAAAAGACGCAAGTGTGACCTCTAGCTCACGAGTCCCTATGTTATAGATTGCTAGAAGGCAGGAAAGTTGCTTTACTTCCATTCTGTTCTTACACATTTCCTACACTACTGTTAGGGGCAATTAGACAGCATAGATATTAGGACTCCATGGACCTTCATTTAACAAAAAATTTTATTAATATATTCCATTTTTTTACAATTAAAAAAAATTACCCCATTGACACCATGATAGGATTGCTAACAGCTTCTGGACACCAGCTGCATCAGACAATAGAAACAGTTGAAGCAGCTATTAAACACAAACAATATTCTCCCGGTGAGTAATTGAGAAGGGTTAACAGAGCTTCCACCTTTCTGGCAGGAAGACAGAGTACAAAGAAAGCAAGAACAGCTGAAGGAAACATTGGCATGAGAAGAAGGAGGAAAGGCCAGAAACGCACAGAGAAAAAATAGGATTAAAAGTTTAAAACTCCCACAGAAACAAAAGAAACAACCAAAAAACACCACAAACCAAAAAAAAACAACACTCAAAGTTACGTGTCTATATGAACATGAGCTTAGAAAAATATTTAATATATATAGTGTGCTAGAAGTTTTCCTTAAACTAGACTGTCACCTTTGAAAGGGACATTTATCTAGCTCCACTTTTTTTTTTTTTTAATTCTTGAAGGAAAATTTAAGCAGTGAGTTTGTAGCACAGGGGTTAACAGGAACAGTCATAGTATATGGAACTTGTGAGTGAGTCTCAAAAATGTGTTTAAGAGTCACTGAAAACTCATCTATATAGTAGCTTGGACTACTAGAACAAGATTTAAATACCAAAGGACCGATTGCATTTTTAAAGTAATTTATGCATCTTCAAGATCACCTCTGATTCCGTGAACTACACCAGCATTCACCTCCCTCTTAAAGACAACTCACATTCTCACAAAATACAACACACAGTTTTGACTCCACTCACTTGGAAAATTTTTAACTAGTATTTTTTATAATAGTTTGATATTACTTTTTTTTTAATGCCCAGAGACATTCATTTCAGTAGAAATGAAGATTATACACAAAAACTGTATTCTAGCAAATACTATTTTAATACCTTCATATTTCACATCAGCATGACCAGAACAAAAGCCACAAATGTAAGAATTTAAAGAAAGTAAGTGTTCTAAAAGACTGCAGAGTACTGCAAGTTCTTGTACAGTGAAACTACATTCACCCATGAGACTATAAAAACATCTTGCACGAACAGGTGTCTGCTTGGTATGCATGCAGCACTGAAAGACTTCAGAATTATGAACACCCCTTCTAGAGTAGCAAATGTAAAACAGTTCCAAGTCTGACACTGCAGCCCCTTCAGCTGTTTCACTGCTTTCATTAGAAGCTTCATGGAAGATTACAACTCTGCTTCAATTCATACTAAGCTAAACCAGAATCAAAATAAGTTTTCTATAAAGTCCAATTAATGTTGCTATTCAATTTAACAAGTGATCTATTGATTTTTAATCCAGGTAAAAGCTTTATTTTAAAACATTTTTGTTTAACTTGTATAATAAACTGGGATAATTCATGTCTGTTAGTGCCTTGGTTTTTCTGGCTTTTGGCAAATCACTTAACCTCAACATTGCACCACACTCTCTGTCCAGCTACAACTGAAAAAGCATGGGTACTCCTGGAAGCTGGAAGGAATAACCTGCAGCTTGTTTTGAGATACCATGGCACTAAGACCTAAAACAAAATATAGATTAAGTACTACCCAAATATGAGGGGTTTGTAAATCCACATATGAAAACATTCAGCTCTGAAATCTGGAGAAGTGAGAGAAATGGGAATTTCAAAATTTTATACTATTTTTGAGCTGTGTAAGCGTGACCCCTGGTGGTAGTGATCTCTGCTTGCGTTTCATAAAATGAGAAAAATGACATGGCTGAGTCTTTAAAAGCCTATAGAAACAATGTCCAAACCGTGTTGTTTCTTACCCCTGTGACAGCAACTCTGGAATGATCTCATTAACTTTCTACATGCTCACATTCTATATTTCCCAATGGGGAATATTAAATCCCATCCAGCATTACACCAGCATCATGCTGCAGTACAGATCAAAGTGTCAGAAGGAACTGAGAGAATTTTACATAGGTCCAGAGACCCTGCACAGACTACCAAGTCATAATTCTACGTGAAGAGGAGAACAGTACCATTCTATAAACTAGCGTGGTGATCCACAGCAAGCACAGGAGCGACAATACCGAGCATGCTTCCATCCTTTTACTAGTTATTAAACGTCCTTATGGATACCACAGCAATCATTTCAATGGAGGTTATGTTCAAGTTTGCCCTGAATCCATTTGCCACCCTACAACTCTAACTTAAGTTGTTAAGTGTGGTACATTACTTTGAAACAACTCCAGTACACTGATCAAGTCCTAGCTAAACAGACACCTCTTCATTTACTTGTCTCCAAAAGGGAAAGGGTTATTTCATAAGAGAGCCACCTAGTCACTTATCTGCTTAAAAACACACATAAAAATACCCACAGTTTTTACAGTGGTTATACTCTAATGGATAAAATTGGTACTGGGACTTTTAAGTAAAATGGGAGGGCAGGAAAAAGAGGAAACTACAGTGCCAAGCAGAAAATTTTTAGGAACAGGGAACTTACCAATCTAGTCATACATGCTCTGCTTAGAGCTGCCAAGACTAATGTACTATAAAGCATTATAATCCATTCAATAAAAAAAAAAAATAAATACAATTTTCTAAAATTGCTTAATACCAGAAATAAAAGGCAGACCCTCATCTTCCTCCCCCTTTCAGCTGCTCCCCTACCTGCATCGCTTTCAAAACCTGCTGGATCCTCCCAACTGGGTCCGCACCCTCCTCTCCACACCAGCCCACCAGGCAGGACCAGCATAAAGGCCACTTCTATGGCACCCCCAAGTGCCAGTTTTTTCCCACTACTCGTGAATGGCTGGTGCTGGAGATCTGGTAGAGCCCAAAGGCACAGGTCCTAAGTGCCAAAAAGGACCTCAAAAAGGACCTCAAAGCTGCTGTCCCTGCCCCCTTTGGCAATACAGGAAATCCATATAGCTTAGATGGGTGGCAATTTTTTTCAAATGACAAAGTGATCCCCCCCCAAATAAACACTTTGGTAAATAGCTTTAAAAAAAAAAAAAAAACAAAAGGAAAAAGAGGGAGCTATTTCCTGATAAAATCCTTATTACAGAATTTGAGGAAGACAAGATGCATAGATATTTATTAATACCTAATATTTAATAAGAAATAAATATTTCAGTAACATAAGTATTCCAAGAAAATATTTCTGGAAATCATGCAAAAAGTTATTAATATAAGAGTAATTATTATTTTACATTAGATGTTTTAAGAAATGAAAAGAAGTTACCTCTTCGGAGAAAAAAAAAAGCGGGGGGGGTGGGAGGTAAAAAGCCTTACTGCAAAATTCTTTACAAGCCCGAAAGATCTCTTTCAAAGCACTACCTTACATAGCAGTAATAAACTAGAAACCAATCTGCAATAAAAATCTTGGAAACAGCATTCAACACAGGGCTGTACGAAAGACTATTCTTGTTCTGATTTTGGGACGCAAAGCATAACCACTGTTTTCTGCTGCAAGAGATAGGTATTAGGAGATCACTGTCAATTAATTAGTATCTCCATGTCCTTACGTTACATACAAATAGTAGAGGAACAACAGGTCTACTAGTTCCCAATTTATAAGATAGCTTTTTTGTTGTTTCTTCTGACTTGGATGGTGTTCACAATCTTGAAAACAGATTGGCTATTTTCAAGCTTGCTTGCTTGCCTAGACTTACATAAGTTAGCATCTGGCTTTAAGCGGGATGAACCTTACCCCTAAAACCTTGGTCTGCCTTTCACACCAATGTCTATTCTCTTTACCCACCTATACAATAAACTCTTACCTCCTCCCAGAAAAGGCTGTAAATAAAAGCATCAAAGGTCCACAATATTGAACAAGCAGCACATAAAAACATTTCTAAAGAGCAGTTAATCACAGCAAACCCTTTCAACCACCATTAAAAAGAAATTCCACAGGATACTATTCAAGAATTACAAAAGGCAAATTAATAGTCACCTATACTTGAGTAAGTCTGCATCCACAGATTAAAAATAACAAACAAAACCAGAGGTACTTGCTAATGACAAAGGTGAGGCAGGGGGAGGAATGTAGAAGAAAGGATAGACTAAATTACTCACCAAAGGCACTGAAAAGCTGGTAAAGGTCACTAGTCTTCCACTCTTTGGGAAAAGTAACATGAAGAACATGATCTCGTTTTGGCTGCACTGTGAAACAAAAAAGGTTTTGCTAATATAAGAGTCACTACTAGTATCTTTAGAACATCCTAAAAAAGTTATCTAATATGGTCATGTAGCTTTTTTTAGTTTTTCTTTCTTTATTTAAATAAGAAAACTGGCCAAGATCTATGTAACTATGTCAGGCACCAATGAAAACGTGCCTGCAATTATGCATTAAATAAATATACTAAATCCTACCACTTCATCCGTGTAAAAAATTGAAACAGCATTACATGCAGTGGGAAATGCCCACAAATCCAGTCCTTCCCATCCTTTGCACCAGGTTCAAGGACAGAAGAACAAAACAACAGCCTCTTCATGCTCCAGCTCTAGCTTTAAAAAGTTCTCAGCAATAATTCAATGTTGCCACTTTTCTATCAAGGTTCAATTCAGTTTTCGTATAACATTAGGTACAAGCTAGAACACACACACTGACAGACTTTTTCTTAAATATTAAAAACTACATCAAGAAAAAAAAAGCATAAAAAGGCCAACATCTAAAGAAGTAGTGCAGAAGTATCTTCTTTAGGTAGAGATATATATAGTGTATATATATTGGGTATAGATAGATGGGGGGGTCAGGGGGTGGTGAGGGAGAGACTGACTTTCATCTTCATGAATTACCCTCCTGAATTCTTTAGTGATACAAACTTCTCTAGTTTCTGATCTCCTTCGCTTTCAGCATTAAACTAGGAGGTTTTTTCCAAGGTTGATCTCATTCACAGAGCAAATGTGTCCAAAACTGGACCATTAACCAATTATTATTGCTATATTCAACTTTCATGTGTACTTGACCCCACTCCACAAGGGCAAACCTACTAGATGTTTTTGCTACATGTAGTTAAGGATGCAAGTTCGCTCTATTTTATGATGAAAGCCTTATGCATTGTTACTTTCATAAATATAGCTAAGCATCAGCAATTACTATAATTTAGTCATTAGATTGATTAAGTAGTAGTGTCCTCAGCCTGGTACGTGCTTTATAGTAGAAGCATCTATGTTTCTAGGTGTAATTCTACTCCACAAGTAAGGCTTCATTTTTGCATGAACTTGAGAATCATAGAATCACAGAATCATTAAGGCTGGAAAAGATCTTTGAAATCATTAAATCCAACCGTTAACCCAGGACTGCCGAGTCTACCACTAAACCATGCCTTTAAGCACCACATCTACATGTGTTTCCCTGAACAGATAGAACAGATTATGTTCTTTGGTTTTAAGCCTTGCCACCCCTGCCCAAAGGTTTAACAGAATTTTTATTCCCAAATAATTTAACAACTTGCATAAACTCAACAGAACACAATAGTTACTCAAAATCAAACTGCTAACCAAAACATGTAATGAAATTAGAACAGATTTCCAAATGCATATGTCTTCTAAGGAAGAGGTTGCAGCATGAATTCAATAATACTATTAAAATGCTAAAAAAAAAACCCACCACTTAATGAAAGCACCATTATGCAGGTACCAACAGCAAAAATAACACAGTTACAACACAGCATCTCATAACTGAAATACTGAATGCTTAATGAAGTCAGGGGAAAATAAGTTTCATAAGTTTTGTTTTGAGTAACTACTTGTCTTGCTCCACATAGTATAAAGAACCTAGTTCTCCAGCTGCAAAAAAGTGGGAGGCCAAAACATGAACCTGTTGTAAATGTTGTAACATGGTACATGTGTAACCACGTAAGTTGTAACATGGTATCCAACTGGTTGGTGAGCAGAAACCATGCAGCTTAGAAAAGGGTACTTATTTCATCTGATTGTACCAGCTGAAATAAAATTGATGTTGCAGAGAGGTACACAGGAAGGAGGTATGCCTCTTCCAGCTGAAACAGTATTTACTGAAGATGTTATAACTGCCCAGCCTCCGGCCACTTGCTGTTTTCTTCTAAGTGCTTTAATCTGTTTTGCTCAGAACAAGCATGGTTAGCATGAGTTTTATCACAAACTCTCTGGTTTGCATGAGCATCAGGTTGGATGGAGACACAAGTAGTTAAAAGAAAGCAATCCTTTCATAAGCACAAGTGAAGTCTTGTTCCTTAAATCTGCTACATCAAAAACCAAAAAGGACACAACATTTTTTAAGCACCAGAATTCAGTTTTTTGGCCACTATACAAGCCAAACACCAAACCCCCAGAAACTGTCTTAACAAGCCAATGAAGATCAACTCATTGCTGTAGAGCCTATTGAACAGCTACCAATTCAAAGGTTTATTAGCAGTTCAGTAGCAGAGAATTGTAACAACTCCAGTTTCAGATGTTATAACAGCCTTTTTCTATTGATTACAAAGAAGAAACTACACCTAACCCTCCAGCATCAGTTTATTCTTAAATTCACTTTGAATCCTCTGTTAAACCTCTATACCTTCCACCTACTCAGGTGAGAAATACTTTATTCATATTCTGCTTTGCAGTCAATTTGTGCAGCAACTTCATTCTTTTGAAAGGAGTTTTTAATACACAGTAACAGAAGAAGATGATGAAAGTCACTTTCACATATTCAATACTTTTTGACCTAGCATGTGTTACCAAACTCTGTTATTCCTGGAAACATTGCAAAACTAGCTGTAACACTACATGACAAAAACTGACAAACACAACAAAACTTAGGACAGTCACCTAGTTAGCTATGCCTCACCTTTGGTGTTTTTTTTTTATACAGTCTTTGAGTATATCTATCACAGAGGTGTGGCCTTATCCTTTGCATGGCTTTACTGCTCTGTGAAAACGCCCCTACAGACAACCAATCAAATAGCTTCCTCAACCTACAGTAGCATTTAAATCTCAAAACAGCAATAGAAGGTTCTAAAGCAGCCAGCCCAACACACCACCCTAGACGTACTTTCTGTTTTGAGGCTTAGAAAGTCTCCCTGGTTCAGATTCTGCAGTAACATCTGCACCTTCTGTTCTACAGGAGTGGCTTTCAGATAAGAGAGAGAGACTCTAACAGGCAGACTTTTTTGGCATCCCTTCTTGGCAAACAATCAAAACAATCCTGCAAGTTGGCTAGCAAGTGGAAGTAGCATCCTTACAGCTTAGTAGCTTTGGCATTCTCTCAATGACCTAGAGTATTTATCTATTTCTCCACTCAATATCAAACGGTTAGTGAAAGAAGCATGCAACATAATTAGATGACCATTCCAACAAATCCACAGAGAGACAGAGCACAGTGATCTGGTCATCTAACTGCATTTAAAAATTAAACATATGCCCTTACAGCATATATTTTCCACTCCAGTAGTTACTTTCATCATTATGGAACTGTATTCTGTTACTATTATCTAATACAGGGTCACTCCTCCAGTCTGAGCTTTCTGATGCATGGAGTGGAAAATGTCTTCACAGCAGTATTGCTTCCAGATGGGTATCACTTTTAAGATGGTTGTGTATCTAACTTCACAGTAAAACATCAAGCTTTCATCTAGTCAAGGACTAGACTGACCTCCAGGGCTTCACATTTTCCTAAGTCAAGACATCAATGGTAACACTTAGCTGAAGTTTTCTCCCTCGGAGTGTAACATCCCATAACACTAAGGACCTTTATATTAGTAAAATCTATTTTCATTTATATGTATTACTAACTTATTACAGCCCCAGGTTTGTAACCTGAAATAACCTGAAGTGTAAAAATATTCCAAGTATTATTTTTCCGTTTATGTAGTCATAACATCATGTGACAAAAGAATTCTGATGTTTTGATTGAAGTGAAGGTACTGCTGCCCACAAATTGTGAAGGAAAGTGGCCAGAAAAATTTCACAACCATTTGCTATTCACTAGTTTGCATCCTGTATTTGCTGCTGGGGTGATGGGAGAGGGGGAAAGTGTTAATACTCCACTTTATATGTTGCATGGCACATAAAAGTAGTGACCCAAAATAACCATAAAGCTGTTAACTTCAAAGTCTGTTACATTTAGTTACAAGAGTTTAATATCTGTTCTGGACAATCTCCTTTGCAATGCAGATTTTCTGGTCAAAGTTGAAGAACCTAGGGTTTTACTACTTCATTTAAAAAAAAAAAAAAGAAAAAAAAAAGAGGGGGGTATGTTTAAACCATTTGGTAAGTGGCTAATAACCTGAACACAGCTGATGTCCCATGTTTTTGATATGTGAGAATTAATCTTTACACTTCCTCCTCCAGGAAATTTGTCAGTAGTAAGTAAAAAATAAGTAGTAAGAAATAAGCTACTTACAGTCTGGTCCTTCCAAATTGAGATATGGTATGTCCATTACTCTCATAAGAAATAGCCTGAAGCAAAATGGAAAAGCACCATTAGCAAATTTCTGCCTAAAGACCTTTTATTAAGCTCTCCTTTTTACAGTTTTTTAATGTTGCTTCTGAAGAAGCAGAAGTCATCCCAACCATATCTTAAGCTGTATTAAAACAAATAGACCTCTAATTAAGTCCAATTCCTTCTCTAACAATCCAGATTCAGCAAGTTACTTGGCACCATGCTAATAATTTTACTTATTCAACAAAACAAGAAGAAAGAAGCCCCAAACTGTTACAATTAAAACAAATGGAGAAATGAACGTTCAGAAAGTAGCAGCTCTGTGCAGTAAGAGCCAGTTACACAGTGGATAGTGCAAAAGCTGTCATTCTAAATAAACATACATTTTCCCATCTTCTGAGCATTGCATCATGCTGTAGATAGAATGGATCTTAAAACCCTACAACTGCAAAAGCCATCATGACACTTTATGGAGATAACCAGGACAAGTCTTTTGCTCTGTCACGTGTAACTGAAGAGTTTCTCAAAATATTTATAAATTCTTCCAATAAAAGCGCATATTCAGCTCTGAAAACTATTTCCTTCCAAAATAAGAGAAGCAGCCTAAAATCCTGTCATAGATACAGATGCCATGTTGCTGTTACAAAACATTTGCTACGTATAGTGTTCACTGGAGGGCTAAAGTAAGTAGCTTTCCTATCATATCTTCAAAAAGCTTACAAAAGGCTTATCAGGTTATGGTTACAGTATTCAACTAAGTAATAACTAATCTAAAGAGTGAAGACTGATCTGTAATTCCCTAGAGATTCTTTGTATCACAGCACGCTCACTATTAGATTTTACGAGTTTGAATATTATGACCTGATGGTTACTTGTATCACTGAAAAGTCTCTTGGAATGCAGTTGGCAACTTGTTTTTACTATAAATACTCAGGAGAAAGAAAAAACATGACCAAACCCAAAACACTGTGGAGCAAATGAACTGTAAGGCTCATAAGTGAACCAGAGGGTCTTTGGAGAACTGCACCAGTTATGATGAACACTGTCCCACCTGATTTCTCTTCCTGAGTCTCAGGGAAGATATAGTAGAATGCGCACTGTGTCCCCCTGAGCACTACAGAACCTAAAAGGGATTTTATCAATAAAAATTAAGACGCTTCAGCATCAGTTAACTTTAGAAACTTTAACAATTTCAACATAACACTGAGTAATGAAGTTATTTTACAAAGGAGCCACAGCTTCTTCCTACATTTAGTCTTAGGTGCCATACTCCTATAGCCTTGGCTTCACTATAACTATCTGTCTAAACAGGACAGGAGTGACATCTTGAGAACAAAGCTAGCTTCAGAACACAGCTTCCACAAGGAAACAGAGAAAAACATCCTTACTCTGACCTCTAGAGATCTGGGGTAATACTGACAGGACATGCAGTGCTGCTGAGCAAAAAAACAAATAAACAAAAAAGCCATCCACCCAGAAAATGACAGGAGACACAGTAATCAGGCCACAAGTTTATCTTCCATGAGATTAAAGGGAGAGGGAATACAAAGGGGGAGTGTGTGATAGATCTTCTAAGGAGCAATAGAAAGGAAGTGACTATATTCCATCTCTGCTGGAAGACATCAGGCAGGATCCTATCACCATCACAGAGCACCTATCTGGGCAGAAAAGAACTTGCAGGTCTGGGATCTATGCTCTGAATGTAAGCTGGACTTCAGACTGTCGAAAGATGTTCAGTTCCATTTATTACCCATGATTTGCGCTCATATCTTCATCTGAAATAATGTCAATGTCACTGTTAGTAAGACCCACAGCTTTCTTCAGACTCCAGTGCACAACCTAAATATACAGTATTTCAGCTAGTCAGTAAAAGCAGTTTAGTCTTCACTGGATGAAGGTTGTCTATCATCCATACAGGATAGCAAAAGTTTTCAAGGAAAAAAAAAAAAAAAAAAAAAGAGGCAGATGTGGTTTAAGTTGAGCTACCTGAACAAAAAGCCTTCACAGAACTCTCGTAACCAGCTACTTTACTCATTTCCTAGGTAGCAAATTTCATAAAAATAAAGACAAGGTTTACTAAAAATACAACAAAGACTTCTGGGGAGAATACTAGTCTAGTTAAGCTGCCCTCCCCCAGGTTTTATCATGTTGAGGAAAGCAATACAGTGGCCAACAAGGACAGACTTACGCCAAAAAAATTATATACCTGAGATAATTAAGATCAGTTTTTTTATCCTCCCAGACAAATCCTGTATTTATTTGTTTGGTCAAAGAACTACGACTCTAAACAGCACACACACTCACACTCCCTGAAGACATAGTATAAATACTGACTTTCATATTAAGTGCACTTAAGGTACATTACAGCACTAACTGCCATCTTGTAGCACTAACTTATATCATATGGATTATGAACACTGAGTTGCAGCATAATCTCTAATTAAGTATCCATAATTATGGTTGTAAGATTCCTCATCTATCTGCAGAAAATTTAAACTAATAAGGTTGTTCTGTACGACAACATAAACCCTACTTTATATTAAATTAGCTAGATTCGCGAAGTTGTAGCTATGGCATTACTTTTTACTACATTAATTCACAGTAATGTAAAAGCTATACTGACCAAGCTAAAAATAAAATAAAATAAATATTTCCTACACTGCTTAAAGGCTACAGCCAGAACACATGGTCAGAGGATAGACATCTATTTCTCAATATACAACAATATCCTAGGAACTCTGAGGTATCTGGAGACAGCCACTTGGAAGACAATTGTTTCTGTAGCAAGTCAAGCAACATAAGGAGAGGGCAAGGCTACAATCATGCCACTTCACAGCAAAGCTTAAGTGGTCTCAAGCAGTCAACATTCAACCTCTGCTTTGAGCTAAGACAAAACTTTTCACAGTTGTGTGATAAACTGTATAGAGAAACTGATGCAGCTGAAAAAAAAAGAAAAGGCATCTTTTAAAACCCAGATCAGTTTACCAATCCAGCTCAGTAACCAGTACAGCCACATGTGGCTGAAAGCACAAGGACAGCAAGCGTTCACTCCTACACTATGACCGAAAAGTCAAACTGCAGAAAAGCATGCTGATGTTCTTTTGCAATAATTTTGCAAAGAAAATTAGATTAATATAGAAAAGCAGAGGGAGAAATTAAATGATTTGCAATACATGCCAGAGAACCTAGCTCCGTGGTGAGACATTTTCCACAATTACAGCACAAAGCCAAGCTATCTGCACAGATTTTGGTTTCTGATATCCCTTTGTACAAAAACCCCACCATTTCTAAGATAATTCATATTTCTACAGACCATCATGCTCTTCAGCTCAACAAAACATGGCGTTTTCATTTTTCTAGACCGCTCTCACCCCCTGCCTCCAGCTACATCAAGAGAAAAAACAACCCCAATATTCAAACAACCCAAAGAGTTCTGAAATAAAGTTGTCATTAAAACTTTAGGAGGGGCTTATGGGTGGGGGCAGGGAGGTATGGAAGAAGAGATGTTGCTCTAAACAAAATAGGTCAAAAAATTTCTAATCAACTCCGAAATATATAACAGAATATAGTATCCGAATTATACACATAAGAGTTTAGATATTACAATATAAAAAGTCCCATCACCTCAACTTGTAAGTGTTCATCAGGGATTACTCAGAGCAGATTGTTCACATGAACGTGATTTTTCAAAGACACTACATACAAATATACAAGAAAGCATAAAGATTACAGAAATGCATCTCTGGAAATCTTGGCTTGTTGAATTACCATATAACTTACTGCCTTATGCCTAAAGAGCTGAACGACCCTAAGGCAAAGTCTGGTTTTAATCGGTTCCACTCTTACAAGAAGTTGAAGCTAAAGATTCTACCTGTGCTCATCATTAACCTATATGAACATTAAGCTATATGTGGGCCACTGCTCTTTAATGGCAATCCAGGAAGTTCTGTAACTTTACTGACAAAGAGAGGTCAAAGTAACTACTGAAAAAAGCATTACTTTCCTTTGAAGGCTAAGTTCCTAAAAATCAAAGCTTGATTTTTCAGTTTTAAATTTACTTCCACTATTCACATTAGTGACAAGTCTATTCAAACAGAAAACATTTCAAAATCCCATCAGTCACACCAATCATGTAAAAGTTTAATCTCTAAACTGTATTTAAATATTAACACCTAGTATTCAGAAATCTGGAAATTAAGACTTTAGGAGCAACCCAAAGAATCATAAAGTGTTCTGCTTTAAAGAAATTTTCAAGACTATCTTGATAATAGCTCAAACTGAGAACACTGCTTCTAACTAACTCCCTTATAAAAAACTACTTCTGTTCAGCTTCTTTCAGGAAAAAGTTTTGTGACAGATAGTATAACTTTCATTTGTTTAGCTTACTGTTTGCATGTTGTAGTTTGTGTTTTGCTTGAAGAACATGACTACAGCACAAAGGAAAAGGTTTCCTTGTTCTGACTGCTGCCCACAGGATCAGGTAGAACTTCTGGAGGAAGGAGGAAGATAGGTTTTTTTCTCCCCAGGAGGAAGAGAGGATGCTCAGCTAGGGAAAGCTTCTAGACCACAAACTAGAGAAAACTAGGTGTAGCAGGAAGCTAGCTGGCAGCCCAGAGCATACCTGCAAAAAAGCCCCAGAAGCAACATACTTACTAGGGACCTTAAGATAACTAAGTAAATTGCACAAGCCCTGGATGCTACTTGAAGGTGCTACACAGACCAGGTGCTGGAGATGGAGGCCTGCTCTGCAAGGACATATTGAACTGAGCAAAAGACTTTTTCATTTAAAGATCCAACAGCTCTGACTTATGAGATATACTTAAATCTTTTTTCTTTTTTAAAAAGTAATTATTCTTACATCTGTCTTATTCTGGTTTGTTATTTTGCATTATAGTTTAAAAAAATTAGCTTTAAAAATACAAGCCTTGGCCTGCTCACTATCAGGAGTCTCATCTCCAAGCTCTGAGGCGAGGTGGCAGATGTTAGAATATGGCAAAGCTTCTAAGATTATGTGAAAGTAAGACATAGCACGTCTTCCAAGTTTCCATGACTTAAAAATAATAGATAGCTTTTCTGAAACAAGAAGCTACAAGGTCTGAATAATGACAGAATGGATAAGTTTTCTTTTTTCTTGTAAACAGTAATTTTCAGTTCTTGCTATATTGATCTCCCTGCAGTTTTTTTGTTAACTTTCCCTTTCATTACAGTTAGGCAGTGTTAACTCTGAATCCAGAACAGACACAGCAGGCTTCCTCTCAAAACTCTGAAATGTCACTGTTAGAGGAAAGCCACATTTGAAGTACACAACTTAATTAACTTGAAAAGCTTAAATTTAAAGTATTATTGTGACAGTTTAAGTTTCAGTTTGTACTTGTTGCAGACATGCATCTCTAGAAAGAACTGAAAGCATTTTGGTTAATGATTGAAAAAATAACCCCCTCAATTTGCATCTACTAGTTGGCGAGTGTGTGTGCTGGTATTACTGAAAATAATCCTGTGGCAAGTCCTATCTTAAAATGAAATGATGCTGATCTATCATCATCTTCACATGCAAATCAAGCTGTCACTGTGGGTCCATGTTCAACCTAAGGAATGTACATATAATTTATAATGTCTGCTAGAATATATGGAGGCACTGCCTCACACATCTCAGTGTCAGGAGAATCACCTAACTGCTCTCGATACGTTAATTTGGTTTCCAGACTGATGAAAGCTAAAAGCCATCAGTCACAATTATTCCCCCATTAGTGTGGGCCATCTGAAGCTAAAGTAATTATTTTTGCCGACCCCTATATGATAGGGTTTGAAAGGATGGGTTTCTCCTGAATTTAAACAAGCAAACAAACAGACAGACTAAGGCTCTAACAGCTTTTTAATTTCAACTCCTTTCCCTTTATGTGACAGGTTATACTATCTTTAGAAGCTTTCATAAGGTAAAATCTACAGACTAAAAACACAAGGAATCAAATCTGTGCATAAAGACTTCTAGATATCTCAAGTCTTACTTCAATTTGTTCCAGGATTTTGCATGAAGATCCAGTTCAAAAAGCAAAATACTGATCATAGCATCATCCCGTAAACTACTCATCATATGTGTTTATTATACCTTCTTAAAAATGGGTTACCTGATAATGTTAATACAATAGCTTTGCGTTATTTGGATCAGTATTACAGTAGGTATATTTTAGTTTTTCCAGACATTTTAGTGTGCTCGGTTTTAACTATCACCAGTTTCTGACAGCGTCCTACAACATAAAGAATACCTGACCAGTTTTTCTTCAGTTCCACTACTCCCAGAGATTACTCCAGAGACAATTTTCCAAATTGTAAACATATTCTCAACACTGGCATGGACAAGGCCATTTAAAGCAGTCCAGGTATTCTTTTAAGTGTCCTTTTACAGGTTGGCATAAAGTAAACCATTCTCTTCAAAACAGAAGGTATTCACTTTACAACCTCCGGCCTCTCTGCAGTGTTACTAGTGTGAACCAGAAAGCCAATCAAAACTGAAGTGTAAGGAAAAATGCAGTTAGCCATTGATTCTGAGGCTAGAGATACATATTCTAAGGCTCGTGTCTTATTTCCACGTTTTAGCAGGTCTTCTAATTTGACAGCTACTTACTTGTTAAAAAAAGGTTCAATGAGTTTTGATCTAGCAGACACATGGTTTTTCGGAGGACTGAGGAATGAACCTGATGAACGAAGAAGAAATTCAGTACATAGCAGCTACAGACAGCACACTAAAGAGAAGGTTTGAAAAAGACTACGTAGATACCTAGGAAATTAGCCATAGAGATGAAGCACAGTCCAGTAATGTAAGCATCATATCCTGCTTCATGAAGTTGTTCAGAAGCTGTATCATAACTTGGAAACCCTTCTGCACTTTCTGAGGAGAAAAAAAAAATATTTGTAAACACATTATCACGAAAGTTAAAGGCAGATGTCTATGCTCTACCCACATGCTTATTTTGTCACAGCCAAACATAATTTGGTTAATTTATATGATTTTCTGAAAATTCAGAAGTTCTGAAATCTCAGAAGTTTGAAAAAAGCCCAGTTTGGGATTTTATTTTTCAAAAAGAATAGGCTCCTAGGGTAGAAACTTCTTTCTACTAAAAAACTATCCATTCACAGACGTACTTAGCCAAAATGGAGTATTAATTCTAATACAATGACAGCAGGATTCCCCACACAGCTTGTTTTTTTCTTGACTGTCTTGCATTTAAAAAAATAAGACATTCAGGTCAATTGAAAACTTGAATATTAACCTGCTTGCTAACCATCAGATTGACGTGTGATCAGATTTTGAGTTATTTAAATGATGAAGATGGAACTAAGTGTTTAAAGAATTCTTTATTGATGACTTTATTGACAGTCACATTTGGTGTTTCTGTGAAAAGCTGGAGAAGTATCCCTTGAATCACTTCTGAAAGTGGAAACCTTAACAGGTACTTTTCTGAAGAGAAGTGTCTGGAAGTACCCTATCTCAGCAACAGAGAAATATGTGCATATCACACATTCTTCTTTGTCATTTAATTTTTTCCCACTCCCAGCACTGAAGTTGTTTCACCCCTTTGTCTAGCTTCTCAACTTCTAAAAAGCTGGCTTATTTCCCCCTATGAGTTATACTGAGAATAGAACTGGAAGAATAAAGTTAACTGTTTAAAAAGCCAGAATCATGAACCTCACATTAAACAGAATTACAGAATTCATGTTTCAGTATGTACCTTAATTTGTTGCATTCAGCCTATCAAAAGAAGCTAAAACAATAATTAAACATACCAGAATTTAAAATATTGATACAAACATACTAGCAGCGTAACTTACACAATATAAATATGTAAGCAGATATATTTGTATTTTGTAATAAGAAACCTGAATCCAAATTTTGTATATAGAACTAGAGTAGAAACATCAGGCCTTTTTCCAGATGAGTCCTTGTAATGTTTATTTAAAAAATTAAGTTGTCCGAGATTAGACAAACAATGTTAAGCTATACTGGCTGAGCCGAAAAGGACGTTCCTTAGTGCTTGATTTTTTTTTTTTTAATAGTTACATATCCAAAAGAAAACATAAATTAACAGTTAAAACATGCTTTGCTTTGGATGTTCTGAACCACATTAATTATCCCTGATTAAATATTAACACTTCTGAGTCAGTTAACAATAATGGTCATATTTTGCTCAAGAAAAAAATACAGTAAGATTCTTATTTTATATTACATCACCCAAAATAGTACTGGACAGCTGCAAAATTATGTTACATCCTGAGAAAAAGTGACAGAGGCTACGCCAGTACAAGGTCTGCATGCAATTATTGTACACTCCATATTCATGATACTACTTAGGGTCTAGGCACCAACAGCTCCTGCTTATGGTCCAGGAAGATTGTAGATTATCCATCTTATTATCTCTCGTTACTACAGCTTAAGTAAATCTGCTCTGCGCATTCAGCAATATAAAAAAGCATCACTTACCTTGGTTTTGATTATGCATTGAGTCTTCCCCTTCCAAAATACTCTACTGTTCAGTATTGCCCTCCCTTTTCTAAATCAGCAGCTTAAGAAAAATTCCAGAACCTTGAGATAAGCTTGCCCTTTGATTAAACATCCTTTCATTTACCTCAAAGCATAGAAAGCTCTAAAGGAATTTTAATAAATTTCTAAAACACACCTGACTAATCACTACTGTGTACGCTTCCTTGGTTCTGTCCAAGGGCCTATTAGAATGCTCCAGCTTTGATGTGAAGGACAGTAACACCAAATGAAACTGTTTTAAAACAATTTCAGGTTAGTCATCAAAATTCAACCTAAAAACCAAAATGCCATCATTAAAAGATGATGTAACTGCTGTTCACTGAATACATCCATTCTTCTATTACCTGAAATAAAGTGGAAGGATTCCTACTGACTTCCACCAACAGCTCTAAATATAACTGCACATATGTATATTGTCCACCTTTAAAGTCCCTTTCATCAAAACACTAACTATTAATAGATGAATTCACATTCCAGATCAAGAACAAAAATAATCAAAGCACTCTCTTTCCTCTGAAAGAGGAAAACATTTCAGAAATAAGACCATTTTGATTAATCCGTACCAACTTTAGGAGGGCTGAATGGAACCTCTTTCAAACGCTTTTCTAGTTCTGCAAGGGATGTATTATTAATGATCTCCTGCAAGAAAAGACATCATTAACTGCCAATGCCAAGCACATTTTCCCTGGAAACTGAAATCAAATAGGATAAAATGAGTATTTACTGCTGCCATCTTGTGCTGTCTAAAGATTTATATATAGCCTCATTTCAAACTAATACACCAGAGAAGTCTGTCAAGACATATTTTAAAAAGTTAACTTGTCTCACCTACAACATAACGAGTCACAAGCATTTATTAATACTTTTCAGAATTCTTGATGATGAATTATACCAAAGTAATATTTCTATTTGAATCAGGTTCCATGCACGGTTCCTACATGGCAGGGAAAAAGAAAGCACAAACAGCAAGGCAAAATATCCTAAATATCGATCATAGTGGTTGAAGGCTTTCAAAGCGAGTACTGAAGTGTGCTTGATGACTGGACATTCTTCAACAGTTTTGTAAGTGTAAATACTGCCGATTTCAAGTAATGTAATAAGACAGTAAAAGAAGCCTGACAATGAGAAAGCTGCTCCTACATTTCAGCTTTGCTGAGTTGCAATACTGTATCTATATATACACATAAAAAATGTCACCAAAAGATACACAGATTATTAATATCTTCAAACTTCTTGAAGTTCTTAATCAAATATACATTGTCAATCAGTATGACAAAGAAAATTCATGCAGAATCAGTAACAAGTGGGGAAAAAAATCTCACACAATATCTTAGTTGTATGAAATTTACAAGGACAAAACTTCCTTTGGTTCTAAATCAAGACAGCTGTTTACAGTTGATCAAAGTCTACTGTCTGAAAACTTATCAAGAGGTCAGTAGAATGAACAAGCTCAAATGATGCATTATATTGCCATCCCAAAGCACCATTTGACAACAACAGCCTAAACTCCAAGCATCTACTGTAAAAATTACAAATATCAACATAACTGTACCAAACATAAAGCTTGTGCAGGATCGAATTTTCAGAATACAGAAGCCTTTATTTTTACTACAATAGTATGCAAGACAAACCTGAAAATATCTAAGTATACTTTAATGAGATTTTCTGTTATGCAATGCTCTAAAGTCAGAGACATACGCAGAAAGATAGATGCTGCTTCACCAGCATGGTTTTTAATTCATTCATTCCAAAGGCACACAGGAAAGCAAGAAAGTATGATCACTTATCCCAATAATTCTCTGGAAGAATAAAATTCATGCTGCAAGAGGTTTTAAAAGAAACCTGCAATTTTTTTTTCCTGCTGACTACCCACTGAACAGCAGGCCACAACAGAACCTAATGATGATGTTCAAGAATCTTTTTCTAGACAAATCTAAGTCAGCATTCACAATATTCTAAAGCTTTGAGTATACAAGCAGCTTTCAGGTCCTATTTGTTCATGAATAACATTTTTTTCCTCCTGAGGAGACATGCAGTCTTGTGTTGATTTACAAGATAAAAAAATCTGATAATCACATTTTAAGTAGCAAAAATGTTACGTTTTTTGGAATTCAAAGCTGCCAAGTTACCTTAAAACTGCAATAAACACAAAAACCACTTGTACAAAAGTAAAAACTTGTATTCTAAATATATTGTAAGTTTGGATAAGGGGTTTTAAGAAAAAGCATTCTTTTACAAAAAAAGGAGCATCACAGAAAACATTGTTAGACATTTTTCTCTAAACAAAATAATAATTTGTTTCCATACACACTTAAAGCAAACTCATATCCTCAAATCATTCTATAACATTATCTTAAATTTACCTTAAAAGGTTGTGTACTTGCCATCAGTTTAGTATCCAATAGCCTAGGAACAAAGACAGACATAAGTGAGTTGAAACAGAACAATGTCCACATTGTCAAATCCTCAGAAATGTTTTGGTGTATTAGCTGGGTAACAGCAATTTCACCCTACTGAAAAATTACTCTCAGATCTCAGAGCAGCCAAAACACTCCTCGGCTTTGTTCAGCGTGAAAAAGGACAGCAACTAAGCAATAACAAGAGATACAAACAATAAGTAGCAAATAAGTCTTGTTCCAAATGTAGTGCAGATTCAGAACACCAAACGCCACGCCAAAAACAACAAGATAGCAAAACTGCTTGTTCTGCCAAGAATTAGAACAGCAGTGCTGATTTTCTGAAAACGAGGAGATACAGAATAGAATACTTGAAAAACTATCTAATTTGCTCCCAGATTTGTTTCCAGTAACAGCTAGGTTACAGGGCTAGGACAAACAGTATCAGCTTGCTAAAACAATATTAAAGCTGTTGACATTTTGAACTAAGGACTTACCGGGGAAAGACACATGATGTTACTTCCTTGAACTCGCTTAGGTCCTAATTTAATGTAAAACCAGAAGATAAAATCCAAATAAGTTAACTGTTCATCAGTCTCAGGACAACAGCAGTAGCTACAACTATATAATCAGCTTCTAAAACTGAGATACAGTGACTGAATTCTCACCTCCTAAGAGACACATTCATCAGCATTACCATAAATACCACCTGCAATTACACAGAACTACAGACTAATTATTTCTGATTTGTCGTGATTCATAAGTGTTCTATCACCTCCAATACTTTATCTTATTATATAACCTAGACTAAATCTAACTGCAGCTGTGTTAACAGTTACAGTTAAGTGTTCCCAGCATTTAGTACGTCAATGGAATACATACAGTCACTCCAGGTGGACAGCTGACTGCCTGCAGGTTTAGACCTTCCAAGTGTCAAAAGTACAGGAACAACTGACAACTGCTTATGTCCCAACACCATCTGAACAAATCCCAGACTCCCTTCTCCCACCTCATAACCAAGCCTTTCCCATAATACCCACAAGCCCTTGACAACTGCAAGTGATATAACTATCATGCGAGCCAGCCTTCTAATGAGACCTTTGGCTGCTTCAGACAACGTCCTCGGTTCTAATGCATAGCTCAGCTTTACTTAATTGTTAAGACTATTGCAGTCATGAGCCATTAGACTGGCCTACTGCAGTCATGAAAATACACTCCCTCTAATTACTCAAGACATTCCACCTCTTGACCCGAATTATATGAAAATGTGTATTCCCACTTTGTAAACTACAAGGGGGAAAATGCCACATGATAATGCTGAAGCCCCACACGAGTAACTTAACAAGTCAGTAAGGTAAATTTACCTGCAATGGCAGGTAATCAGTCAACCCAAGCAGTTTCTGAGGGACTAAGAGATATGAACAGAAACCACAATTCAATTCCAACATTTAATTTGAACATTTTAAAAACGTAAAGGAGAAGAAATAAATCCACCCAAGCTTTCTACGTGAAGATTTAGGAAAATACGTCAGTGGCACTGAAGAAGTGCTCTTTTTAAAATACTTTTCTGTTGTTCTTAATAGACTGTCATATGCTTCCACTCACAAGAAAGTTTGGAGGCGAGACTAAACACAAATTATTTCATCCTCTGAACACTCAGAAGATTACTTACATCAGGTAGGGGACAATAGAACTGGTGTATAGTATGCATAACATCCAGCAGCATATTGTGCCCAATAACAAGCTTGCCCTGTGAGAAGAACGTTAAATGTTAGTTACACTTCCAACCACGGCCGCAGCAAGAGCAATATGTGAAAAGCACCTATCCCAGGCACCAGCCAAGGGCAGCTGGGAACAAATACAAATCTAACCTCCCCATTTGCTCTCTGCCTGCCCCACAGACTCCTCTCCACTCTCTCAGAGCACCCACTTTTTCCTCCACTCCCAACCACTTATCAAAGCCTTCAGCAGCAGCTTGAAATGTTGAGAAGATGTGCTAGAATAGCTACTTATAACTTGGTTTCCAAATGTAATCTAAGATTTAAGTCAAATGATTCCTCAGTCCACTACCTTTTAATTTACAACTTGTACAACAACTCACAATATATTCTTTACTGTTGTAAATATATGATAGTTATTAGGGGCATGATCTGGCTTCTCACAGTGCATAATCTTTCATGCCAGATGCTGTAGAAGCAAGTCCCTTCTTGAAAAAGTACAAGAATTTTTTTGAATGTTAACTTTGATTCATTTGACATGACAACCTTTTCTGCTTCCCTGCATCCTCCACTTGCTAGAGGAAACAATATGTGTGTGTTTGGGTATTTTTCTACACAGCAGGCTGTAACAACTACATAAAAATAATTGGGCTGAAGGGGACAGATGTAAAACTATAGCCTATTTTAACTAAGTACGTAGAAGTGAACCAGATGACCTTCTCAGATTAAGCCTTTAACTGCCAGGGAAAAAATAAAAAAAACAAAACCAAAACCAAACAAAAAAATAATCTTTTGGGGACAGAGAAAAAAAAAGCCCTTCAAAGTTTAGTTACTTCTTAAGAGCCCTAAGAAATCGGTACTGTTGACTCTTACAGATAATGAGGTCGTTCATGTCATTAATTTAAGAGCTTACTTAACATACCATACTCAATCGTTGTAAAACAGGAAGCAACACTGACTTATGAGAAAAGGAGAAAAAAAAAGAGATAAACCACTTCAGCCTGTATTTTACCTTATCTTCCAACATGTAACAGCAAAGGAATTCTTTCTTTGAATTTTTTTTTTTCTTACAACCGAAGGTAATTAAAAATTATGTTAACTTACAGAATTAGCAATAGCATGAATGACTCTGGAAAATCCTACCGCATCGTTCAATTCTTCCTGTAAGCAAAGATTCTAACATTAATGAAACAAACACAAATATTGTCAAAACTGCAAACTGGCAGATATAACAGTTTGGCTCAAACTGTTTCTCAACATAACCAAGCACAGACCACAGAGGAAATGCCAGTATTTGGAAGATATATGACATCAAAGCAGGACACTGCTGACAGAATTGCAGTTTTATATGTAGCTCTACTTCACTGTAAAGTAGGGCAAGTTACAAGCTATTGTGGTAGGTTGACCCTAGCCAGAAGCCAAACACTCACTTTGCCTCTTGCTCACTCCCCTTTCCTGGGGCACAGGGAGGACAAAAGGAAAAAAACCCAAACAAACCAACCACAAAAACCCCTCATGGATCAATATGACAGTTTAGCAAGAAAAGGAAAAGCTACATGCACAAACAAAGCAGAAAGAGGAATCCATTCACCACTTCCCATCAGCAGGCAAATGTCAAGCCACTTGCCAGGAAGCAGGGCCCTAGCATGCTTAAAGGTTGCTTGGGAAGATAAACACCATAACCATGGACACCTCCGCCCGACCTCTTGCCCACACCCCCCCCAGCCTACTTGGTTTTGGGGGAGAGTGGAAGAGAGACAGAAAACCTGGACACTGTGCAAGTGCTGTTCAGCAGTAGCCAAAACACTTGTTATGGTATCAACACTTTTAGCCACAAATGCTAAGCACAGCGATGTAAGGGCTGCTGCAAAGGAAGTTAGCTTCACCCCAACCAGGTCAACACAGCTGTAGTTCATCATCACTACACTGTCTTCAACAGTGTCCAACAACTATTAGACTGCACAGTTCAAAAAAATAAAATCAACCTATGTATCTTCAACCATATTTTTTACATATATTCTTATAAAATGCAGCAGGTTGAATCCTGATTATTTCTATTAAATCATTGTATTTTTATGCTAACGTGGAGACTAGGGAAGAAACATTCTTCACTATTTATATAAAAAAACCAAGAAGATTATACAACTGTAATATTACACAAATACAGTATTATATAATACGAGTTACACATTTTAAACGAACTTAGATTGGTTTGTGGGGATCTGACTACAGCATCCATTCTAGTTTCACTTAAAGAATTTTTTCTGGAAGAGGTTTTTCTTTTTCCAGTCTAAGGAAGTAATTTCTCCCTTGCATTATCTGTCTTTGTTCAACCAGAAGTGAAATACGATAAAAACATTCACTGTTATTTTCGTTCAGCTCTGAACGCCACTAGTCAGAGTAATACACCTATAAAGGCCACTTCAGAAAAATCTGCTGTAGTAGCAAATTGTCCCTAACTTGCCTTTTGGAAAAAGTTGTCACATTAGTTGAGATCTGTTAGGTATCTCTTTCCCTCTTAAGAGGCATTCTGCATGCAAGTGTTATCTGCTCCACCCAAATTGACTTTATCTTGAAACTTTATCTTGTGATATGTGGGCACAAATCACAAGAGTGTGATCAAGAACTCCCACAACTCAAGTCTTACGACTTCTTGAAACTTGCATCAGACTCAGTAAGTTAAAATATCAAGTACCATAAACGAGAGTGCCTGAACACACCAGACATGACCTTCCAATCAACTTGTTACTACAGTAGTCATGTGCAGCATGTTTCTATCAAGAAAAATCAGATGACATTAATTGTACAGCACAATTGTACAGTTAAAATTAATTTTAACTCAGACAACTAAGAGCAAGCAAGTTTTGTAACAGAATGCTACTCCAAGGACAGGCTGTGAATCCAAATAACATGAAAACTTGCTTGAGAATTTCTGCAAGACTTTTTGCAATGACTGTTGTTATACAGCACTAATATATGCGAATTGACTTTCCTATTACTAGACCACTCTTCTCTGATAGAGCAGATTCACCTAAGGAGGAATTCACTGCTTGAGAACATTTGTTCAGTATTTCACAGCTACTCATTCTGTAAAATTTTGCAGACTGTCTTGCAACTCTTCATGCTCTATTGCAAAGCCCAAGTTATCTGGTAGAATTTGGAGGACCAATTTCAAACAACATACACAGCCAAACAAAAGGGAAATACTACCAAACCCTACCACACAATTTTGCATAGCTGACTGAAGTCATAGATTCTCCCCCTCCCTCTTTCACCTAAACTAATGAAATGGTACTTATTTACCTGTTCTTTTGCTTGTTTCTGCTGTTCTCTTCTTTTCCGTTCTTCTTCATTTACCTTACTAATAACAATATATCTCTCCTTCTAAAATAAAAAATGTACAGTTTGAGGAATAACTCTGAGAAGTTCATATTTAAGACCACTGCAAGTTTCTCTATATTTACATTGTAACAAAAACGAAGTCACACCTCAGCAGCAGTTACTTGCCACCATGACTGTTTCTATTTTAAGCACCATTTTATCACCTACTCCCAAAAGCCTACTTTAGAAAGCTGTATAAGATTCATCCACCAATCCTAACTTTTACTAAATCTACTTTCTACTGAAGAAAGGTTATCGGGGTTTCCTTGTAAACAGTGAATTTCAAGTGTCTTTTGAAGCAGAGATTTGTGCTAGAAAGTGAGGATATAACATGTGATGCTACTATTTTTCCTCTAAGATCAAGATCTACTTCCACCAATCTTGAACTTCAGATCCACTACATTTTAAAATATTTTTTTTAAAAAAAGGACACTAAAAAGTAAGACTATTAAGCCACACAAATACATGTTTACACTTCATATGCTGGTCAGATTTAACATTTAGAAACTAGTTCATTTTATTCCATTTAAAATGTTTTTCATTCTGCATAATAAAACAAGTTATATCTAAAAGTTAGGAGAGTTGGTAGAAGTGAGAAATACAATTTTATTTAAACACAGCAGATGTTATGGGCAGTAACATGCCTTGTTACCTTATCTGACTCCAGAGTTTCAACATGGATACCTTTTGGATACCTACGTCAAAACAAATGAAAAGTAAATACAGTGTATCACAACAGTGCTTTGATAATTTCAAGTTTCATTATTACTGTAAGTCTTAAGTGCAAAAGAACCATTAAAAGTTCCTTTGTAATTTAAAATAATAAAAAATTTGAAGCAATAAGCTAGCTAAATTGGCCTCCTTACATTATTTAACAGTAGCTAGCACGAAACTGTATTTTCTTACGAGATTTCACATTCTATTGCTGTGGAACCTGTAACAACTTCTTTTAGTAATATTAAGTAAGCACCATCTAGATATTTCTTCACAATCTAGAATCTCTGCTTTCAAGAAATACAAAGCCAAAATGAGTGAGAAAGCACCAATTTACTTGCAGCCACAACACAGCTTCTTTGTGACTGCATGCCTTTCATATGTCACTTATTCTTATAAACAAACCTTCCTGTTAACAGTAAGCTGTAACAGAAAATATTAATACGTGTTGTTACCTCTGCTACACAGCTGCATCATTCTGCCACAATCACATTCAATTACCAAAGTACTACCATACACAGAGCCACACAGATTCACACCAACAGCAAGGCCAAAGAATATTGTCTTTCACTGCTTAACAAGTAGGTATTACTCTGATCTTCCCATTACAATAAACTTACTACAATTATATAACCACCACAGAACCAGAATGTTTCCTTCATCCTCTGGCTACTACTAAAACTAGTACTAGAGAACACATACTAGAATACTATTGTGTCCTCTCGACCCTGATTTCTCACACAATTTTGAACCTAGACCTCACTTCCAAGCTGTTCCATGTCACAGACCTTGCATGCATCAAAACAGTCTTGCATAACAGAACTCTTCAATGGAGAAAATTACCTGTGAAGAGTTCAGGACACAAGGGCAATCAGTAACTCCAGAGTTTTCTGCTTTCATTATCTCCATGCTAACTTCACAACTTTGCTTCCTCTTGCCAATAAACACACGCAATGTACACAGCTGTATACACACAGCTGAATATTAAAATAAATACAGTTCATGAACACACTCTTCCATCCACTGAGAGAAGATGCCAGAAAAAGTATCTGACAAACAAAACACTATGTGCTACCGGAAGCTATAGATATTCTACCACTACATTAAAAATTTCATACAGAAAAATTCCTGAAAACACACCTCTTTTTTCAGATTAGCTCTCAAGCTCACTTCTTGAGATTCCATTTTATAGAAAGCTTTATTTTATCCACTTTCAGTGTAAGCAGCAAAGTGCCAGATACTGTTGCAACATTGAATTAACTAGATTTACAAAAAAAATTTTCCACATTTTACTAGTACAGTCAGAATAATGAAAATCTCTACAGCCTTACAGTTTCTCCTAAGGCCTTAGGGGATATATTTAGGCAAAGATGAGGAATAAAGCCAAGAAAGGAGAAGAGAATTACTACTAAAATTAGGATTTTTAAGTCATCAGAAATGCTTATCCTCGGCATCTAACAGAAAACTACAAACATACCAGTACCTACTACAGAACTAGTAGTTTTTCAAGTAAAGCCCACAATCTATATAAGCACATGTACCTTCTGTTCACTAAAAACCTGTCAAGTTGCATTTGACACGTAATTCTAGGTTGTGCTGTTCTATTCACAGATTTTAGATCAGAATGATAAAATACTAAGCTTTAAAATATTCAGATGAATCATCACAAACTTATTTAATGCAATTTATCTTCAGAACATCATAAAAGTCTTCTCTCAAAGGAAAAAAATCTAAATGAATCGCCTCTGAGTTAAGTAGTTCAGATCTTACCCAGATTTCTTATCAGAAATACTAACAAAAATACAGTAAGGCAATATTACCAGTAACTTACTTCCAGCTCAAGGTCTGATAAATTAATTTCCTCTGAAATCTAAAATCAAAAGAAAATTGTGTTACTAATACTCCTCTTATAAAAGTGTTTCAAAGCAATAATGCTCAGTTAAAGCTGGCTCCATGTTCATTTGTATAAATATTTTTAAAGCCTAAGTCACTGCTACCAGTACCTATAGGCTTGGAAGGGTTTTACTGAACCCTGATGTTCAGTTGCCAAGCTGTAAAGGCATTTGCATCATTTTGTACAGTTATCCACCTATCTTCTCAAAAGCAAATATTCTGTAGTCATGATTACTAAATACAGATACAGCGATGTTACCTTACCCCCAGCTTCACAATATTCTAGTATTTCCAAATGCAATTTTTAAATTATTTTTAAAATAACCGTACTCTCTAAAGACCTGGATTCCAAAGCTAAACTGACTTAGGGAAGGAGACCCGCCAAAACAAGTTTCAATACGCAGTGTCAACTATGAATAACCAACAGCTCAATAGATTTGAGAAACATGTTTATAAAATGCACATCCAAGGCTTATGGAGCACCTCAGCAATAGCAAGAGGCTCACATATGCAAGACACTCCTTTGCTATACTTAAGTATGTTGTCACTAGATGCAAGCAGAGTATGATATCCATATAAATTGCTACGTTTTCTCAACCTTAAGAGATCAGCCAAATGTAGAATTTGCTCAAGTTAACCCACGTAAAGATACTGTTCTTCCTTGTCACTCATGTAATTTTACACGGCCAAAATAATATTTATTTTAGAAGATACGTAATTTCAGAAACTGACCCCGTACACGGCTCCAGTTCCAAACTTTCATTTTCTTCATTCTTTAGTAAGTCTTCTATCTGTTCCCTGGAAGAAACAGATTATTTGCTTGTATGTCTACTGTTCCCTTTTTATGATGTTTACAGCTCTCCCCAAAAGACAAGAAAGCACAAAGAAAACTCTTGCACAGCTAGTGAAGTAATAAAAATAGCTTCATCATACATGTCGCTACTGTTTATGTTTTAGTTTCAACAACATCACAGCATATTAAACAAGTTTACTTACACTATTTTCTCAATGAATTTTTTCTGATCTTCAGGAATTGTTACAGGACACTTTGTGGCATTAGGAGAAATGTATGACAGAGATCCTGCACCATTGGCCTGAGAACGTTTTTCATCATACTGTTCCCTTAGCTGTCTTTCTTCTTCCTGATTTAAATATGGAATTCCTTAAAAAAACAAACAAAACAAACAAACAGAACAGCAGAACACATTTAAAAGCTCATCATAATTAGAGATAAATTAGGGATGTATGATTTAGCTAAGACTTATTACTAACTAAGCATTTGCCAGTATTACACCCCTGAAGGCTTAAAACATATCCTTCCCTTCCAGTCATTTGTTCAAGACCCCATTCTTTATCTGTGTCTATGCAGGCTTCCTTCTAGCATATGCCAATTAGCTGGTACCACTGGACTCTTTGAAGAGCTATATGCCTCATCTGCACAAGGCCCAAGTCTGAGGACTGCAGAGCTGTAGATTACAATCACAAAAATATTTAGTACTCCTCTTCCTTGATATCTGCATCACTTAAATAATAAACTGCAGCAGCACCTACTACAATGCACAGATATATTTTCTGAAATGTTGCTACTGGTCCATTACACAGCTACATAACTTGTTACTCTATCTACTTATGTTTAGCCACCAAAAAAACCCAAACAACAAAGCACTTATCTAAATATGAATTCTATTCTGTTGAATCTATACAATGAGTTTTTTGAAAAAGAGTAACTATCAGCACAACAGTAGATCGGCTAAGAAAAAATTTAAGAACTTCATTATGTGTTAAGGTAGTAACACAAATGACTGCCTTTTTCTTCTTGACATTGAAAGAACGAAAAAAACCACAAAAACTCACCATTGCGAAACACTTTATTAAAATCAAATCCTTGGTTTGCTAAAAAATCTATACTTGAACTCTGCAATAAAAGAAAATAGCTTTACAAGTGACAAGAGTATCTGTGGCATAAAAAGATCAACTCAGTTATTTTTACACTTTTTAAGACAGTATACAAAGTCCAAAGTCAAGAACAACCAAGTTTGTGACCCTAAAGAAGCCACACAGAGTTTAGGCTATACTATTCTTGTTATTTACTTTCAACTTTCCTAAAGTACAAGAACAATAAATACACTAAACAGCATAAAGATGAAAGAATGAGCTATGTGAAGAGAGGAAGCTAAAGAAAGCAAAACATGCTACAGGAGAACAAGTCCGAGATCAGAAAAATGCTAGCAATAGCCTGGGAAGCAGTGAAAGTGAGACAGGCAGATGGAAATAAAGCACCAAACAGAACAAGCAAGCGAGCAGGAAGTCAGACAAGAGGTGGGGCGTGGTGGGGAGGGCAGGTTATGTATAGAATCATCTTGCCAGGTTTGGAACATTATCTCCAGTTCCAGAAACCACACAATAATCTGTGACAAGACTAAAATACTGAAGTCAAAGATATTCCCATAAAGCTCATTTTTAGGGATTGCTACTAAATGGATGCTTATTTATTTAAAAAATCCACAAACCAGAAAGTTATGTTTTTCGCCTTTTAAAAGGTTAAAAGAACCAACCAGTTCTCCCTCTACAATGATGTAGAGTTTGCCTGGAAGTATTTTAGAAGTTTGCTGCAGGTATACCATAACCAAACAAAATCAGACTTGTTTTTCTACTAACCTGACAGACAAATTTGACATCTGGTGAACTTCTGTTAAAGGGTTTTGGGAAAATATAGAAATTAAATGACTTCATTATATACCTGTGAAAAAGATGAGTTGCATGTCAATACAGCTTATCAATATTACTTCATAAATTCCTCAATTAACAAAGCAAGGAATAAGAAAATAACATACTTTTCTTCTGTATGATCATATTTAAAAGTGCAAAGGCCAAACTGAAAGAGCAGAAAATCCATAGAATGCTGCAAAGGAAAGGAAAACTTTGCATGAGAATAAAAATTGTGCACATTTAAAGATAATCCAGGTGCATAAATATTATTTCTCTCCATTTCAAAATTAAGCAAATCTGAATCTTCTAACCAATGTTTGTTCTGTTGGTAATTTTGAAGCAAATACACCAGAGTCTTTCAACTAGTTCTCATCCCCATTTGATCATCTTACTATTGCCCAAAGATGATTTGTAGTATGCACTTCCATTTCATAAACTGACAAGAACTGAGGGAAGTCTCATCTCTCTCCACTTGTTGCTCACACACACACACAAGATGCTGCATCTAAAGCAGCTGTCAGCCTCCTTCTCAACGTTCATTTACAATCCCCATACTGTGGGAGCAGGCTGTGAGGGACACTGGCTGAATATAGTTTTCAAATGTATGTAACAACACATTTAGTATTCTTCTAATCAACGTGGCTAACAGTGGATAACATGATAGATGTACCAGCATAGTCACCAGGCACTTTATCATCATCCCCTCTAGTATTCCACAATTGTTGAATCAGTATTGGAAAGGTTTTTAACACCACTGCAAGTGTACAAGAAAATAAGTATTGCAGTCTCACTGAAAGACTCGTTCCTCCTGAGGGTCAAACACTCATTTTAAACACAAAGAACACTTAGAATTATTCAATTCTATCATAGGGAAAAAATAATGGGTGACAACAGGAAGTACAAAATTCATCCTCTTATCTTTAAGTATAAAGATCAAAAATATCAATAACCAAGTTAATTTATTAGCTGGTAAGAGTTAAGTCTTAAGAATGTGACAACAAGGAATTTCAGGCTGCTTCCAATACACCAGACCTCTTCTTACACTGAGCAACAGAGACTTGACCGTGCCTGCAGAGCTGAATTGTCAGCTACCCTGAAGCATTCAAAAGCTCATTTTCAGCCAGGTGAAGAGAATATGGCACCCTCCAGCCTCCTGGATGCTCTGCAGACTAGTCTCTACTTTTACTGTCTCCTTTAGTGTTTGGGGGTTGGGAGTTTTATGCTTTTTGGTTGTTGTTTTTTTTAAGTTAAAGCCACCTCAGGTTTTGCCATTTGTTGTCCTAATTTCCCCGCAGGAGCACTAACTAGGAATACCCTCATCCTGCAATATCTCTTCACAGTCTATTAGTAAAGAGTGTTTATTGACACCTTGGACACTTCAGGAAACAGCATGCGCTGAGATGCTTAGCATTTCTCTTTTCTGATTCCTTTCTCTTTTGGGAAAAAAAAAAAACCAACCACACAACAAAAACACCAAACTCACAATCCAAAACATCACAGTTTTGACCTTTTGACCTTCACACACCATATGTCGTCTCCTGTGGTCATTTGGCTGTTTTTCAAAACTCTTTCTGCACTGTCCAGCACTTTTTTTTGGTGTGTGTTCCAGAGGCAGAAGTGGTGGCAGCTGGCATTTAAGTTTTGTTACGAACAGTACATGCTGGCAGAGGGAGGTAGTTTGTGAAGGACTCTAGTCCTGATGCAGTTTGTCTGTTGCTGAATTTCTCCTACCAAGTCCTTCCTTGAACTGCTAAATTTTAACACTCTTAACATCCTTTAACAAGTTCGACACACCTATTAGGCCCTGCATGATGAATCAAGTTTGTCTGTCTGTTCTGACCATGACTTCTGCAAGTTTAATGCAACACTCCCCAGTTCTTGTGTTAGTAGAGACAACGAAACAAGCAATCCTCATCTGCTCTAGGTAACTTGACCATACAGACCTCTGTCACGTTTCCCAACATTGTATCCACTCTGAACTATGGAGCTCTAACTTTCTTCCTAGTATTTTCATTTTAGTCAAGGTAAACACTTTACCTTTTTAAGTTTCTGATACCTTTCTTCTGGAGTGTCAAAGCCATTGGTTAATGCACTAACTGAAGGCCCATCACTGATTCCTGAAAAAGCAGAACAGTTTGCTTTGAGTAAGCTTTTCAAAATTAGCCACAGCAAAGAAATGCAACAATTGTAATTTAAGAAAAATGTTTTCACTTAAACGTACATGTTTAGATTATTTCAGTTGAGAAAGATTTTCTGCTGCATAAAAGTACGCATGTTAGCATAAAAGCTAACCAGTTCCATGGTAGTGTTCTAGCAGTAACTCTCTGCTGCTCTGGTTCCTGTTCAACATGATAGTGACATGAAAAGACCTACCAGCAAGATAATGTTGATGGGCCTTTACAGCACAAAGCAGGATGAAAGCCAGATGAAAAATGGGAAGAGTGTTGTTCGTAAATGCATTGAATGACTTCGTCATCTTAAGCAATACTTAAGAACAACCATATTTCCAAAAGTACTGCAAACAAAACCCCATCTTGATCACATTTATGTTTCATGGTTGACTGAGCCGTGTATCCCAAATCATTAAGACACCTCTCTGATGCATAGACCCTCTGGGTTTTACAAACATAAAAGTTCTTACTGCTGCCTTTCCCTGTCCAAAAACTTGCAGGTCCCCCCTAATTTATCCCAATCTCTTGAATTTATGACACACACATAAAATCTTCATTATTTTTTTCCTGAGCTGCAGCCAGAAAGCAATTAACACATTAAAAGATTACTGTGGGGAGAGCCTAGAAGCAGCATGAGTATGACATATATCTTTATTTGACCAAAGCCTTTCTATCACACGTATAGTAAGTGGTTTCATGTTGTGGTAGCCTTAGCTTTATCTTTTTCAAAGTAATACCGAGATACGTTACATGCGCAAAGCACGGCCCCAGACAGGTATCCAGCACAACACAGGCGTGACTGTACCTGAAAACTCCCCATCAATGGCCAGGAAGTCCGACTCTTCAATAGCTTCGTAGACTTTGCTTAGGTTATCCTTAAAATCTGCGGGTAAAGGGGGAAAACACACCTGAGACTACTACCGACTGCCTAGGCAGCCCGTCGCCCCCCAGGCGGGCTGGGGGGCCGGTGAGGCCGGCGGGGCCTGCCGCCCCCTGGCCCGCCCGCCGCTGCCTCACCCCCGGGGCGCGGCCGGAGGCCCGCCCGCCGCCCTCAGGGGCGAGGGGAGCAACTGGGACCCTCTTCGCCCTGAAAGAGAGGCTGAGGCCGGACCCCACCGCCAGCCCAGGGAAGGGATGCCGGGGCCCAGGGACACCCTCTGCGCCGCCAGCTCGAATCCTCCCGCCGCCGGCCGTGAGATGTGAACCGAGCAAGGGCGTGCAAGGGTGGCTGCTCACTCACTGCTTCTGATCACCTCCATCCCGCGCCCGCACCAGCCCGGCCGCCGCTCGCCTTGGCTTGGCTCGGCCCGGCCTGGCCCAGCCCGGCCCGGCCCAGCCCCGCCCGCCACCACCGCCGCCGCCGCCGCCGCCGCCGCGCGCTTCCGGAAACCGCCCCGCTGCACGTAAGCGCCCACGTGAGCGCCGGGTGGGGCGGCCGCCATTTTCTTCCGGGGTGGTGTCTGGGGGTGCGGTGGCTGTCGGCGGCCTGAGGGCGGCCTTGGGCCCGCCGTGCGGGCGCGCCGGCGCCATTGTCGCTGCTGGAGGGGAGGTCGGGTTGCCTGTGTGTGCGCGGCAGGAGACCCGGTGCTGTAGGGGCCGCTAGCCCTGAAAAGTGCCCCTCACCTGCCCGCCCCGTCACGTCACGTCACGTAACGGCGGGGGAAGGCAGCCCTGCCAGCCGCGGCTAGGCGGAAAAGCTGCAACGAGCCCGCCAGCGGCACGCCTAAAACAGTTGCTTTCCTGTGGGATGTTTTTAAATGCCACAGATTTTGGAAAACACGGTATTTGCCTTTCAGATGGGAAAGGCTAAACTAGCACCAGCAAGGAAGAAGGGATGGGAATTTGCTGAGGAGACAACAGGAGGGTAGCAGGGCGCTACTGGAGATTATGCCTTAACGATGAAAAGCCCAGAGGAACTGGTAGGCTTGAAAGTATTACGGAAGAAGCATTTGTCTTCTTGTTAAAATGGTAAAAGTTTCACACGTCATTGCAGAATAACCATAAACAAAGCTCAAGGCCATGCATCATGTCGCCACACCTGTGCGGTGGAAGGAAACACCTGACACAGAAGGTGTCTGCACAATAGCAGAAAGCAGTAGCTGTGGGCAAGGGCAGTATGCAGGTTCAAGAACAAAGCCTGAATATTCCGAGCCACCTTTTCACCTCACTTGTGCTAAGGTTAGATCTAGATGAACTTCCTCTGATCTAGAAGAGGTTTAGTACTTTCATGCTAGGGTAGTTTAAGGATTTGCCTATTAGGACTTCAAATATTAATTAAAGCTACAAATAAATATGAGCTGGTTGGTAGATCTTTTCATAAAATCAGCCTTGGAAGCTAGGTTGTACAGATCTAACGGCTTGTCGGCACTTCTGTGCTACTGGTGGAGTTTTAATTTGACTAAAGCTGAAAACTGCTTTGGTATCCATTATCATTCCTATGATCCCTGAACCATTTATAGCTAGAATTTTGTGTTTTAAAAAACTATCTTGAAACGGCATGTACACTTGAGCATAAATGCCTGTTTATTCCATGTCAGTAGGAAATTTGCCTAGCACCGTTAATGTATTACTTTAAAGAAGGCCAGAACTGGATCTTGTCACAAAATGGATTTGAGTGATAATACTGCAGTCTTGCTGGCAGAGCTCCACATGTGAGCAAAGAAGCAATAACTGTTAAGTAAAACAACTAAATATGGAAGTTTGGTATACAGATATTGGATCATTGCTCAAACAGTTGACAGACTTTTCAGTTAGGTGTTTTTCTTTCCCATAAGGAATTTGATTAGGGTAGCTCTAAAGCAAAACCAGAGCTATATATGTGTCAGCCCAATAATAATTGTCCTCTGCAGAGATCTGGATATGGGAGAGCAAACTATGAGAGACTATTATTTTCTTTATTGAAATAGGCTAATTAAAAAGTTAATTATTTTGTTTTGGTATCTCAAATGTCATTTGAACTGGACTTGTAGATTTTATCAAAGTGGAACAAGAACAAAATATAAGAAAACATCACTGTGTTATACAGTGAAAAATTAATCTCAACAGTTCTTTAAGAAAAGCACTTGATTTTCTTTGGACTCTAGTCAGAAAGAGATGCAGTAAGGGAACAGAGGCTGGTACAAATAATTGTGATTGTGTGTTTACATAGCTGTGCTCTCATGTGGTAGAAATAGTCTTTGTGTGAGCCAGTCTGGGGCAGTATGCGTTAGCATTACAGTCAGACTAGCATCTAAAAGTCGGGTTTACTTCTCAGATTAGACCTCTAGATCTTCACTTGCAAAATAAACCTTGAACGCAGTTTCTGTGAAGGAGGATTACCTGGGTGTGTAGACTTACGTTCAGCAAACATAGCTCAGTTCTCACAAATATGGAAATGAGCGGATTAAGCAAAACGTGAGTGCAGTCGTGTTCCTGCCCGGTGGTTTTTAGAGCTTTGAATTACGACGCTTGAAGATAAAAGAGAAATGGGCTCCGCTCGAACAGACCGCGTCGATGAGCTTGCTCTGCTTCTCAGCAGAAGGGAGACCAGCGGTGACCCCTGCTAGAGCGCACCGCCCGTGCCGGAGCCCGCCGCAGCCCGGGCGGGGGGAGGCGCCGGCAGCCGCGGCCGTGTCCCCCCGCGCCCCCCGGCAGGCGGCGGGCAGAGCCGCGGCCGCAGCGCCACCCCCCGGCGGCCCTAGGGCCCGGCGCGTCCCGCGGGGGAGGCCGCGGCGGGCGGGGCGGTGCGCGGCCCCGAGTCCTGCCTCCGCCAGCTGGGCCGGGGCCGGGACCGGCCGGGCCGCTGCGGAGCCTCGGCCTGTGCGTGCTGCCGGGCGCGGGCACGCTGCTGACACCGCCGCGGTGGGCCCGGTCTGGCGGGGCGGGGGAAGGGCTGTCACGGCGCGGCGGGCCCGAGCCGCCGGTGCCGGCGTTGTGGCAGCGGCGGGGGAGCACCCTGGGGGGAAGGAGGCGGCAGGGGAGCGGCGAGTAAGCTTTCGGCTTTTGACCCTGCTCCCACCTGGGGCACAGAGTGGCGAAACATTTTTGCACCTGCGGAAATCCTGTTGCCTTTTTCTTCCAGGAAAACGAGAAGAATGTTGTTAGGGGCAAACCCTCGGGTTTAGTTGTGTTGTAAGTGATGTTTCAGGTTTGTCTTTTAAAGCGCCGACAGTCTTTGCTTTGAATGCTTGTGAGCAGTCCTAGGGTCCTAGTTGCACTATTGCTTTGTATTTCTACACTGCTTGTATTTTTTTGTTAATAATTTTTTAGTCTTTACCCACTGGCATGCTCACCCCTTTGTGCTTGATCTGGATGGAAAGGTGGTAACCGAGTAGTAAACAGGAGCCACATGGTGGAGAGTGGAAGTGTATTTTGGTGTGGAGTCCTTGAGGAGAAAATCGTCTATGTTTTGATAGCGTCTAACATATCATAAGTGTTAAGTGATCTGGATCAGTGTTTTTCTCAAGAAACTAGATACAGCCATCTGAGAGAATACATTAGGAACATTAAGCAAAAAAGTTTATAGTTTTGTAAGTTTGGAACAATCTGAAACTCTTCTCAGAATCTGTGCATTTTCTGAAATACTAGCAAAGAGTAATCACCAGTGAAGTTAATACGGAGTTCAGTCCTTCCCTGATGGCAAGCAGATCAGTCCAGATCAGTCCCTTATAATTCTGAAGCGGATGACTTTGTGGATCAAAATTAGTATTTTTTTTTTCCCAGCATGGCTCCGCAATGTCTAGCATTGAACTTTGTTTTATTCCATATTATTGGAAAGAATAGTGACAAAAATTCAGTCATTACATTATACTGGTGTTTTATTTTTGTATTCTCTGATGATGCTTCTTTTGATTGGTGTGTTTTACTAAAATCTTGGTTAAAGATACTGTCAAAAGTTACCTGAATCATAGTGGGGTTTTTGTTTCATGTGTTGCTTAACACAAGAAAAAATATAGGGAGACTGAACTCAGCTGTTTACATCTATAATCTGGCTCTGATTGTAGTTTGCAATGAATATGGTGTTGAAAAAATAGATCATGTTTCATGTTGGGGAGAGCTAAGTTAGTTTAAAACTATCCCAGTGACAAAAGAATTACAATAATAAACTATACTGCTTGCTATTCTGAACTTCTATAGTAACTTTTTTCTTAACGAGGTTTATCTTGTTGCTTTGCAGAAGTAATGCCTTACCACATTTGAGGATCTAAGAGCTTTCTGTTTGCCTAAGGCATAAAAGAAAATGGAAGAAGATGAGACATTACAAGGTGAAACAGAAAGGGCAAATGTTGAAACACGTGCTACTCCCAAGATGGGTCGGCAGATATCAGTTAGTGAGTTCCTTTGCCACTGCTGTTATGACATTCTGGTCGATCCCACCACCCTGAACTGTGGGCATAGTTTCTGTAGACATTGCCTAGCCTTGTGGTGGGTGTCATCCAAGAAGAATGAATGCCCCGAATGCAGAGAAAAATGGAAAGGATTCCCAAAAGTCAACATCCTCCTCAGGTGAGTGTACTATGCCATTGTTGGATTTCTAAAATAAACACAATTAGTTGTCTGGTTTCTTGAGTTTGCTGCATATCTTCGTAGTTTATTGGTAATCTGAACTGTGGAGAGGACATTTAAATCCTGAAGTCCTTCATGTTCTGCACTTGTACTGAACTGTTCAAACACATTTTTCGACATGGAACTAAGGGGTGCGTTAATTGGCTTTATTTTGGGGTTTGGGGGGGGTCCCTTTGAATGTTTGGGGGATGGAGAGGAGGGATCCTTTTTTAGTATTGAGACACTTGCATCTTTTAATACAGCTGGTTGTTTTCTAATAATTCCAGGTTAGAATGATCTTTGATAATTGTGTAATTAGTTCTGTAATAAGAATTATTTATAAGAAGAAATGTGATTTTATTGCAGAATGAAGCTGGAAATACCAATTTGCTGTCCTGAATTACCACAAGCTCTTGTAATACTTTTATCTTAGGTTAATAATATTTTAATAAATAGATGGTAGGATTGTTGGCAGGCTTTTATGTTGTCTTTTGCTTAGCATTTTTGAATAGTGAAAGCTTTCCAGTAGCACATACAATTCTAGTTTTATATAAGAAATAATAATTTAATTTTTCTTTATGTGATATTTTAACTTCCTCTATCTTTAGAAACTAAGGAGAATGTTGTTTGGAAGTAATTGATAGAAGTTTAACTTTACTAAGTATTAATAACTACTGTTTTCTTGCTTTCAAAGATGGCAGTCTTTAGTAGAGGCTGAAAAACAAAAATCCAAAAATTAGTCCCTTTTCTGAATGTTAAGCCTCAGTGATTACAGTACAGTGACAAATATTTTTCCCATTAGGGATGTTATTGAAAAGCTATTTTCTGATGCCATTGAACAAAGAAAAGAAGATATTCAACAAAACAGTGATGTAGCACGCAGCTTAGCAACCTTCCAAAAATACGGGAATGACCAGATCCCTACAGTTTCGAACACAGGAAGAATTAATCCTCGAGGAGGAGGGTTTTTCTCAGGCGTTCTAACAGCTTTAACTTGTGTAGCAGTAAGTTCCGTCTGGATGATTTTCCATATTTACTTCATTAAGAGTAAGCATGCAATCAAATATACTTAAAAATTACGTGCACATAAAAATGGTCATTTGCTCAGAAAAGACTTAAGCTGAGCAGACTAAATAAGGTAGCATTCAGAGTTGTCTGTCAGGAGCTACAATTGCAATATACAGCAAATGGAAGTTAGACAAATTGGGTAAAACTTCAAGATACTGTCTTAGAACCTGAATATTCTAGGATCTATAGAATGGAAGATTCTGTATGTCAAGCCCCTTAATGCCTGTTTATTTGCATCATTAATATATTTACTTTGCAGACAAAAGATTTTGTTTTCTTTTTTGTTTTAATCTACCTATAGGTAGTTCTACTTGGATATCACTGGAGTAGCAGAGAATTTGAAGAAGATCATCTTGTCAACAAGCCTGTTGCTAAATGGACTGCTGACGAAGTGATACTTTGGCTAGAGCAGTTGGGCCCATGGGCTTCCCATTATAAAGAAAGATTTTTACTGGAGAAAGTGAATGGAAGGTGAGAGGCCTCATTATCAGGAACAGCTGTCATGTAATTGGGCTACTTGATAGCTTTCATTAGGGACAATATATTGTGAAATGACTGTACTTTATTCCATAGATTGTGGGAATACTCTGTTGGTGTATCACAATGAAATTCAGGAGAAGTTTTAACACTTGTAGTTGTAAACTTTAGTAGTAGATGCTAAACAAGCTAACTGAAAATTTTCTAATAACTTTTTAATATGCTGACAATGCAGACTGAAATTATATTGAAAGTAAAATTCTACTGATGTATGATCCAGCCCTCCCACGTTTTATTTCTTGTGAAAATATGTATGTACTATATGCATTGTTGCATTCCACCCAAGAGCTTTAGGTCTGATTTCAGGAGACCAGCTAGATCTGTTAAGTACTGAAGAACTGTGTTCAATAATAGCCAACAGGCTGATAAATCTGCATGCTGAAAGCAGGCAAGAGAAAACTTGATGAGTATTTAAAACCCAGGCTCTAAGATGCAGTTGATTCAGAACATTCAAATGTAACTATGATCTTTTAAGGTCCCTTCTAACCCAAACCATTCTGATTTTATAATCCAAAAGATGGTAACTTCTATCAGTAATTGCTTCAGTGTGTATTGCTAATTTGTTAGTCATAGCGTTTGGGTGAAGAGGCACTGTTTACCTTCTGAATTCTTGTGCTTTTGTAGACTCCTCCTAACATTGACTGAGGATGATTTCATGAAAGAGCCTTACAGTATAGAGAACAGTAACCATAGAAAAGCTATTATGGCAGAACTGGAATGTGTGAAAACTTTAGGTGTTAAACCACCACAGAACCTTTGGGAATATAAGGTAAATTTTATATAAAGTCTATCACGTATATTAAGTATTTTTGAAATAATATCTTTAAAAGAAAACTCTCTTAAAGCCAGAATGAGTATTAAGGTAGTATCCCTTATAAACAATACTCAGTTTAATGAACTGTTGTATTTGAAAAAGAATCCTTTGAAGAATGATTGCCAGAAAAATCTAGGAACTGCCATGTCCCTTTCATTTTATTTTTTCTTTTTTTGAACCTTGATAATTTGATACCTTTCAGGCGGTAAATCCAGGAAAATCACTCTTTCTTCTGTATGCACTGAAGGGTTCTCCAAGACTCAGTATGTTATACCTATATTTGTTTGATTATGCAGAAGCTTTCCTACCTTTCATCCATGCAATCTGTCCTACGCAAGAAGACAAGTATGAAGATACTGTCACAAAACTACTAGTAAGTGCTCAAAACATGAAATATGTTACTTGCTTTAGTTACAAGCATTTTTAAGACTAGCAGCATAATAAAAACACATGATGTAATTATTCACCATTTCATCTCTTCACAATGCAACTCTCAAAAAAAAAAAAAAAGTACTACAAAGTAAGTAGTTCCTTGATTTTTTATTGTATGTGATCACTGGTGTTAGTGACCATTACCTTTAATAAGATTGATTTAAGTTTTTTAAGACTTTAAATCTGCAAAACTAATTTTTTTTCACATTTGCGTGACTATAGGAAGGCTGTTCACCCAAAATACCTGTATTTTAACAAATGGCATTATAAGGTCTGGCTGGCTGTGATGTTTTATTCTAATTTATGGAAATTACTGTGTTATAGTATTATCTACCAGAAAGTAGAATAAGGATACATTAGTATTTTCAGTGTTTGAAAAAAACAATTTTTCAATAAAAAAGTAGTGGAAATAAGCCAGTATTGTGTGTGTTAATAGGAAATTGGTTAACAGTCTTTTTATCCTAATCTACAGGACCTTAAAGATCCTTCTTGGAAACAGTGGAGAGAATTCATTGTAAAGTATTTATTTTTGCCATACCAGTTGGTAGCTGAATTTGCTTGGGATTGGCTGGATGTGCACTACTGGACATCAAGATTTATAATTGTAAATGCCATGTTGCTTTCTGTTCTGGAGTTATTCTCCTTTTGGAGGCTCTGGTCAAGAAGAGAATTGAAGTAAGTCTTACTGAGCTTGTTGAGTGTAGGAAGTACACAGCCTTATAAATAGAAAGTAACGGTCTTACAATTTCACAGTTGCTTACTGAAGTTTCGGTGTCTAACAACAACTCTGAGGTTAATAGTGTGAATCTGAATTCGCACATATAATGGTACTCACTCTTGAATATCTTTGTTTCTGTGAATACTTCAAAGGGTTTCTCACAGCTGGTTTTACTGACCAGATGTAGCAAACGCAGTAATGGTAATCATGTTCTTAACCATTGAGTAAATATTAACTCTTACCTTGAGAATTGCGTTTTATGGTAACTGGTATTATCTGTCAGCTGAGAACTAAATACATAATAATTTTGTCATGTGATGCTTATGATATAGCTATTAAAGAATGACTCTTCAGGATCATAAATAAGTTCGGTTACACTGGTATTATTTCTGATAGGTCATAAAAATTAGATTTCAGTTACTGCTTTAGCCTTTAGTCAAGCATATTGTTTCCTAATTGCTGTGATCTTTTATTTATGGGTTTTAGACCTTGCATAGATGTTCTTGTTTTGGTGTATACTGGGTCTTCCCTTTCTCTGCCAGCCGCTAGGGGGCAGAACGTGTTCAAAAGAGAACGGTGTGCATGACAAATGTGGAATTTGGCCACTTTAATTCGCTGTGCTTTGTGGTCTGAATAAATTGATTTAATGCTTCCTCGTATAAAATCTAGTATTACTGTATTTTAAGAAGGTTTTTCTGGAGTGTAAAATGATGTTTTACAGGTACCTGAGTGTAAGGGCTAAATAATTTGAGGCTGCAGCACATATTAGCTTTTCTTAGAACGGGTAAAAACAAAACAGAAATTTCCTCTAAGCCTCTCCCTTTCCTTTTCACAGGACTATTCCTCACAGAATGTGGAGACATTTCTGGAAAGTCTCAACACAGGGTCTTTTTATTGCCATCTTTTGGCCTTTTATTCCTCAGTTTGTCTGCAATTGTTTGTTTTACTGGGCCTTGTACTTTAACCCAATTATAAACATTGATCTTGTGGTTAAAGAAGTAAGGCGTCTGGAGACACAAGTGCAGTGACTGGCATTGGAACTTTGGAGCTGTTTAGCTTCTAAAGATGGACACTTGAAATAAATATTGCTTTTCTTCTTAATATATGTGGCAGTGAAAGTGGTGGATTATGTTAACTTAAGCATACAAAAAAGCCTTAAGGTAAGTTACTCTTAAACCAGCTGATTCTAGATTCGAGGGTGGGCTTTTATTATCTGAAAGGAATTTTCTATTGAAAAAAATCCAGAAAAATTACAGTTCAGATTTAGCTATGTAAAACTTACGCAGTCGTGTCACCCTATTTTTGATCAAACTTCTCTATTATGTCTTGACCATTCTGGTTATTTTCAAGCCTGCCTTAAAATCAGTGTCTTCTGAAGAGCTACAATGATTGTTTGGTTTTTGTTTGGCTTTTTTTTTTTAACTTAGCATTTCATACCGAGCCTGCCTTAAAATCAGTGTCTTCTGAAGAGCTACAATGATTTTTTTTAATTTCTTTTTTTTTTTAACTTAGCATTTCATACCAGGAATGTATTCCTCAGCTTAAGTTTGCCAAAGGAAAGCTCTTATTGGATAGGATGATACTGAAAGTACTTCAGTGTTTTCAGTCTGCTTTACATACAAAGTTGTGACTGTCAAATATGCAGTCTCACAGTAGAGTTTGTTCTAAAATTCCTGCTGTTGAAGGCAAAGACTGCTTGAGTTTTCTTGTTGTGTGGAAAATGTGGTGATTGCCATTGAAAAAAAATTTTTTTCAGATCAGTGAGACTTCATCAATAGTTTCTCTAATGCTCCCTCTTGAAGTCTGTTGCTAATTCTTAAATTCAGGATTATCTCTTAAAAAGGGTTATTTTGGAAACGCGACCTGACACTGTAATTACATCTTACTGCAATATAATACCTGTATCTAGACTTGTGCAAGAATATTGACTGTAAAGTTTTGTGTAAACAGGATTGCTGTTTGTTAGTGTATGTTTTTTGACAAAGCAAAAGTTAGATTTTTTCCAAGAGCTTTGTCCCCTTGCGTTCTACATTGTTTTGCTTTTTTTTTATTTGTATCATTATTATGAACTTTAAATTTGCCTATGAACCTTTCTAAAAATTAAAGATCTCTTTTGAAATCTTCATCCTTCCTAGAAGTGGGATTTGGTTTGTTGTTTGGGTTTTTTTTTTTATATTGAACTGCCTGTCATTAGCTTTGAGTTGTGCAGACTTGTTTTGTAGCGCTGCCATCTTTAAGTTGAGGTGGGTGAAAGTAGAGTAAAACACTTCTGGTTCTTAAAACTGTTAAAATTAGCAGTTATGAAAAAGTGTATTACTCAGCAATTTCTGTTACTGACTTCTCTTCCTACAAGGTTTCAAAAAACTATGAAGTGACCCTAGCTAAAATCATCCTTGCACCTTTATCAGGTATATACACTTCTGAACTCTGCAGACTGATACTGTCCAAGATCAAACACTTAGGGGAAAGGCATTTGGCCCCAGTGACTGCTACTTTTCTCATGTATTTGTCTTGGTGATGGTTTGCATTTGCACTTTTAAAACTGAAGTTTTAAGGGTAGAACTTCTCCCTGTGCCCACAGGAAACTCAGGGTGTACATAGAGTAAGGAGTTTGAGCCGTGTCAAACGAACAACTTCTTAGAAAACTGTATTTAAAAAGTAAATACTAGAAAAAAAAATATTACACATTTTTTAATACCTGGTAGGACTACTTAAGGTGAATGATATACAAAGCTAAATTAGGCTTCATAATAAGTGTTTAATATAGATGAGAGGGTTATTTGTTGCTGACACTGTCACTTTATGCATTTTTTCCAATCACTTCAAAGTTAACAAATGTTAAGGTAAATGTTAGTGGAAAGGTTTGATTTGTATGTTATAGCCAGTGGAGGGGGGATGAAAAGTTGACAGTGAATGATATTATGAATGTGAAAAATCTGTGACTGAATATAAACAAAATTAATTTTAAGTGAGTCGCTCGTTAAGCTGACAAACTCGAATTGCTATTTAGTCGATACAAGCTTACGTAGAAGTAACAAACTTGCTTTTAGTCCATGGTAGAAGGTAAGAAAGACAATAAATGTTTACTTTGGCCCTTCTGGGATGTGGAGAAACTAAGGTAGCAGGAAGGAAGACCGAGAAAGGGGAAAATCATTTGTTGTCTCTGTAGCCACAACAGCAAAAAAAAGTCATTCTAGATTTAAATACATACAGAGTTTTCATAAAGACAGATGTTGTGTATCTAATACCTACATAAAGGCTGAATCTCACCACACATAAAGTCTGGCCACAAAAGGTATTTTGTATGATAGGGAGCTTTAGAAAAACATTTGGCAGCTTCGCGGTCACATTCACATGCCATTTTTTGACATTTGTCTTCTAGTGATTCTGAAAGAAAACACAGTAAACTTTTTATGTTAGTTTGAAGTAATTAAAAATACCAAATGGAATACCAAGAATTGCTACCTTATTTCCATATTTGCCATATAAATGGCTCTTAGGGTTCAAATGCAATAGCAATTGCACTGAGCTTTAGTAAGACTTGCAGTTCTTTTGTGTTCTTTAGACAGAGCTCCATGCTAGGACATCTCAGTGACAGGGAATATACAAGCATGGTTTGGTTTAGTGACAGTTGATAATCGGTAGAACTATCTTGGCAGGTAAAAAGACAACAATTGGAAAAAGACTTAAATACTCTTCTTAGTGTTCTTTAATAAAGGAATTTTGATTCCTCTTTAGAAAGTGGTCTCTAATCACCCCTGCCCACCCTGTTGCTCTAGTGAAACTTGAGTTTGGGAAGACATTTTCCATTTCATCCATGTTTTAATCTACTAAAGGACATAGCATTAAAATTATATATGTGAAATAAGGGATGTAAAGATGTTCCATGTTCAGCTTAAATTGCCCACCATTTTTTATGTAGGCATTCAGTAAGAAGTTAGGTAAAGTGTGTTTTAAGTACGATAAAATCCTTGTCTGGCCATATTTGGTTTTTTAATTGTAGTTTTGTAACTTAACAGATTTCTTGGCATGAACATTTCTTCTTGGCACGAACATTTTGTTCTACAGCAGCGTATTTCGGTTTTATTGTGCCAACCCAGAAACGTGTGTTTTTTCTCTCCGCAACTGTCTGTAAACTAAAGAATCCTTGATTATATTTTGTCTGAGTACTTATCATTTTGAAAGCTTAGATGAATCTCTGCTTGAGAGTTGTCTAGGAGCAGAGTAAGTGTTCAGTTTTGTGAATGAACTAAACTTCTGCTATGAAATGGAAGTGTTCTTAATGTATATATGTTGACACTGCAACTAGCTACCCTGAGAACTACTTAATAGTGTCAGTAGCATAAACAACATGACAGGATTAAAAAAAAAAAAAACACCCCAAACCGAAACCAAGAACTATTCCTTCTTTTGTTATTGCCCAAAAATTAATTTTCCCCATGGAACATCAGGGACATTTTTTTCAGCTTTCTTGATGACATCCTACTATGTCGGCCAATACTTAAAAATATTCTCAGTTTCTGGACTAGAACAGGAGCAGAACCTTTACAGCCAAATATAGGTGGACTGTAACTTGGTAGTTCGACAGTTTGAGAGAAGATGCTTAGTACTTCTGGAGCAGAGAAAATTAGCAAGTAGAGAGTCTGCATGAGGTGGACACTTGGGCAAAGATAAGGTTGAATGAAAAGGAGGAAAGGAAATGGGTGTCAAAAACTTTAATTTCAGGTTAGGCAAATTCTAAATTGAGTTACAGAATGAGATGGTTTTGTGCTTTCTCTGAATGGCCTACTGTGTTGCCTTTAAACTATGGTAGTCAGAAACTCAGACTTGTTGTACACAAACTTGTTTAAGGGTCTGCATTTTAGTGGTGCAATTAACCACCAATTCTCAAGCTGATTCGCATTCTAGGTAGTAGCATAAAATTACATGCAAAGTAACTGACCTAGCACCTGATTTAAAAATAAAACAAAAAAAAGCAAACAGTGCACAAAACAAACAAACAAAAAAACCAAACCCCAGCCAAACAAAAAAACCCCAAAACTTAGCAAGAAGAAAAATAAGCCTGCAAATTTGGGGGGCTTGTTAGAAGTTACAGTTTCAGAAAGTTTTTGAAGTGAATTGGAAACTTTGGGAGTTGTGAACAAATAATGTAAAAGAAATGCTGCATTTTCCTGTTGAACATTTTTTGTTTGTTTCTTTGAGACCTCTTTGTCTTTCTCTTTTATACTACAGCATGGCAAGTATATTACATTAATATTTCAGAGCAATCGAACAAAATTTATCAGGATGTGGTCAGCCATTTATTGCAACTTGTACACCAATTATGTAAATATTTTCAAATTAACGTTTTATGGCTTGTGGACATGTTACTTCCATAAATAAACATACTCATCAAATACTTTATTACCTCAGTGCTTGACACTGTATTTGTGAATTCATTCATAAATTGCAGCCACTAGCAGTGGGCTGTGCAAACGATCAGTGATAAGTATGCCAAAAGCTTGTCCATCATAAACCTATAAATGGTGTGAAATATTTTCTGCTAAGTATAAAAAGGATCCTTTTTAAACAGTTGTAATTTTCTCGCCTCCTGTTTGTAGTTGCTCTCCAGCTTGAGACCTCTAGGGAGTAGCATAACATGGGTTCCTCAACACATGTAAATGCTGAGTAAAAAGTGTGTGTGTGTTCTGAAAGGGTAAGGAGCTTGTAGATCAGAATTTTGTTTGCTTATGTATGTCAGTAGGTCAGGAAACTGTATTCGGTTGGCACAGCTGTGCTTTCTGGAGGCACAGCGTACCCTAGCAAAGAAGTCACAAAAGGAAGGATGGTAAAATAAGAATTTTACAGTTAATTAAGAAAATGTCTATGAGGTCAATGAGACAATCAGTAGAAGTAAAAAAAAAAAACCCAAAACACCAAAAAACAAAACCCACCACCAAAACAGCCCAACTGGAACTGTTCACTCACCACACACAGCAGCATTGTCTTCACATCCCCAGTGGTAACTTTCTGTCTTTGGGTGACACCCTGCTTGTTCTGCCTTACCATAGCAGCAGTCATGGTTAAAGCAGCACCTAAGAGTAACAGAAATGGGCTTGCCTTAATTCATGCTGCGGTGATTTATGGTCACGTAATCTGGATGGTTTTTATCAGCATGTTTCTACAGGCTGTGAAATAGTAAGTCAGCATACATGAATGTACAAACAGTTGCCTGAACCAAAACAGGGTAATGGTTTAATAGATCACCCGGGAAAAAATTACTACTCTTTCATGTAATCAGTGCTGAGGAAAATGTCTGATACACTTTGATCTAGTTGAACTTCCTCACAAATAAATATAAAAGGAATCTTCAAAGCATTCTCAGTTTTAAACACAATAAACTTTCATGTGGGTATGCCTCTCCTAGCCCCTTCCAAGAGAAAGATCAAATGACACGATATTCTGTCAGATGATGAATTATGTCCTTTTCTGCCAGTTACTGATGCTATTGTAATGGTTACTGACAGGGAGGGGACAAGAAAATTTGTTAAGCCATAGCACGCCATCATAAATGTCATGTTACAGCAAAGTCCTAACATGGTGGCAAAAAAGCTGAAAGCAGGAGAAATGTTCAGTAATGAATAGGCACGGGTGCTGTTCAGTGCCATAATATAACTAAACATCTTTGCTCGGTATCATGAGAAAATTTGGAAAATTGCCCAAAATGATGATTTCAATATTGTTCTTGTCATAATGGGGACAACAAATTCATAGGCTATCACATTGTGGAACTGAACACTACAGGTAACCATTAATGGTGTATTTTAATGCTTAAGAGTTATTCTTCTGGTGTAGAGTCATGGCAAGCCTAGAATAGCAAGTAGGGGGGAGGTAACAAGGACCTGAAATTAGACAGCTTGTATGTTTTTGCTGCAAACTAACTTTCCTTATTGACTTGGTGGGAGAATAGGGTTGTATCCATGAGCTTTTTGCATTCAGTCATTGGGTTTCTTCCTGGTAGCCTAAAACCATCATATTACAATAGGCACATGATGTTTAGATGGTGTTTAGATTGCCTGAGGAATTTGTGTCTGCAATAGAAAAAGTTAATGCTGTGAGCTCTCACTTGCAATTACTGTTTTTTTTCTACACTTATTAAGTAATTACTCGGTAATTCCACTCAAATCGCCACTTAAAGATCGTGCAGTACCTAACAGTTGGACAACACATACCTGTGAAGTAGCTCAATACATCCATTTAATACACAGAAATTAAAACAAAACAAAAATATTAGTGAGTCTTTGTAGCAGTGCTGAAGTAAATAAACTAGGAAATGCAGCTTCTTTTGCCATAGTGCTGTCTATCTTCACGTGTTTACAAAAATTGTCACCATTACCTTAGTCCTCTTTTAAGTGTTTTAAATAAAAATAGATGCTTAAGAATTTTGTGTTGTATCTTATGAAAGCAATATGTGACTGTGTCTTCCAAAGTTTATAAGCGGCAGGCAAAAATGTAAATTGCAATAACTATTATTTGAATAACTCCATTACAGATGGTGTTAATTCAGATTAAGTATTTCTATATTTTCAATTAGTTAAGTTTTCAGGCATAATTCTGAATGTAAACAACCCACAATGTAGCTCAAAACTTAAATCAAACTTGGTAAGAATTTTTGTCTCTACATTCAGTTGGAGTAATTCTTCATTCTGTTCAAATGCAGTAGAGTAAGTATACTCGCTTCTGGCTTGTTCTTAACATTCTGTAGCTCTTAAAACCCAGACCACAAATAGCTAACCATGTTTTGTGAAGAAGCTTCTTGCTACTGTGGACTTTCAAAAGCGAAAAAAATGGCCTACAATGAAAGACTGTCAAACTGCAGGTTCTCCATCGTTATCTTTAGGTATACGGATGACCAGAAGTAATAATAGTCCCTTCTTTTTGTATGTGTATCTAGTCATTAAGTCGCAACTACATTATACCAAATTGTCTTCAGAATAACAGATTACTTGGCCAAAAACTTGAAATATGTAGGCAAAGTTTCTAGAAGTTTTAGGTCTAATCGTGACTAGTATCTTTAGGAAAGAAAAATTAAAAAATCAGATTTCAACTTTCTATATATTCTACCTTAAATGTGAGTATCAGACATTTGCTTTCCTTTTAATTTACAATATATCTGTCTGGTAAGTCAGAACTTGAGATGTCACATATGGTGGGGAAATGCATCATTATAATGATAAACTTGAAAATATAAAACTTTTATTTAACTACTGTAACCAGAAAATCATCTTCCTGGCAGCTAATGTTCAATTATAAATTAAATTTACAATAGTCTATATGCTGAAGTTTAGTACTAAATATAAAGGTCTTACAATTATTTTAGTAACAATTCATAATTCCCTTTATTCAAACATTTTTTTTAATAGGTTGAATTTTGCATAATTTTCTATGTATTATTTTGAATACTAATACGATGGGATGGATGGTAGTAGAATCAAAAGATTTTTTGAATTGTGATTTTATTTTTTAAATTTTTACTTTTATGGATTGCTTGACTGTTTGGGCTTTAAAGCTTCTCCAAGAAGACTTTAGATCTTCAGCTTTTGGCCAAACAGCAAGAGCAAAGAAGCTCAGCTGGACTGTGAATCCAGTATTAGTGCAATGAGAGTTTGAGTTAAAGGCAAGTAAGACTCATGTAGATCTACGGTAACGCAATTTTAATGCTTCAGAGTTTCTTAGCAGTCTGAGGTGTTTATACTCAGTTCCCTTACTGATGTTAAATAGGCCTAATTCATATTTTTGTCCTTTTACTCTGTCATCTGCATACATTCAGCACTTAATCACTCAGATAAACAGTTATGCTTACCAGTCTACTCTGTCCTTGGGCCATCCTCTTCCTCCCAGACCACAGTAGCATCCATAGCGTAGGTAGGCAAAAGGAGATCGTCCTGTAGTACACCTAATGGCTCCAGCTAATTCAAGAAGTCCTCTTCGATTTCTAAAATGGGCTTCCCCAAAAGCGCCTTTATAGACTGTGGAAGAAGACCTTTATTTTTTTATTGAATCAAACATGCAGATATAAAATAGTATGTTTAAAAAAAAACTTTGATAATGAATGTCAGTACTTGAAAATAACAGTTTTCTTTTTTTCCCTCTTTTTTTTCTTTGGGGCCACACTGCTTGACCTAGTCCCTTTTTACCCCCATGTGTAGTGAACAGCATGCTGAATAACTGCAGTGGTTTCCTCCCAGCAAGGCAGCATACAGTGGCAGACCTCAGTCATTTCCAGTCTTGAAACTGGCAAGAGCTAGCATGTGTTCTGCAGTCTGGGTCCACTAACCTGCTAAAATTAGATGCCCTAACCATTGCAGTATTTTTTCCTTATCATAACATGCAATTTTGCCCTTGTTATTTTGTAGAATGTAATGCTTTACATTTGAACAAGCATGTCCTCTATGATGGGGTTCTGGTTTTCCTCCTTTTTAGACGAGCCAAATAACTGGTGGGGGTGGCAGGGTGGGTGTATAGCAGGGAAATGGGCAGGTGCTTGGAGTAATTTCCGTTGCTTATGTTTTCCTGTTTCATTTTGTTTGAGTTTTGTTGTTGTTTAAGGGATTCTCACCATTTTTTCCCCAGAATTAGACTGTATTTAGGAGCTTTATTTTAACCATCCTGTGTCAGAACTAAAACAGTAGGTCCAGAGCAGCAGATAAATGTTGAGACACCAGATGACTTTTTTGGGGGGTTTCATGTCGTCCTGCAGGCTGAGCTAACGGATTGAAGACCCTTAATAGTAATGGACAGCGCAGGCTCCAAGGTAATTGCAGCAGTTTTGAAGAAGCTGGATGAGTACAAAACAAATTAGTGGAATGCTGCTGATTAGAGTTGTCTTACTAATTAGACTAATGATTTATTTTGGTATAAGGAGAACAGTTTATAAACCTTAACTCCCAGTACTAGATACAGATTGGGGAAGACATGAAGATTTAATAACTGATAATACCTGTGGGAGAGACAGACAGCAGAAAAAATATTTATAGACTTTCTCATTGTTTTGATATTTGTTTACTACAGAATAACTGTATGATTATACAGTTTGTATATAATCTGTGCAATCATGTAATCTATTATAATAGACTAATAGAATAATCTATTATAATAGATTATATGATTAACTGTAATGAGATAATGGAAGATCTGCCAGGAAAATATTGTTCCCAGCACAGCTGAGTAACTTGAACTATGTGGAATGCTGGTGACCTCCAGCACTCATAATTTTGTGAAACAAAGGGATTTAAACACCTCATGAAATCATCTCATTAAGAAATAAAATCGGTAGTATGTGAGAATGGTTAAAAAAAAAAAAAGCTTTAGATTGCATTTATTTTAATTTCATTGCTTTATAATAGGTATGAAAAAAATAAAACCCACATTCTTTTGTATCTAGAGGTCACAGGAAATAAGTACAAGTGTACAAAAATAATTTACAGTTACGCAGTTTGAGTCTAGTCTTGTTATTTTAATATAGTCTAGAGTCTAGTCTTGGCTTTTAATATTCTTGTAATATTTAATTCCAGTGTTTATTGCATAACAGGAATTGGAACTTTGTCAAAAGTTTAAGCTGTTGTCACTCTTGAAAGGAAACTTTGAAGACAGATACTTGGGAGAGGAAAAAACCAAGAGGATAGCTCATCAGGAAACTCGCAACTGGATGTGATGTAGCTGCTTTAAAAGTAAAGGTTGAAGGGAAACTAAAACCATACCAATCCTAAGGCTACTTCAGACACCAAGAAATAGCAGAGGGGAAAAGAAAAAAAACCCACACAAATCTATGCAGCAGTTGTCTTTGTGATGGTGATGACTAAGCCAGAGAGATCAAAAGCCGTGAGGTGGTTTTCTGAAGACTGAAACTGAGTGAACAGTAAAGACAGCCTGAGAGAAAGTAAGCAATCACATTGTGTTGGTGTTATGCTTGATTCTAAGACTGTAATTCCTGTTGCCCAAATTGGAGCCCTGCCATGTTTGCAGAGTTTGAACTTCATCATGCTGTCTTGTTTTGCTGCCTGTGTGAGCTCTTAAGAGTTCAGATTGTGTTAAATGCTGTACATTGTTATGTCTTTGAAAGATATTTTCCACTATACCTTCCTACTCTCCTTTTTTTCCCCTTAGTTTTCTGAATAGCTTACTATTAAAAAACCCAGTCCCTTACATTTCCATATGCGTAGAGGAAAAAATCATTTTAGAAACAAGATTTTTTTGTGAGAGGTCACAGGTCCCATAACACTTTACTCTTTGCAGTGGGCACAATGCAAACATAATAATTATTTCTAGAGATTTATTTTTGAGATGCATAGGTTTGCATGATTATAATACATAACTACATTAGTCATTAGCATCTAATACAGTCTATGATGTTTTGTTGGTTTTCAAAGAAATGTTAAGCCATTCTTTCAGAAACTGAGGCTTCAGAAACATTTTTTGATGTTAAATACATGTAAGATTTCCTATACTGCTATTTCCGTTGTACAGTTATAGTGCTCTTGTAGTTCAGAACTTGAAACTTGGGAATAAGCAGACTTTCTGATGTATCTCCAAGATCTGGCCAGAAGTGGAAACATTTGAACTGTATGCTTTATAGAAGTTTCTTTTTTTCCTGAGATTTTTCCCCCCCCCCTCTCATTTCATAAGCCATCAGGAACGGCCTTTTTTGCTAGATCTTGTTGCCCAGGCTACTGATGCGCTTACCTCTACAAACTGTGGTCACGTATGAATTTTTTGAAAGCATCAATTTGCCTGTTTTGATACTGTGGACCAAGCATTGAGAAACAGGTAAATTACATTGCCTTTCTACCTCACTGCCTACAGAATGGGTGACTGTGATGTCTGACTCAGAGCTATCGGACCAAAGCCAGGCTCTCTGTAACGATCACTCTAGGCTGGCAGCAGCAGTGAGTCTTCCACTACTTTCCTTAACGTTCTTGCTGAGGTTTGTGCCATGCAAATGGTGAAGTCTGGAGGATGATCAAAATGCAGAAGGAATAATAGGGGCATGCTGAGGTCAGGAAGTAGAACTGGGGCAGTAAGCTTGGTGGGGACCTTAAGTTGGCCCCATTATGCAAGCACCTTACCTTATGGTCTGTAATTATGGGATTGCCTCCCCGCTGCCCACCCCCCCGCCCACCCCCCCTGCGACCCTGCGTCATTCTATGCACAGATCTGTTACAAGAATGAATCAAGACTCATGTCCTTCCTTTTTGGAAGATTCGGTTTGGTGAATTTTCAGGCTGTGCAGGAATGTGTAAAAAAAAGTGCAAGATCACAAATGAGAATCTCCTAATTAAAAGGCAGCTGAATGCTGATCTGAAAAACTGGATTTTATCCTCACAGCAGTCACAAAGGTTCAGTATGAGGTTAGTTTAATCACTTTAAAACAATGCCTATCCATGTTTACTAGTAGTGTGCTCGTAGCCTGCTGGATATCCTGGGTTGGAGTACCGAGATACTGTAATACCCAGCGACAGCCAGGCTTTGTATAGTTGGAAGTTCCAGATAATTTAAGTAGTGGTAGGTAAAATCGAGTTCTAACATGTCACCACGGGAACCTAAAAGTAGTGGATGCTTTTTTTGTCAGCCCACTTACCTATCTGACAAAGAGGGATGATAATACAGTTTGACATAAGTGTGAAAGAAATGAGTATGTTCAGATCCTAAACTGATGAATAGCTAAAAAAAAACTGTGAGGAAATGCACTGCAGATCATGACAACTGGTCTTTAATACTGCTTAATAAATAGGACGTAGGAGACAAAGGAATACTTGCAAAGTGAGCAGTCAGCTATGCTCAGGTATGAGGCAGGGGTCCTTTAATTACGTTCTCGCCCCATAACTTATTCATAAAGCCTGACTCATTCTTTCAGCACAAGCCGGTTGTGATGTTGCAGGCCCCGTGGGGCTCCCGGCCGGGGGCTCCCCGCTGGGGGTCCCCGCAGCCGTCGCGCCGGGGAACTGTTGAGCACCCGGCAGCAGAGTGCGGGTGGGTGACTTGGCTTTGTCCGAAGCTGGTTATCACAGTGCGATCTGCAGCCTGATGCTACATACCGAGCTTTTTAACACATTTTGCACGTTACTGGTGAGCTTTAAAAAAGTAGCGGGAGAGCCTCCGGCGCACCGCCGTGCCGCACGTGTCGGCGGGCGGCCCCGGCTGCACCCCGCTGTGCCCGGCGCTCCGCGCGGGAAGGCGCTTGCTCGCCGCCACCGCTTCTCCGAACGCCCTTCTCCCCCCGCCGCCCGCCGCGGGCGCAGCCGAGCCCCGTCCCGCCCTGGGAAGGGCGAGCGGCCCCGGCAGCCGCAGCCCCGGGGCGCCCCGCGAGGCCCGGGCTGAGCCCGGCGCGCCGCCCGCCGCGGCTGTACTCACCGGCCGGCGGCAGCAGCAGCAGCAGCAGCAGCAGCGGCGGCGGCAGGGGCAGAGGCGGGCGGCGGGGTCCCATGGGCGGCGCGGCGCGGTTCGGGGTCCCACGGCGGCGGGTGCGGGCAGCCGCGCCTGGCTGCGGGAGCGCCGCGTGCCGGTGTGGGGCAAGGCCGCCGCGCGCCGGCTATAAGAGGCCGCGCGGGCCGGGCCGGGTCCCGCTGCGGGGCGCGCGGCGCTGGCGGCGGGGAGGAGCCGCGTGGGCACCCGCACCCGCCGCGCGCGGCACCCGCACTCCGAGCGGGCCGAGCTTCACCTCCCGATCGCTGCTCTTCTTGGAGGGCTAAAGAACAAGCCGCTCTTCAGCGGGCTACCGACAGCTGCACCTCGGTCAGAGTCACCGGGCAGCCCTCCCTCCGCCGGAACGCAGCCTTCGCGTGCCGAGTGGTTTTTCACAAGCTGTGGAATCCTTGCGGGTTTTTTCCATTCCCTTTCCAGCTCCCGTATTATTTTGCAAAACCCACGACTAGATGCCATACTGCAATCACGGTCCTGTCACCCCTCTCAACACGCAGACAACACTGCTTACCTTCACGGTTTTTTTTTTCCCTTGCCGCTATGTTCAGAGTATTTCATCAGACCTTTTAGTATGGCACTGAAACCAGTGGGTTTCCTGACAGTTTTTCAAGCAATCAGGACTCCTGAAATGTTGGGTACCGGGTTTTGTGTGTGTCTGTTTTCTTTTTTTTCTTTTGGGTTCTCTCTCTCTTTTTTTTTTTTTTTTTTTTTTTTTTTGCATTATTATATTCCAGAATATGACCCCCATTGGATTCCATTGAGGCCTATACTGTTAGGATAAGGAAGGAGAGATAAAAATAGTTTTTTTACAGAACTTACCAAGAACTTGTTCTTGGCCATGTCATCTGGCTATTGCAGAGCAGCTGGTAGTTTTTTTGGTAGTGAATGGTATTTCATCAAAGAAAGAAAATTTTTTTTGACATACATACTGAAGGATAATTCTCCTTTTGCACTAAAATGCTCTGATTTGTGTGTTGTATCGTTCCTTCATTCAGAAGAGAGGTAGAATATTGCATGTGGTCTGATTTCAAAAGACAAAAAGCATGCACAGACAGATCGGACTTGGTTTTGTTACCCTCTCCTTAACTCACGCTCTATGAAATGTTTGTGTTGGCACTGAAGTTAGGGTAGTGAGGGATAAATGTGGAAGCACATCAGTTTAAGGTAGGATACCAATATGGCTTTGTACACCTGATGTATGCTTTTGTGCAGCTACATGCAGAACACCAGAAATTCTATGTTAGCCCAGCCAAAACTAGTATGTGCAGAAGAGATCATGGTATAAAGAAAGGAGAAAGGGTTTCCAGCTTGAGAGCTTGTATTCTGCAAAGGGATGAAAGCTGTTGGAGGCTCCCTGTGCGACCGTGGCTCCCTGCTGAGTGATACCCAGCAGCTTCTGGTACAACATGCTATGACACGCTGCCCGCTGGTCCTTCTAGCCCTGTCTTTTGGGTCTTACGACCATAGTGGACCACAGACACTTCCCAACAGAGCTGGACTAGCATACTAGTGAAATAGGATCTCTGACAACCACAAATGTTGTCAATGACCCTGAGAAGTCTTGGTAATGTACAAGTCCTAAAAGAGAGACGATCTATTTGGGATAGATTTAAAAAAATAATAATTTTTTTTTTAATATTTTGTTGCTACTGTCATCAACTGGGTCAAAGCAATTTCCGTATTACTCATGGAGTCACATTGCTAATTACTGTTACTCTATTTTCATACTGTCACTTATATTGCATTTGTTTACCAACTCTTCCGGTCAATAAGTCACACCTATTAGAATGTTTTAATAGTGTTCAACAACTGTTTAGTGAAACTTCCAGTTGAACAGTATCCCATCCAGCATACCATTGGATATGACAATGAAAACAGTATCCAGGGGAGCAACAGGAATTACATTTCATGTTTGTTCTTCAGAAGACTGACTGATGCAATGCCTTGGTGCACTGGATGTTGGATTAGTGCAGTTGATAGCTTTTTCTCTGAAGGAAGGAAAGTAATCTTAAAACCATTGAAAAATCAAGCAAGACCGAAATGTTTAGGCTACAGCTGCTTCTATCAGAAAGCACAGCTGTGAAGTGACAAAAACTATATGAGGTGATGAAGTAAGGAATGCAAGTCAGGAGTTGCATTTCTTACTAGCTGTAGTAAAAGTTCAAAGCAGAACATCTAGTGAAATTGGGGCTGGGGGGGAGAAATCTATTGCAAGGGAATACTTTTACTGGGCGGGAATTTAGGTTGTCCAGTTAGTTGTCACGGCATATGGCTAAGAAAATATACCAGCAACAGACTGGAAGTTAATATGGATTACAATGATAGAGTGATTTTTTTAGAAATGCTATTTCAAAGTTCCTTTACATTTGTAAATGAAAGCTTATGCAGCAGTGTAGACCTGTCATATTTGCTTTCTGTATTGTTCCTTTTCTTTTCTCTGAAGCATTTGGTAAGTGTTATAAGTCACATGTGACAAATGGCATTTTCCTTCTTACTGATTAATTCTTTCTGTCAGCTGGAGCTGTGCAGGGGTGGGGAGAAGCATTTGGCGTTCAAATATACTTTCTCAAACAAGGTTACATGTGCTTAATGGTTGTTTTAATTAAGTTGCTTTTAAATCTGAGGAATAGATTAATATAATTGGGACATAATAGCTGTACTGAGGAACAGTCTCACAGCATAAGAACATTATGGGCAAAGTTGTTAAGTTAGTTGTAAAAGCCTCATTTTTCAGTGTCTATGATTCTTTACATGCAGGAAGATGGTGAGTATATTAATCCAAAATGTTAGAATGTTGATGGAAGGAGCTAGAATGGTTTGAAACATGGTTAATGTAAGTGCAAGTTATCCACTTCACTGTGAGCAAGTGAAGGATTTTGCAAGCAGTTTAACAGTTAATTTACTGCTGACTAAACAGCTGCAAAGCTGGGGGGTTTTTTTTGTATTAACAGAAGAATTTGTTCCACTAACAGTTTTTATTTAGTAAAGCAGTTATTTTTACTGAGAAATGAAAAAGCATTGACCACCTACCTTGGTCAAATTTATATATACACCACATTTAGCTGTTATGAAGATCTGTAGTAATAATGATGAGTATAGAAGTACTAGGGTCTGAAGGGATCTAAAAGAAGTCCTACAAATTTGGGACACAAATTAAACATGTGACAATTAAGCTATATGATGTGTTTTGCTGTGCTGCTGAAGTAATGACCTAATAAAGAATGGTGAAACAAATTATTTTCCCACTGTTAGGGGTGGGAATAAAGGCAGGGTGATTTGCTTAAGGTGTTGTTACAGGATGGCTGTAGCAGAGCTGGGAAACTGCACCTTGGCGTTCTGCATCCAGCTTAAGTCCCAGCTGGGTTCTTCTGTGTCACTGACTGCTGCTCAGACATAAAGAAAGCAAACACACTGTGAAGGTATCAGAATAATTAGAACTGAAGAGCCGCTTCCCAACAGTAAGTCAACTGACTGTATTTACTTGATTGCTATACTTGGCAAACGTCCCCAGGTTACCCCACATTTTCTTAAACATTGGATTGGGACACAGGTTTGGCCTGGAACACATCCCTTACACCGTGTATGCTCCTTCAGATATTGAATGTCCAAGTACACAAGCAACTTCTTTATCACTGTCTTCATTAAAAAAAACAATCAGCCTTACTTGAATTCAAGTACTTGTTTGGAAACGCTCAGTGCCTCTGTTCCCATTTTTAGAGATTTGGCTGGCTTTCTGCTCTTTCATGTCCTTCCACCTTCTCTTAGTTCCTTTTCACAACCAGTGCTTCTGTTTACTGATGTTTTCTTCAGCTCATGTTGTTGGGGATGTAAAAACTGTAGGAGTTATAAAGCATAGTTTGAAGAGACAAGCTCCAGGTGGAAGATTAGAAAACATTCTGCTAAGCCATTTAGTGGTATTTGCCAATGCACTTGGTATTATCTCAAATCTATTTCTAGCATATAGAACAAAATCCAACTTTAAGACTATACCAGCTTATATACTGTAATGTCTTTGGTAATAGTAAGCCTATGAGTAGCATATGTTCTGAGAGAATTTTGGGGACCATGTTTGTAGCGTTGTCCTTTATATACCCTTTGACAGCGATGTTATTCTGTCCATTCTGCAAAAACACTGTGCTAGCTCACAGCTGCCAGTAGAAGACAGCTGTGTGCTGGGAAGGTTGTTATTACATAAATGTTCTTGAAACTGGTTTACAGTTATAATGTATGTAGAAGAGCTAAATTTACCTCCTACAGTTTTCTTTTTTCATCTGTCTTTGTTTGGTTTTGTTCTGTGCCAGATTCTACCCTCTGTTCCTGTGAGTACAATGGCTACTAGCATCCTCTGCATGCAATCACCCAGGCACGTAACAAGATTGCAAGTACGTTCTTGGAGTACTATCTAGATACTGATGCAACTCTGTCCATTTTTATGATATGAAAATGTATCGTCTGTCTTTGAGCAAAGCCACAGACTGCAAGATCCCACGGAAGGACTCTATAAATAATTCCTGGCTTCCTTAGCTCTTAAGTTTCAACAGTCATCTCTGCCTTCCAGAGGATTTCTTACACCCTCTTAAGTTCTACATTTCAGTGTTTGCACCCATGAAAAGACCCAGGGCCTGCTTCTTGTGGAACTCAGGGCTACTTTTTAAATCTAGAGAAGAGACTTAGCAATGCAGCTCTTGCATTTTTGTAAAACAAATTCTGAAATCTCTGGCAGATCTCTGGAAGGATGTTTGAGTTGCTTTCTTTTATAGAGGTTACATCAACTTGGATTCTTGAAATGGCTGATGTAACGACCAGAATGATGGGACAGTGACCTCTCAGCAAGTCTGTGGGTGATACCAAATTGGGGGGAGTGGTTGATACACTGGAGGGCAGGGCTGCTACTCAGATGGACCTAGTCAGACTGGAAAAATGAGCTAGCTGTTGGGGAATCTCATGAAGTTCAGCGAACGCCAATGCAAAGCCCTGCATCTGGGCTGGCATAACCCCATGCAGCTGGACGTGTTGGGAACTGACTGAATGGAGAGCAGCTTTGGAGAAAAGGGGCTGAGGGTCATGGTGGACGAGTTGAATATGAGTCAACAGTGTGCTCTTGCAACATATGTGTCCAGCTGTATACTGGGCTGAATGTAACTGGTAGGTTTGGAGGGATGTGATTCTTCCCATCTATTTGACACTTGTGAGACTACATCTGGAGTTCTGTGTCTCATTTTAAGAAGGGCATTGATATGCTTTAGCAAGGCTCATGAAGGCCACCAAACTGTTCTGGGGAGCTGCAGCTCATGACATACAAGAAATAGCTGAGAGAGCTGCATTTACTCAGGTCTAAACATGATGGTGAGGGGAGGTCATACTGCTGTCTACCACTTGTAGAAAATACGGAGCCAGATTCTTCCCAGAGGGTGCACAAGAGGCAATGAGCACAAGTCACAACATGGGAAATTAAATACAGGAAACAAATTTATTTATTTATTTCCACAAAGGGATGGTCAAATACTGAAATAGCTTGCCCAGAGAGGCTGTGGAAACTCCATCCTTAGATATATTCATAACTCAACTGGACATGGCCCAAGCAGCCTGCTTTAATGGGACCTGCCTTGAGTGGCAAGTTGCACTGCAGACTTGCAGGAGTCCCTTACCACCTACGTGATTCCATGATTTTGTGATGTGATAGCAGATAGCTTCAAATTAGCAGTTCCACCCTGCCAGGCAGAGACTCCAATAGCACTTTTCCTTTTGCCTAAAGGTTTTCATGAAACTATGTCCTGAAGGGAGGGAAGGCAGTAGGCTTATTCTACTGCAATGAGAAATTTTTGCCATGTATCAGTGACTACTCTATGCAAATGCACAGGGGAATTCATCTGTACCGAATTCGAAGAGAGCCGAGACTTCACCTACTTTTATTATCTAGACAGCTTTGTCATAAAGCTAAGCAGTGCCCTTTTCATAAAGAACTACTTCCCTACCATTTTAACTCACTGTTCTGAAATTCCATTTCTATGCCTCTGTCTGTCCTTGTTGACCATTTCTGAATCTTCTTCCAGTTCTTACTGAGACAGGGGGAAGCTGCAGGATTGTATGCAGTATTCAAGGCAAAGACAGAACCTGGATTTATAGAGACTGAGCAGACTATGTTCCACCAAGATGGAAGACACAGAAATGCACGTTATGATTTTGTGTAACTTTTCCTTTTAGTATGCCTAGTGGCTCTTCATTGTCTCCAGATGTTTTAAATTGCTTAAAAATAAAATGCAGGTTTTTCATACCTGTTTATTTGCTCACCTCCTACTGTTTTGTTCTTCCATCCTGTCAACAGTGCAACACCGTATTGGCCTGGCCTGCTTGCGATATAGCTTGCCTTCATAATTTTTTCTGTTCCCGATGTCTGCCTCCTTGGCTGTGAAGAGTTTTATGGCAATTAGACACTTAGCAGAGGATAAACCCCCTAAGTTATGTGGCCATCAAAGGAAAGGCGGGTAGAATGTAGCCCTTATCTGTTCCAGGCTAATCAGCACAACAGCCATCTGTCTTTAAAACAGCTGAAATGGCATCCAGACTGTTTTGGGAACTGGGAAGTTACTGCATGTATTGTTGAGAGGCAAAAAAACCCTGGAAGCACTGAGGGATGGGGAGTGTTGGCATTAGCAAGAGCATTTATGAGTAGGAAAGAAGTGAATACCAGAAATCTGGTATCTTAAAGACATGTGGGATCAAAAAGAGGCTCAACAGTGCTGAAGAACTGAGTATGTGTCCCTTGTCAAGCAGGCTGTGGTTATCTTTGTTGGTAGATTGTCTCCCATCTTTGCTCGTAGCTTTTGCAGTGTGGTTGGGATGAGGAGTAAGTGAACCAGAGAATTGTCAGCACTAACATCATGATTTGCTATACCTGAAATAAAACAGATACTAGTGAGTCAAAAGATATAATAGCCATTTCCTGAGGAGCGTGCATACAGTGTAAGTGGTTTAAATATTTTAAATATGTTCAGTAAAATGTTTGCTTAGCTGCTATTGTTTAGCCACTAGCTGCTATTTCGATTTCCAGTGAGAAGCAAGGACTTCCATCTCAACAGAAGGTAAGAGTTTAAGTGCATTCTCAAATGTGGGCCGTCTGTCATGACGAACATGTTATTAAGTCTTCTATGCAGGCCTGTTTTCCACGGCATTTGGAAGGCAACAAACGCCATGGGTACTATATAATATAAACAGTTTAGAGTAATTTATGTATCCAGTAATTATAAAGACTTAAGCTTATGCTTCTTTGCAGTATCCATCATTGGCTTAAGAATACTTTTTCCTAAAACTGGAAAAGATTTTGTGATTCTACAGGCTTTTGTATTTCCTTAAAAGTGATCAGTTATCGACCAGAGAAGGCACGTTCAGGACGCTTCAGAGCAAAACAGTTGTAGACTTATTGTCAGGAAAAGCTAAGAAAACAGTTGAGTCTGAAGGTAGCTGCTGAAGTGAAGTCCCAGTAGCTTGTAAATATGACAGTGCTCAGGGAAGAGGATGATTCTTAATTCTGTTTACAGAGTTCAGTGAATCTTCAAAGACATACAGAAACGCTGCATAATTTCCACTGTACAAACTGAAAACTAGGACACCAGTGGGTTTGGCAGTCTCAAGCTTTGATTGTTCTTTTTGGTTTTGTTTTAATACAAGGAATATGACTGATCCAAACACATAAATTGCTTCCTTGGTTTTTTAAAAAAATACACAAATTCCTCATGGTGATAATGTGTTTACTGAATTTCATAGACAGCCACCTAGAAGAACTCTTGTCTGCAGGTCCTGTAACTAATAAAGCTCACACAATCCTAAATACATGGAGGGCCTCTATGCTTTAAAAAAAGAATGTATGAAGAATCTTGTTCCTATGTATAAAGTTTTTATAAGTTTCAACTGCATATGAGTTGCCATCATAAAATTAATACACCAAATGCTATAAACGACCCAATTTGTACTAGCAGTGATGGAACCATTATCCTCCTTGTATTTACCACACAGAGTAAGGCAGTTTGCTGTACTGTGTGTACCGGGCCTTGCCACCTGGCGTCACGATGTGCAAGACAGCAAGAAAACATGGGAGCAAGAACTCAGTCATAGTAAAGCTTTAAAAAGAATAGTTTCCTCTTCAACTGTTAGATACGTAAATCTTGCTAAATGGATTTAAATTCTTTAAAGCACTTATCCTAAAATATATGTAGCATCAAGTCACAGGTGATCTCAAGGATCAGCAGTCAAAAGATGACTAGTCACAAAGCAGTTCATTCCTCTGAGGCCACCTTTGGTAACTTCCCAGTTTCAAATTTACGTTACAGCTTTCACTCATTACCCTTTCAGAGCTCGCACAAATAAACAGACAGATTCTCAAATAGCCATTTTACAGTGATCATGAAGCTCTTTCAGATGGCAAGTACTAAACGTATTTGTACCTTTTTATAGAGTAAAACTTAGTGCATTCTAATTTTTTATATATTAGTTATAAATAAACTCAGTTATTTCACCATCAGTATTCTCATCTAAATTATGCTGCATGGTAGATATTTTGTCTAGCTTTGTTTTGTGACTATGGCACCCCAAAAAATAGGAATAATATGGTGCTGCATACAAAATTTTATGTTGACCATATTCAGATTATCTTTTAAAATAAAGAGTTTATGCATACTTGACACTTTTACTTCACAGAGCAGAACAGTACTCCATACATGGAGTACTCTGAATTTTATGTGTGGTCTGCACATAAGATCTACATACTTGAACGTAATGGTGATTTGCTATTGCTGTGAGAATACTAACCTTTTAGTTTCCTAATTGTTTGGAACTCTTTAATGCCATGTTAATGTTTCCATGTTGCTGTAGTTATTTCTGTTCTCAGAAAGAGGAAAAGATAAACCCTTATTAGTTTATGGACCATGTAATCCCTAGGAAGGATTTGCCAGGAACAGATAATCTTTGCTTGTGTCCAAACCTTATTTAGAACGGAGGGTCAAGGCAAGGTATACCCAAACTTAATTACATAAGCAATTCTAATTAATATTTATTCTGTAAAATATCATACTGAATTTTTAATTTGTGCTTTCTGACAACCACCAAAAAAAACACCTGTATAATATTTATTTTAAAAGGAAAAAGTCAGTACTGTCCATCACTTTTTCAAATGCATGGGTGTTCGAGGATAATTGTGTGCTGAGATGCTGCTGAAGGTTCACTTTCTTCACTTCAATCAAGTAGCATTTTCATTTATTAATTTTTGTTGAAGCAACAGATAGTTTGCCTATGGATGTGTGCAAACATGTTTTGCATATGCATGCAATGAAGTAGAATTAAAACGTAAAGCAGAGCAGTTGATTCTCTGTAATGACTTCAGCCTGGATCCTAAGGAAAGGAATGCATCTTCCTTTGGACAGAAAGTAAGCACTAAATAACATAACCACTAAATGATCACTTCGTCATATAAAGAAAGAAGTATTTTGTACCATAGCACATATACTGCATTCCCCCTTCAGTTTTCTGTAATGTGCATAATTAGCTGATTATCCTGCGACTGGAAGGATTGGGATTAGGTGGGTCCTTTTATGATCATTATGACTGCAAGTTGAAGGAAGAGGAGGAGCTGCAGCAGTCCTAATTTTACTTGAAATACTGGCCTTAGGAACTTCTGTGAGAACACTGAGCAGCACAATCCCTTAGAGAAGGGTTGCCATTGAAACAAGTGTAACTGTTTACTGGTAGGGATTTTTAGGGTCTTTGAGTTTTGTTTTTCATCACTTGGTTCTGGCCTCTGCCCATCACATTTTCTTCTTCAGCTTCTTAAATCACTTGTCGTTTATTCAAAGACCTGAAGGTCAGATCATCTCATCTGACTTGTATTCCATAGGCCCTGAAATTTCTTGTACCAGCCCAAGTAATTTCTCTTTGAGCAAGGCATATTTTCTATCCACTTAAAGCATATAATTAAATTTGGAGTCACACAATTTTAGAAGATAAGGAACTTCCTGTTCTGTTAACAGAACATCTTGTAAGGGGCCTGTGGCCAGAAAAAAGTTCCATCAAGAGTAGGCACTAGAAGCAGAGATGGGACAGCCTGATTAGGGTAGGGTTTAAAACTGACTGACTTAGAGTAGGATGGGACTATGCATGTTTGAAGTGGCTCATATTTTTATAGTAAAAATAAGGTTTAATAAAGACAAACTTTTTTGGTGGTTTATTCATTAAAATATTTGTTAGAGGTAATAATTTGGGAGAGCATTTGAGAAAAGGAAGGAATGGCAATAAGTTCAATATTAGATGTTTCAACTGACAACCAAAGTAACTTTAGTCTTGAGAAAATACAAATAAAGTGTAAACGATATTTACTACAGGTTAGGTTCTGTCCTCAGTTAAACCAGCACACTCCTCCTGTCTCTAAAAGGTAACAAAGAAAAATGTGTAAAACTCTCTGGTATCTCAGATTCAACAGTTTACAGAAGAACATACATTTTCATGTAAACAATCACTGCAACAGCTGCCCAGGTTTAAAAACTGAAAGCTTAATCTTACAAATTTAAATAACGAGACCCAGGATAACCTAAGCTGTATACAAAGTGGCAAGGTGGAGAATAAACTTGGAAAAGCCTAGCTCCTTCTCTTATTTTCTGTCCTTTAAAGTGCTAGAGCTGCTTATTTTATCAAGAGCAATGCTGTAGTTTTAAAGAAAGGCTGACATGCCCAAACTATATGTATGTAGAAAAACCTCAGAAGGCAGGCAACATTTCCTTTTAAAATAACTTCTAACAATGACTTAGCATAATTACACATGCTCCAGACTGAGGTCTGGAAGGTTAACTCGCCCGTCAATTTAAAACCGCCTTTTGTGTACAGCCAACGGGTGGGGTGCCGCGCTGTGGAGTACAGCATGGGAGTTAAAACCCACCCATCTAAGGCTTGGTCGGAGTCTTACAGCATACAAGCTCAAAACTACAAACACAAATGCAAAACTTTTCTTGAAGCACAAGTGGTTGGAAACACAAAAATGGATTTAAAAAACATTTAAAGAGCATGAAATAAATGAAAAGTTGTAAAGGTATGAGAAACAGGAGGACTCTGCCTGTTGTAGCAACTTCTGTCTTAATGGCAGTGCAATTCTGTTGCAATTGCAATTGTTTCCTAAAAACATTCCTTTCTTACTTCATGTATCCTGCCTTGTAATACCCATGTGCACTAAGATTGTTGTGAAAGGTTTTGCAGCTCCATTATTTGTAATGGCCACTGTAAAATGCCAGCTCCTCTGGATTCTCTTCCATGCTTCACAAAAAACTCTGTGAAATTAAGTATATTGTGCTAGTCTACTGTCATGGAACTCTTATCGCTTCTGAAATCATGTATATTTATAGGAGTAATTAGTACATACCTAGATGCTTACAGTACAACTCACAGCTGCAGTTGTGTCAGCACTACTACATTAGGCAGTGGTAACATAGTAGTTTATGGAGCAGTATGCATACTGGGTAATACTGACTCTTTCAGATGAGAAGAAAATGCGCTAACCTTATTTTTCCAGGTATTCTTCAGAATAATTCCCTGTGGAATCACTAACTTCCAATGACTGTGTTTATATAGCAAGTTTAGTGGTAAATAATCAATGAAACCCCTGAGATTTTATAATAGAGTCGTATCGGTTTGAGTACCAAGATGCTGGACTGAGGGATGCAATGTATGATTAATGAAAGAAAATACCTTCTTAGGGTGTTAATGGCAGCATTCGTAGCATCACAGGATGGTTTGGGTTGGAAGGGACCTCAAAGATCACAGAGTTCCAACCCCCCTGCCATCAGCAGGGACACCTCCCGCTACAGCAGGCTGCTCAAAGCCCCATCCAAAGCATTTTCATGCTTTTCTGCTCTACTTCTATGATTTCCTTAATATGTTAATCCTCCTAGTTTGACACACAACAATTAAAATACTGTTTTGAAATATTTTTCTTTTGATAGAATCTCAATTATGAAGTATTCTGGGTTTCTTTCTGATTTGAAACAAAGAATCTGCTCCTTCATAACAGAAGTGAAAGGAAAACGTACAAGTTTCTAATATCTAGTTTTGACACACTTTTTTAAAGTTTCAGTTGCTGAAAGAAGACTCCTCTCTCCCCTGCCCTCTGAAAAAGTTGTATTTTGCATCCTGTATTTCAGTAGTGATTGTAAAGAAAACACAAAAACCCTCTAATCAGTTTGATGCTCAGCCATATAAAACCAGAAATAAAGTAGAACAGAAATGCCTCAGCTAACTTTGCTCTCCTTTGATTTTCTGTCAAAAGTATTTTCTTTGAAAGAACCTAGTCAAGTCTGGCCATGCCTTATTTAAAACTTTATTTAAAGTCAGTCAGGTTTTCAGTTTATATGTAAAACTGTTAGCTTTGTAATGTGGCTTTTGTTTCACTAGGTTTTAGGAGACAGGTTATCAAAATTATTTTGGTTTTCAGTATGGTCTCCAACATGAAGTAGAATGATATAAAGCAAAAAAGTAAACTTTACTGTTAAGGACTTGAAACTCCAATTCCTTGGAATGTGCCACAGGTAAACCTGAAGAATTCCTTTAGTACATTTTTATAGTCAGTCAGCTTGAAAATACTTTGCTATTTTTAATAGTGGTTATAAACCTGAGTTTTGGATGACTGACTGACCTTTTGGAATAAGGATGACAGTTAAGACCCGCTGATGGGATAGCTGCTTTTACTGTTTGCAGGAATTAAGGTACTGGTCCACAACTGAGCATTGTCGTGGCTGGTTCTCTCTGAGAAGGGGCTGAGCTTCCTCCATAGTATATGGAGAGGGTTAAGTGTTCCTAAGAGCCAATATGATGATCGGGGACTTTCTATTTTAGACATGTGAATATAGCAAAGCAAGGCAGAGACGTGTAACATTTAGCCATTTTGACATAAGACTGCAGGGAAGCAGACACAGTGCCAACGTGTTAATAGCTTTCAGGATGAGAGAGACAGTTTAGAGGCTCTGAAGAGATTTAACCTACTTAGCTCACCTACGAAAAGATAATCTGATTGCCAGATTAGAGGTTTGTAAGGAACTACTGCCTCCACTCTTTCTGTTGAAATTGTGAAAAGAATTAGTGTCTCTTAGCAACAGAGAAAGAAACACACACCAGTGACACTCTAGCTTGTGATTAGGATACCGGACTGCAAAAAGAGAAAATCTGGCTTGATCCCCGCTTGTTTATGCAAAGGTCTCCTGCAAAACTTCCTTCAGAGAGATCGTTCCTGCAAAGAGCACTCTAACTGGCCAAGTGCATGTCTGTGTTAGCATTTTAGTTTGGCTCAGAAATGAGCCAAATTGATTGTCCCCAGGTACTGTGCTTTGGTTCATTTTAGAGTCATCTCAGAGCACGTGACCTGGATTCCCTTGGGAGAAAATTAGACAGGAAGGTGTGCTCCAACCCGTATGTTCAGACCAAAGCTATTGCAAAGTAAAACCCCTGAAATGTGCATTGGTGCTGAGCATTTGACATCCACGAAACTTTTGCTCTACAAATGGGCCTCTTTTGGACTAGTCTGCTTGGCTGAAGTAGGCACGAGTATGTGCAAAGACAGGAGAGTCAGCATACACCTTGCTCCCTGGCCTCTCTGGGACAACTCTTATTAAATGTACACTCGAAGAAGTCACACTAATTTAACTTTTACATTACTAAGAGATTGAAACCTTCTAGATCTTGGCAAAGCTAAAAAAAAAATAATAAAATAGGTTTCTTTGCTATTCTGGCAGAGAACTCTCCCTGCATAGAGAGGTATTTTTCCATTCTGCCTGTGTTATTTGCTAAAGCCCACTCTTTAACGGAGTTAATTATAAACCACTGTTTTCCCCTCCCACGTCTTCTTTATGGGTAGATTTAAACCTCATATATAACCTGTGCTAGAAAAGAGATCAATTCACTTTACCCATATTGCATCTTTTCAGTTACACTAAAATTCTCTAGCATTAAACATTTGTTGTGGTTAACCTCTAAATATAAAGCCAAGCAAATACGGACAGGACTACAGAGGTGAAAAATCAAGATACTGAATCTAACAAAAAACTCCAGCTCTAAAGTACAGCTACAACAAGCATTATATGTTGAATAAAACACTTCCTGAGATTCATGCTTACAGTAGATGCAGTCATAATCTCTGTCTTCCAAAGGAAGTAATCAGACACACCTTACACTGTTAAATTAATCAGCACAGCCAGTTACAGAAAATGATAAAATTAAGACCTGATGTAAACAGATGAAGTTCATGATAATGGGTTAGCTAGTTACAACAGTGGTGTAAATATTATATTAGCAAATAGGGCAGAAAATAGGTGCAATTTTCCTCAGCTTTATCTGCAATACCTGTTTAGAATGTACAAGTAAGATAACAGTATAGAGAAAATGGAATAGAATGAAATGATCCAATAAATTAAGTGGGCATAGATTGCTACATTTAAACCTTCTTAATCACAATAAATAATAAGATTATTTCTAAAGGGTAGGAGAAGTCCTGATATTATTTTCTTTAGGAAAACTGTAAACACTAACATAATATTAACAAATCAAAAATTAATAGCTTCTCGGAAAGAAAGGAGTTGACAAATTAATACCTTCATGATGTGCTTTCCTTGAATCCCTGAAGTAACTTGATACATATAAACCAGTATCTCATTTTTCAAGAGATGTTCTGCACTCTCAGCAAGTGTCCTTAGCTCACTGGACATGAAATAAGGTGCTGTGAGAACTGCCCGCAGAACTACCTGAACTTCTGGCTACTCATTACCCTAGCCAAAATTACCTATAATTAGCTGGACTGGATCAGGTATCATTAAACCAAGAACTGAAGCGATGTATATGATTCCTATTGAAATACAACCTTTACATCCAGACAGATACATTTGTCTGATAGTGAATTTTGCAAATGTGTGACTCCCTTAAGAAAATGGTAAAGCACCTTAAAAGATTTACAGATCTTAAGGGTATGCAATGTCAAGGCTCAGTAAGCTGGAAAACTGAAGTTAATCTAGCGAGAGCTTAGAAAGCAGCACTCTTATTTGTATCAGTGTCTCAAATGTATTTACTCTTTAGTATTTCTTGTCTGAATTAATACAAAATGCCCTACATCTTCCATTTCATTTTTAAATCACATTTTCAAAGCTCTCTGTATGGCTCTGCAAATTAACCTTGAATTTGCTAGTCCAGCAACAAGTTCTGTTTGCATATTTTCATACTTTGGACAACTAACACTTAGGAAGGATGTATTAGCTTGGCATCTTCATTGTGATGGTTAAAGATTTAACTACTGCATTTTTGGGACAGTGAACTTGAAGAGTGGGTTTGGGTAGCTGCTCTAGGGGCACTTTCAGGTATGGCTTCATGTGGTTCCAGTTTTGCCATTCTTTCTGTTTAAACTGTGTGACAACATCAGGAGACAGTCTAAACTGTAATATCACCGATAGTCTGAGAGGCACGTCTGGGGTTTTTTTCCCTTTTTTTTTTCCTTTTTCTTCTCCCTGCCGAAGTGAGGTGGTGCATTTTGATTTGTTTCCAAACACACTGAGGGGTCTGAGTAACTTAGGGAGTAAAGGTAGCTGGGGGCAGAGTGGGGGCAGAGATCCATCTCCCACATGCCCATCATAACCCTTGCTACTCTTAAGAGAAGGTTAAAAGCAGAGACTGGCACTCCCTCCCCTCCACTTTCTTTTTCCTGGCTAACAGAAGATCTCCAACAGGTCACCCATTTTGAAAAAAATGGTTCTCTTTTCCGTTCGCATCCTTATTAGACCAGTCATCCACAACCTCCTCACACTGCAAGATACTATACTCCTGATTATCCTCTGAGGCTACTCATAAGGCCCGAAGCTAATGTTCATGATGGTGACTGCCATTAACAAAGTTCAACTAGCTCCACTTAGTACATCCGTTTTCTGTGTGCTAAAATACTGTGCTGAAATGGCTTCTCTTTTCTTTTTGTAATTCAAGCCCTTTCTCGTTTGGAATCTTCCAGCCTAAAGGAACTGTTACTTTCCTACTTTGTGTGAGCCCGGTAGGGCACGCAGCAGGGCACCCGTGGGGCTGCGGCTCCCCAGCGGTGGGGCTCTGCCTCCCCAGGGTTGTTTTGCTGTGGATTACGATTGAGACATTGAAACAAACCCAAGGTCCTCTCTATTGTATACTAGTATTTATTTTTTACGTAACGGATATGACTGATGGGTTTCTACACTAACTCCTATGCAAAAACCCACAGGTGTTTCATTGGCTTCAACAATTTCCAACAATGTTTTAACAAGCAAGAAATCTTAAATTAATAAAAAAAGCTAAGTAGTTTCCTAAAGAAAATAAAAATATTCATAACTAACATCAGGCTCATATTGTAAAAGTTATAGTTTTAACTTGCCTTGTAGCTGTTCTCCAAATACCCTGCTGCTCGTCCACCACCATCAATTTCTTCATGATAGCAGAAATCACTTCTCTGCTAGGGCATTACCTTTGTATGCCAACAGTAAATGAGCTATATCTGAAGCGTGGTGGTTAGAATACCGAGTCACAAAACTTTGCAACATGCCATTTGTGTAGGAACATATTGTTATGCTCTTTAGCTCAATTCTAAAGATAACTAAATAATATATAGACCTCTAAGAAAGAATAAACAAAAAAGTCAAAAAACCTGCCAAAACTCTTTCTACAGAGGTAACTGTTGCCTAGTATAGGATATTCTGTTTTTGTATGGCTTTCAAAAATAAGAGTATAGATTGATGTGTTTGTTGTTTAAAAAGCAAACAAAAAAATTAATCTCATTTTCAAGGGTCAAGCCCATAATCTGACTTGCAACTGCTGGAAATGGCAATGTACAAAAGGAAAAGCTTTTGCTGCTTCAGTAATGCAGGGAGTTAGGGTTTTCAGCAGCATGGTATGCACACGATAGAGCAGATAAAATACCACAGATTTTGTAACTTGCATGCAATACTCAATGTTTTACCATGGAGATATTAAGAATCCACCACTATCAGCCAAAATAAAACCTAATACTGGCAATCCTCTTGGTGGGAGTCCTCCTTCATGCACTGGCCAGCCACAAAAATGTGCAATAGATCTACCTATTTTGGTCAGAGTGATGCTCACACATCTCTGGGTATCCTAAGCAAAAGAGGTGTCAAGTACTGGCAGAAAATAAAACAATATTGTGGGCACCCCAGAAAAACAAGCAAAAGCCCCATCAACTGCATACTGACTTTTAGAATGGATTACGTTAAACTATATTTAATCTACACATGATTATTTAAAATAAAGGGCATTATTTTGGTTAAGTCACTTGCCTTTGGAAGGGAACTGTTCATAATTTAATTCAGGTCCGTTTTCTGCAGGTTTCTCTTCTCGTAAAGATATAATATGGCTCCACTGTTTCAATCTGCTTAATTCAGGTCAATACTCCCGAGAATGCCTTCACCAAAACAGTTCTGCATTTCATATTCTTGTTTTGTACAAAGCTCTATCTTGGTGAACTATTTATAGAACTTATATAGATATTTTTTGTTATTGAATATTTCCTTTGGTAGTAGCTAAAACATATATATATTCATGTCTGACCAAAACTGACTGTTTTTACAGATGATAAAAAAAATTGTATTTTTTTAAATTTACCATTTTAACTATTCAGGGAGATTTTTTTTTTCCTTCCCAAAATACACATGGGAGTTGGAATAAGTATATATTCCATATCTAGTTATATTCCATAACCACTAGAAAAAAAGCAATGTCATTGCATATATATATATATGACATAGAATTCTGGGTCTGGGAAAGAAACGAGGCCTTGAATCAAATTAAAAAAGTAATTCAAATCAGTCAAAACATCAAAACCAAAACAGTTTTGAAGGGAATACATTCCTGGAATGATCTCTACACAGAAATAACTTATTTACATCAGAAATTCCAGTGAACTGTAATCCTAATGTCAGAAAGCGTTGCAAGATAAGAACTTCAGATGCTGCATATACAGGAATGCGCTGAAAAAAACTTGTCTTCCACTTAAGTAAAACTATCATTCACAGCTTTGTAATCCTCCTGATCAGGGAGCACATAATAAATATGGGTTCCAAAGCAATTTACTTTATAACATGTGAATTAGAAAATTCAGACTGGTTTTGTTGTGTTTTCTCTCCAAAATTTTTTTTAGAGTTCAAGAGAAGTCCCTTTCCTTGCTTTGTTTTGCAAGCTAGTTGTGGGGAAAAAAATGTTTAAAAAGCTGGCCATGTTTTTGAAAAAGGTATCTGCAAAAATGTCTTAATTTCCATTTTCTCTAAAGTGCCAACTCTTCCTTAGCTCAAAATATCACTTTACTTAAACAAGGGAATTCACAAAAATTAACTACTCAATCATAAAACTTAAAATATTATATAATTTAAGATAAACAAAAAGGAACACATCTTCTTGTGCAGTAATGCAGTGGAAAGGATAGAATATGTATTTTCTTCTTAGTAACTAGTATTTAAAAAAATCTATGATTGCATGTTTTTCAGGCTGTAGCTTGGCTGAATCTGAAAACAGACATGAACACAGCAAGCCTGGAAGACAGGACGAACCAGTGGCGGAGCAACAAAAACTCTGGGTCTCCAGCCTTCCAGCACCTCAAGGGGCCAACAGAAAAGCTGGAGAGGAACTTTTTACAAGGGCATGTAGCAACAGGCCAAGGAGGAATGGCCTTAAACTGAAAGAGGGTTGATCGAGATGAGATATTGGGAAGAAATTCTTCCCTGTGAGGGTGCTGAGGCGCCGGCACAGGCTGCCCAGAGCAGCTGTGGGTGCCCCATCCCCGGCATGTCCAAGGCCAGGCTGGACAGGGCTGGGAGCCACCTGGGTGGGTGGGAGGTGTCCCTGCCTGTGGCAGGGGGCTGGGACTGGGTGATCAGTGACTGAATCTTGCAGTACAGTTTGGGTATTCTTGGAATGCATGACACAGTTCTTCAGTTTAAACACTTCTTTGAATAACTAATGAGTTAAAAACACTGCTATCCTAAGGAATTTCAGTCAGGAAGAGAAAATCATTATAAAATCACAACTGTTGTCATTTACCTCAAGTTAATAAATATATAGACAGACATAACAGAATGGTAACGAGCATAAAGATGAAAAACATAGCTATTACTTAGTAACAGTGACAATCTTACAAGATTTTTATAATTTTGAAGAGAATAATCCATGTTAAATTTGCTTTATAGGGAAAAAGGCTGCTCATGCCAGCCTTTCATTTTCCCTTCGGTTAGCCTTAATCAACAAACCTATTGCTGTAACCAACTTGTTGAAATAGCAGCTGTCAAGCATGTCAATCTATTTTGCAAATGTTCTGACATGAATATGAATGAAGTTTAGGGCTGTCCACAGAACAATGTGAGTAATTACAACTGCAGTGCTTATAAATAGTATGTTTTAGTGCTTTGTAATGTGCCTAGTTAAATAAGATGATCTTGGTTTCTGCTGTTTTCATTGTGACTTAATACTGCAACTTCTGCCACTTAAGTGCTGCGTAATTCAGTTTATTTCTCTCATATATTATCTTCTGAGGTCTTTGTCTATTTCAGGACACTGTTCAAAGCCATTTTGCTGTTGCCAGCACAGCTGTTTGCATGGCTGCAAGGTGAACCAGATCAGGGAGCCTTTTAGTTGAAACGTGACCCCTACGGTTCTCTTGTGCCAACTCCCTACTGCACCCCCCTGCCCTGCCCCAAATTCTAGCACTTGAAAAAGAAAGAGGGCAAGAGAGGTGTAGGAACATAAGAAGTATTATGATGGAGAAGCTGTGTCACAGCTTCTGCTGCCAAGTAACCCATCCTGACCTGCACAATTCCAATTTCTGATTAAACAAACAAAACAAAACAAAAAAAAGGAGTTGCAATAGCTGGTTTGAATTTAAGGTAAAAGTAATGAAAAAAGGATAATGGGACACAGGTAACAACTGTTGTTCAGACTGTATCTTTCAAGATTTTATAGGAATGTACTTTTAAAGGAGAGTCTCCTAAATATATGGCATTCTAAATTTAAAATCTAGACTATGATAGCAAAAACACAAATAAAAGGTGACAAAATTTCCCTGGGATTTAAAAATAAACATATCAGAAATTAAAATACTTCAAATGTAGTGATACATATTACAATTTCACCATAGCCTGTCCTACAATACGTTAGTCTGTTTTTTCAGCTTGAAACTTGGGATATAGAATGCCCTTAATGCAACTTTGAGGAGGTTTTTGGTCAGTGTTATAAAAGCAAATAAAACATGCTTCTTACTAATAATTTCACCATAGTGGCTAAGTTTATCACAGAACACCTGTTGTTCTCCAAAGTGTGGAAAAGCTCTGTAACTTCTAGTTATACCTAGTACCTTAATTTTCTCCTTCATAATTAATGATGTCAAATAATTAACTCTGTTTGTTCAAGATCATCAGTACAAACAGTGATGAAACATCTGTCATCTTAAAACTCCTTTTAATATGGCAGAAGGGTAATTCTCCAAGACAGCAACTGCAAGATTGTCTAGCTGACTTTAGCCATGTTCTAGCAGTATACCAGGGTAATTCCTTTTTGATACATAAATACATTTCCAAATGCCTTTAAAAAAAATTTTAAGCTCTCTCACACACAACAGTAACGAAGTTCCATTCTTCATCACAGTATAACTACATCAGCAGTTGAAATTGTCAAAAAAATTATTGGGTAAGTTTATGTAGGCTTTCACAAGTAATATTTTAAAATGAAAGGTAATGAATTTCTGTAAAAGGATTAATTGTCATCAGTTAACTCATGAAAAGTTACCTCAAGATGGTTTAACTACTATTTTTTTCCTCCGAGCAGTTATTATATCATGTAATTAATATAAACAAGGAAGATAATTACTTGTTACTCTTCTGAATTTAAGTTATATAAAAGCTAAAAATATTACTTCCCCAAAAACTTACTTGGTTAGGTGTTTATGTTCTTTATCTTGTCACAATCTCAAGGTATTCTGCACATCTTGTACCCATCAGTGAAACCGTGACTTTACAGCTCCCACTTTAACACCGCGCCATGGCAGACACAGCTGTGCTTCTAAATCTGCTTTATAAGATAGAACTTGTTATACCACCCCAGTATGTGACAGCTTGGCCAATAACCTCTTAATTCTAACACAAAACTTACTTTGTTTACCAAGTATTTGATAGGTAGGGTATTTGTATAGAATTTTTAGTACCTTAACTTTACCTGATGCAATTTGCAGACTCACTTTTGCAGTCTGTATTACATCTGAAACATTCCTAAGATCAGTCAGCGCATCAGTGGAGTTTTCAACAAGCCATTCTCTAAAGGTGAACACTATGTAGCCAATCCTAAGAGCAGGCTTAGAAAAATCAGCAACGTGATTATATAACACCTATAAATCGAAAGGATTAACAGCTAGGATTAATATTTTCATCGTGTTACTACCAGTGGAAAGATTTTACCTCAGCAATGGTTGTTCTGGGCGAGAATGATCACGCTGCTTCCTTTAGGCTGCTCAGTGTTCAAATAATTGCCAGCTGGAACTGGATAAGCCTTTTAACCATTTTTATGGTCCATTTCATAGTTTATAACCCATGAGCATAGTTATTGTTCTGTGCATGATTTTTTTTTACTTTTTGTTCCTCTTGCCCCGCTGTAGCTCCTGCAGTAAGCAAAAGCCCTATTCTGCGTTAAGCCCTTCGGGACTTTTAAATTTCATCCTGTACACTTAAGCACTAACTAATTAACATGTGACTGCTGCCATTACATTGTTGCTTGGTTTCAGAACCCAGCTGACAGGCCAGCGCGGTCGGTAATTACACGCGGTGGCAGCGGGACGCCCCCTGCGCGGTTCTGCCGCACGGGCTACGCCGCCGTCTCACGCGGGCTTTTTATATTTTGTTTCTGGGGCCACCCGTACAAGACCGGTCAGCTGCACCACCGACAGTGTCATCATTAACGCTAATGCACGAGAGGCATTAATTAGCACGCCTCGCCCCGCGCGTGTGCGCGGCGGGGGAAGCGGCAGCCCCCTTCACGGTCCGGCCGACGGGCGTTACCACCCGGCAGCGGTGCCTGCACAAGCGCGCTGCGGGAGCTCCAACGGCCCGAGGGGCGCCGCCGGCCCCCGCCCTCGCGGGCACCCACCCGGGGGGGGGGCGGGCACAGCCGGGCCCCGTTGCCCGTCGCCCGTCTCGCACGGCCGCGGCGCACAGCCGGCCCCTGGCGCTCCGCCCGCTCGGTACCGCCTCCCCCGGGCCCGGACCCGCCGGGTCGGGGCCCGTCATAGAGCCCCGGGGCGCGATGCCCCGCCGGCCCCGCACGGGGCGCGCACACCGCCGGCGCCCGCCGCCGGCCCCACAGATGCGCAGTAGCACCTGCGCCGTACCGGAACAAACGGCTGACGTCACCGGCATCCCATAGGGCGCCGCGAGCAGGCCGCCTACGTCAGTCTGTTTCCGGGACAGCCAAGGGAAGGTTTAAACGGTCGCGGCGGCGCTTCCGAAGCGCGGCAGCTGCCGGGCTCAGTCATGGCGAGGACGCTACTTGTCCCATTGCCACACGGGGCGCTGGGGGGGGGGAGCCCCGCGTTGCCGCCCTCTGATGAAAAAGGGGGCGGGGACGCTAGGCAGCCAGCTAATCAGCAGCAAAGAATTCCTTGGGAGCCACCAATCAGAAGAGCCTGTTTCCAAAATAAGGGTGACGAGCCAATGGGGAAGCCCGCGCTTCTAGGGCTCCGGCCAATCAGGCTGGCCCCAGGCCGCGCCCGCGGCCTCCCAGCAGCAGGGGGCGCCTGCGGCGGCGCTGCCGGGGGCGGGGCGGGGGCGGCGCTGCCGTTGTCGTCGTTGTCGCCGCCGTCGCCGTTGCGCCCCCCGGCTCGGTGGCTCCGCCTTTCACGGCGCTGCGCTCCCGCGGGGCTGAGGAGTAGGTAGGGGCTGGGCTGCGCGGCGCGGGGGGGGGGGAGGGGCGCGCTCCGCTTTCCGCGCGTGCGGCGGGGCCCCTCCGCCCGAGGAAGGCGCGCCCGGTCGCAGCCCGGCCCGGCTCGGCTGCTGCCTTTCCGTCCCGCTCGGCGGGAGCCGCTCCCGCCCTTCCCCTCGCCGCGGGGGCCAGCCGCTCTCCGGCCGAGGGTGGGGCCGCGCCTCCGCCGGGGCCGCCGCCCGGCCCCTCCCAGCGGTGCAAGCAGCCCTCCCGCTGCCGGTTGCCTGCGGGGGGCGGCGGGCGCCGCCAGTTGTGCGGGAGAAGTTGGCGGGCCCGGGTGGCGGCCGCCCCCGGGGAGGGCTCCCCGCGGCAGCCGGGTGGCGCGAACAAAGGCGGCGGCAGGCGGGCCCGGTGCGGGGCGGGCTGAGGGCGCCGGGCGCACTAGGCTCTGGCCTGGCCCGGCCCGGCCCGGGCCGCGGGGATTGGCGGCCAGGGAGCTCTTCTCCTGTTGCTCCGGCTCGCCAGTGCAGCCCCGGCTCGCAGTGTGCCCGGGCCCGCCATGCCGTGCTTAGGGCGGGCGGGAGGAGCCCCGCGGCCGCCGCGCCTAGCCGGGCCCGCCGCAGCGGGGGCTCGGCCGTCGGGAGAACGCGGGGCCCGTTTCCATCCCGTTGGTTTGCGGAGGCGGTTCCCGCTCCGGCAGCGCTGCTACGGTTGGCTTGCAGAAAGTCCTGTCTGTGTTGCAAGATGTAAAAAAAAAAAAAACCAAACCAAAAAACAAACAAACAAAAAAACCCCAAAACAACCAAACAACAAAACCCGCAAGAAACCCAACCCAAACGCAAAGGCTGTCAAATACGCTCGTCAAAATCTGTTGACAGAGCTTGTCTTGGTGAAAATTCTGTCGATAAATCTGGACTTGGTGATAAGATACTCCTCCTTCAGCTCGGATTTTGGAGCTGTTCTTTACTAAGTGTCTAAGGGAGCCATAAACCAAAGGCTCCAGCCCCACTCCTGAATTTCCCAGGAAAATGAAGCGACTTAGAAAAGCACCTTTGTTCTCTCCTGTTTCTTTCATGGGTCTAGAAAAAGCCATGTAGGAAAGCTATCAAAACAGAAAACAAACCTTGAACTGTATCTTACTATTTCATGTGTGGGGAATGAGTGGGAGCGGATGTGGCTAAAAAATAAAGAACGTGGAATGAATCGATGTTAAACTGTTGGGGTGGGTGTCTTCTTGCATTTGTTTAATTTGGATATTTCATTTTGACAACAGCCAAGATTGTTTCTCTTTACAGAAATAAAAAGTGAAATAGTTATGTTTGTGGATTAAGTTGGTTTTTTGTTTGACGTAACGGAGTTGTGTGATTGTGGCCGGAAGTATTAGATGGAGCAGAGGAATTAACTCAAAACTATGGAAATGTGTGTCGTGTGCTGTTTTCCCTGTTCCCCCTGCAGCATGTTATGTGTTTGAAATGTCTTATGTAATGACCTAGTGATGCATGAGCATAATATTAAATCTTCTGTGCCTATGCTATCTGAGGAAGATATTTCTAAAAGATTTTGTGTTAAGATTTCTGTTTTGTGTTAAGATTTCTGTTTTTCTTTCTTCATCTTGATGCCGGTCCAAGTCTGGTGAGCAGTTTACAATCTTTGTAATGTATGTTTTAATTTGCGCTGTAGTTTTTAAATGAATAATTGCAACTAATACCGTCAGATGGTTAGGATAGGCAATGAAGTTGCCTTGAGAAGGCTGCTTTGGGTCAGGCTTGTTCTGTGTTGGGCAGGTGCTTGATGTCCGGTTTGGTTCTTGGTAGAGTTGGGAGTGGGGGGAATGGAGGTGATTCTGCCAGTGAGTTCCTTCTATAGGAGGCAGATAGGGTATAGCTGCACGTGTCCCACTTGCTTTTCTCACCTGTTTCTCTTGATAGAGGGACCTGCTCTCTTGTGCTTCTGGGGTGGGGATTATATGTATATAGCTTTTTGTAGCCAGATGCCTGAACAGATTATGCTAGTTGCTGCTGTTACTGGTGCAGGAGGTAGCAGCAGAGATCGGCTTTCACTTTTTATAGGTGAAAGGGATTTATGTGGCCTGCCTTTCAGTCATATATTCACTCCTACTGTTCTGTTGCAGTCTTCCCTGTTCTTTTTGCAGTCATCCCTTTATTCTAGGACCCAGAGTGTAACTTCTCTTTTCTGTACTGCAGTTTTCCTTTATGCAAACACTGGTGAGCTGTTCATGTTTTTATTTTACATGCAGACTTCTGTTTTCAGAACTTCTGATTGCTGATCAAAGTTTTGACATACAATGGTGTAGATGCTGGGTTAATTTTTGACTGAGTTGACTCTTTTTAGTTTGTTACCTCTTCTCCTGCCTGTGTCATAATGAGCGGGAAGAATGCTGGTGCTAGAGTACAAAAGGGGGTCTCTTTGCTCAGTGTGATTTTCACTAGACTTGCATCCCAGTCAAGGTTCCTAATTCAGCTGAACCACTGAGGCTGGTAGAGATCTATCGGCAGCGATCATGATAAAATTTTCAGTGTGCTTTGTACTGTATAAAGATCTAATTTGAGATTTCTGTAACCCGGTAATTGCATTAATAGTCAACTCAGTGATGCATGGCAAGGGGATGCTTCTGTAAACACATGTATATGCTGCACTTTGTAAGTTTTAGCTCTGTGGAAAAGGAGGTGCAGTGAGGACCACTGTCTTGCAGTTGTTCGCAGCATTTAGGATTGAAGGTACAGGGAATGCTTATATGAAGTATTTATGACAACTGGAACCATTAATGTCAGTAACGAACAATAGCAGAATTATTTGGTCAGATGAAGGTCATTATTCCCAGTGGTAGTAGTTCTGGTCCCCAAATGCATTTTTCCTCTGTTCTCTGTTCACCTCTAAGCAAGCTGTCTGCAGAAGCGTATGCGGCAGGAGAAAAGACTTGGTCCTGTCCAGTTCCTTATCCTTTGGGAGTGAACTTTCAACTGGGGGAACTTGTGTGCATGGCAAACTGTAGATGAATTTGCAGTTTTAAAATTAAAAGGCTAGATTGTTCAGAGTTTTAAGGAGTGTGACTTTCCATTTCAGGGTAACAAAGGGGCCTGTATTCCTTCTGCAGAAAAACCCAGCACTCTGTGTTCTGTATGAATTTATTGACTTGCCTTCCAAAGATCAATTTTGCCTTGCAAGATAGTCTAGCAACTGTTGTACTCCAAGCCCTTGTGCCTGAAGAATTATCCCAGGCCTATGCTAAATACTGTGAATATCCTTTAAAACTTATCTTGAATGCCTCAGAAGTGCCAAAATACAGAAACCAAGAAAATTCTCTTGCCCTGTGCTGTAAGGAAAACAAATAACCAGTCAGAGGTGTAAGTGGCTTTGTGTGAGAGAAAAGTGTACGTGTTGCTGTCTGCCAGAGCTGGTTCAAGCCTGTTTTCCTCCGTATCTCCCTTTTGTATAACTGGACCAGCATCTATCAGAAAAGGTGACATTGGCTACTGGCAGAGTACTTTCTGTCATTTGGCTCCTGCTTTTGTGAAACAGGGCAAGCTGAAGCCTGTGATAAAGATAAAACATTATAAATTGTTCTTTAACTTTTTTGGGTTTAGGCAGCTATTTTTTTTTTTCTTTACTAGATTTAATAAATTGAGCTTGTGTTGTTCATGTAATAGCAGTTCTCGAAATACTACATTTAATGCAACAATCAGTTCTGCCCATGACCTTAATTACTCATACATTTATCTGCCTTTTTTTTATTTTAGATCCCATGCTATTTTTTCTTTCTTTTAGCTTGTCTCTTTCAGTGAACTGCACAAAGAGTAAAGCAAGAGTATAGGCTTTGCTTTTCTAGTAATAGTTACAAGCAGCAAAGCCACATGTTAACTTTTTAAACGTATGTACATATGTCTATTTGTTTTAAATTCTGCTCCTGCAGGTGGAAAAGAAAAGCTGTTGCTAAATAGGTTGGGGTTTTTTAAACTTTCAAAGTGGATGGGTGACATTAAAAATCAAGACATGATTATTTGCCTTGTATATTACTGACTCTAATGTGTTTCTGGTTGCTCAAAAGGATCTAAGGATAATTTGGATGGGAGAGATGCTGTTAGAGTTGCTATCTGAAACAGTTTTAAATCCTCTGCAAAATCAAATACTGGGGCAATGTGACTGTCAAAGTGTGTTAAGGAAAGATAACTTTAGTGTGTTAAGGAAAGATAACTTTTGCCTGAACATGGTACAGATGCAAATGACTAAGTAGGAATACAACAGAAAACTGCTTTGAATAGTAAATTACACCACTCACATATGTTCATCACTTGCTAGCTATTCTTTTATCTGTGGTGCCAGTTTGTAACGTTTCCATTAACTTTATTTTCATGGAGACATTGGATCTGGGCATCCTGAAGTTTCAGTATTCCATTTAATCTTTAATATTTATGCTAGAGGTGACAAATAAATGCAATTGTTACTGTGTTGGACTTTTTTCATCTCTTTGCAAGTTGTTCGTATGGAGTATTGGGGTTGTTTAAAATCAGTAAAGCTGATCTTAATGCTTGCCCAGATCTTGGTAGAGGATCACAGAATATCTCAAGGTTGAAGGGACCCATGAGGGTCGTTGAGTCCATCTCCCTCATCCTCACAGAAGCCTTACTAAAAAAAAAATAATTATGGACTTTAAAGTCGTGGTAAAAAGTCTTAAGAAAAGAATGAAGTGCACCACAGAAGTTCAAAAACAAATGGCATATAACGGAAACAAAGAACACCTTTGGTTTTTAAACTAGTATGTTTTCAGTCAGCCTCATAATTCTGGGAGCCTGACGTGATTTGAGATTTGAGTTTGGCAGCAACAGGAGAAGTCAAGATGCCAACCATGGCACATAAGGGATCTCAATGGACTGGGGGAAGAAGAATGGGAAAACAGATATACACCAGGCTCTTGTGTTGTCAAGGTATTACTTTGTCAATTGATGATTCAGGGGACTAAAATATGTTTTACAGAGTTACTTGTTTTTGTGGGAAAGCATATACTGATATTGCTGCTGTCTTCGGTTAGTGTGAGAATTTCTTATTCTAAACCTAAACTGTGAATGAGTAAACAAAAAATATTTGGATGCCCCATATATCTCCTTTTGGCATTTATAATTACATTTCTTCATAGACATGCTATTGTAATTCATTAAAACATTTTTCTTATAATAAATAAATCTTCCATATATGTGCTGAAAGTACAGTGTGTGTTACTAACTTGTGGAAGAAAAGTTGATGCATAAAATAACCACAAACTCATTTTGTAACCATTTTTCATGTTATTTCCTCTGGAGAGTAGATTACTGAGTGCTATTTATATACCTAAACAAGCAATAGCTGAACAATTCATGTTGGCGAACTATTGTAGCTGTTCATGATCTACAGACCTTTCTGTATATTTTATTTTATTTTTTATTTAAAGAGTGTGCTGATATTAGGAGGTCACAGTGGGAAGTGAGGTGAAACGGGGGCCTTGGAGTGCTTCCATTAATTTGTTTAGTGACCTTAAGAAAATTACTGCTTCTTATGATCGTTTAGGAATGTGTTACGATAAGACTAACTCTTAATGACTTGAAATTATGTTGACTTCATGTATTTATTTTTTGATGCTTTGGAAATGTTTGTAAACATTATTAGAGCTCTTCAGATCATTTCATGATTCCAAATCATTCATGGAAAGTAGGGTATCTTCTCCATCTGGTTTCTATTGTCATTTGTGATTTTCTTGAGTTTGCTGGGAATTACTTTGGTTTTTTGCTTTACTTTGTTTTCATTCTTCCATCATTGATGTCTAATGGTAACCTGGCACAAAATACAGGCTTTTTTTAGCTTAGTAGCTTAGTTTCCAGACTAACAGAGACATACTGCATGCAGTTAGGTTTTTTATTTTTACAAAAAGTAATTTTCATCACCAAAAAAATGTATTTCCTCAAGCTAAAAGCCTTTTTCTGAATTTCAGTGTTTTGAGAACAAAACTTTGTCTTGGTGATCTTTCTTGTAAAAATAAGTTGTGTTCTTACATTGCAGTTAGTCACAACTGTACGCAGCTGTGCTGCCGTGCTGCAGGAAGCCTTATCTTGAAGGTTATACAGATTGTTTTAGCCTGTTCAACTCCAACATCTGTAAATCTAGTAAATGAAAGAGACGTGAAGGAAAAAAAAAATCAGTGATCAAGACTATTTAAATTGGATTGAAATGTCAAGCTGGTGATGTGAAATTATATTAATGTAATACAGTTTTTAAAATGAATTTGAAAACTGGTAGTTTCCAAGACGTTCACCTTGGTCAACTGGTAGATATTATTAAAGCAGTAGTATTTTGCTTCTGATTACACCGTGGCAGTTGGGTGATGATGAGAGACTCAAGAATTAGGCAATGGTAGTTTTCTGATCAGTTTGGGTTTTATTAATAAATATACCAGGGTCTTGAATTTATTTCTACTCCAACAAATAAATAAAAGAAGTGTAAAGTTATTAAAAGGGGACAGTGGAGCCTTAGCTTGGTTTAGCAGTAATGCATGCAAGCTGTGCTTGTAATTTGGTTTCGTTTTGCTAAAACGGCTCAGCATCAGAGTAAGTAAGTGGAAAACCAAAGATAAAGTAGAAATTGGAAGAAAGGTTTTCAGTAGAAGTGTTGTGTAACTGGGCTGTTGGTTTTGACTTGGGGCTTCTACCTGTATTGCTGTGGGCACTTCAGTGTTTGAGGTTTCCTCAGAGTGTGTGTGCTGAAGCTGTGCTGCAGTATCATCTGTGTGTTATGGACTTGGTGTTGATGTGAGATTGGATCCTTCTGGTCCGAATGCAAAATGCTATATATTAACAGCCATTTATCTTTATTCCTTTTTGAGGAGTGGCATATCTGAAAAGTGGATGTTCACGATAACATGTCCAATGTGTCAGAAGAGAGGAGCGCTAGACAACAGGACATTAAGAAAGGACTCCAATTTATAGAGTATGATTTTTGTGGTTTTATTCTTGTTCGCTTATACATGTGAGATGGATAGCTCTGGGAAAGTCCCTTTAATATAGCACCAGCGGAGGACAGAGGAGAACTTGTGTTTCTGCTCAGAGTATTTGCTAAAACTCCTCAGAGTATTTGCTTATCTTACACAGAAATGGGGAGCAGTCTTAAAGAAAAGACAGAAGCCCTCTTTGTTCCCAAACAGCAGATTCAAGGTGGGAGGGTATTCCTTTTCTGCATTTGAGAAAAAACAGCATTGATTTTTTTTTTTTTTGTGGGTAGAAAATGATAGCCTGAAAATCCACCTTATGCTTATGGACAACTACACCTGAGACTAGGTTGCTACTGAAAGGGATGGGTTTGCTCACCACCACCACCATGTTTCAACTCTCTAGAGTGAGAATGTAACCTGATGAAAAAATGATCTTAGTAGTCAATTTTCATTTGATTCAATGCCAAAATCTTCTCTAGAATAGAAGATCCTGGCTAGCTTAAAATCATTGTGAAATTTCACACTAGTTCGCTGCTCACATAAGGCATTCTTAAAAAATAAAAAAGGTGACTGCCCTCTTAAAAATTATTTAGAAACAGGTTCTCAGACAACCTATGGAAAGAATTTCTGGTTTTCTTCCTGAAAAGTTAAAAGTAAATACCTCTTTTCTGTGCTAGAGAAAATGTCTGTTGTCATACAGAAGACCTCTTATAATTCCTGTACTGTCATTGGTATGACTTAATTAAAATTGATAAGTTCTTTTGACAGATAGTAATTTTATAATAATTACAAGAAAATTGCAGTTCTCCTTATGTACAACCTGTTTCTGCAAAGTGGAGGGAAGTAAGTTGTTTTTAAACAAACAACATCGGGGTTTTAAACTTGGAGCATTCCAAACCTTAGTAAGTTTTAAACAGCACAGTTAAGACTGGCTATGTAACTTTAAATGAAAATGAGTCATTAGTAATAAGAAAACATGAATGTTTAATCAAAACTGATCTACAGCGCTCCTGCCTTGTTCAGTGCGGGCAATAGACAATATTTAGAGATTTGCCTGTTGCAGCAAGTGAGACTGCTTAAAAGATTATCACAGAGAATACTGGTTCTTACTAAAAGCAATATGTATAAGTAAATTTTGCAATTTCTTTTTCTAGATCTACTTTGCCCTACCCAGGGACACAAGAACAATATGAGGTAATGAAATTACTTCTGCATTTCCAGAAAGGTTTTTAACACAGACCTGGATTACTATATTTATTCTTGCCTTTAATCATCATTTAAGTAATGATACAGTATGAATGGTGATTTACAATGTGTCAGTATTGGAGGTGGAGGACTAACATTGTGATACAGATATTCAGGTATTTTGATGCCCAGAATTCACTTGTACAGCAGTTCAGATTAACTCTTTCTCTACTGGTGTTAGGGTTGAATTCGGGACATCCATTGTATAAAACAATGTGCTATTCTAAATTTAGAAGAGCCCAGCAAAAGTGACATAAAAAACCCTCAGTCATATAAATGTTAACATATTTTGTTTCTGTACATGTTGTTATTTTGAATAATTTTTGACTTATTTTCAGACTCGTCTTTTCAGCATTGTTATCTAATAGTAAATGATTTCACTGGATTTGAGAACATACTAGATAAAAATGCAATCATTCTGATAGTTTTAGATTAAAAACCCCCTTCTGTTCTGCCAAAGCAACCTTTTTGCACTACTGGTTTGCCAGTTGCTATGGCTGCTGCTTGCTGAAAAATGTATGGAACATATGTATGTCTTTTTAAAGTTACTTACACCAAGTAATTTTTTTATCAGTAGTTCAGCCTTTATTTTATTTACATGTATTGTGGTGTTGAATATTAGAGATTGTCATGGAAAAATATCAGAAGAAAAATACTAATCTAGACAAAAGGTTTGCATTTCAATTCTGTGAAGTTGCGAGTATAAATTTTCTGGTTTAAAATGTATTTGGAAATACAGAAGATCAGAAAACTGCTGTTGATGAGTGTTTCTTTCCTTTGTTCCAGTTATTTATACGAGAGCTTGTCAGAAATCTTTTTAATGAAGGGAATGATGTATATCGAGAAGGTGATTGGAGAGGATCACTGAGTCACTATACAGAAGCTATAAACATAGCTGATTATGCCAATTCTGAAGAAATCCATGTATCTGATGATATTTTAGAGAAGCTGCACGTGAACAGGATAGCATGTTTTTCAAATATGGTAAGCTTCTGTTTAAACTGTGTGATTTCTCCAGAACAATGTGCTAACAGTGTATGAAGATACGGACAGTTTCCTAGCGAGCGAAAAGCTCTTGGCTTGAGAATTGCCATGTTTCAAATCATCGCTTTGGCATGTTCTCTACAAGTACAATCATGGAGATCTTTTAAGTTATAGTACTAGAATATTAACGTAAGAGAGATGCTAGGTTTGAAAGCTGATGGAATGGTGTTTGTATCCATTGATACTGCTGATTGTACCTGCCTCTGCTGCTTTCTCTGTAGAATAAGATGGCTCTTGTGAAAGAGCTAAATTGTCTTCATAACTGTTACTAGATTTTACATGAATGATGGCACTGCTTGTTTTTAGTTGCATAAGTCGCTGACTTAGCAACACTCACACATGCAGTGTGCAGTGGCCTTGGTGAATGTTTCATATAGTGTTTCAATACCTTCATCTAATAGAGTTTACATTCGATATTTCAATGATAATAGTTCTGATTAGTGCCTTTGGGTTTTTTTCCTCCTCATAGGGTTTGCATGAAAAGGTTCTAGAAGACTGTGAGATAGCATTAAGATTGAATGAAAACAATTTCAGAGCGCTCTATCGGAAAGCAAAAGCTTTGAGTGAACTGGGCAGGTATAAGAAGGCTTATGATGCTGTAGCAAAATGTTCTCTTGCTGTGCCACAGGTAGGTATATGACATATTGATGATTATTTTTAAAGATTTAATACAGAAAACATATATGAAGACCATTAAAGGCTTTTTGTTTTGTTGTTTGTTTTTTTTTTTAATGCAGTAAAACATTTTTATTCCTTGAAGAATTGTTTTTTGCTGTGGAAGAGGAGACTAATAGCAGAGATGATAGTCCCCAAACTCAGTTTGTTGTGTTAACTTTCAGGAGTAGAAATAGTGGCTTTGCAGTGGGAGTCAAGAGCCATAAATGTTTGCAATAAACACTAGAACTGCTGAATTAATTGTTTAAAATTCTCTGCAGTCAGAAGTATACTCACGACATAAGGAGAAAAACAATCTATTGTTATAACATACGATATAGGGTTTTTTTTATAACTGTGTTTTAGCTTTCCAGGTGTTTAGTAACGTTCTTATTTGTGCATTTTCTCCATCTGAATCACTTGCTATGCAAGTGAATCACTAATCTTAGACTATCTGTATTAGAAAGCAGCGTGTGGCGTAATAGGAGAGGATCTGCAATGCTGGTCCTGAGGATCTGATTTCTGTGGTGGTTTGGGAGTGGGTTTCTTTGTTTTTTTTAAAGAGTTGGAGTGCATCAGGTGCTCTCCTGCAGCACTTCCAGTTTAGTTTCATCCAAAATGTATCTAATTTGGCTTTCTGAGATCCTTCATAATGTGAACTAACAAGCAGTGAGTGAGGATGATTGAGATTTCACTGCAGAAACGCATAGTTGATTTGAACCAAAATACTGATGGAAACTACATGCTTTGCTCAAAACAGACTGATCATGGGACAGAGTACTGTGTTGCTTTTTTTTTTTTCCTTTCTATATTAAAGTTACAGTGAAATGGCTAGACAAACTGTTGAGCATAGGTTTACCTCTTGATATAGAGGAGGTTTCAGTTGTGTTTCCAAAGACAGAATCAGCTTATTTGAACGTGTAACTCTGGTTCCTCACTTTGCACCTCCAGATTTGAATGTTTTTGCTTAAGGTTTATATACCTTTATGTAAGTTTTATAAATAGCTTTTTCTAGCTGTAGCACATGTTGTTAAAGCTAAATACAAAAAAAAAATATTAAAAGTATAGTTACAGGACAGAGTGAAATAAGACCAGGTTTTTAACTCAACTTTTCTAGTTGTATGATGGAATTACTGCCAAAATATGGAGTTCTCATTAAATATTCAGCAGTGTTATGTAGTAGCTGACATAATGGTGATCAGAAATGTGGCCCTCAGTTTGTGAAAAACCTCCTATCCTGTCAAAGAGCAAACACCCTCCTCAAATAAACAAAAAATACCCACTCACAAAAAAACCCACTTCTCTGAACTTCTCTGGTTTTGGGAAAATCTGTATGTTATTTTAAATTCAAATAAATGGAAGAGGAGGATAGTTCTATTTTTTAGCTTTAAAAAAAATTCCAAATATTGAAGTTAATTTTGCTTGAAGGTAGCTGTATTTTTCAGTGTTAGCTTGCAGTCCCATGTATTTGTGAAAGAGTAAAGATGCATTGAGACATCCTGCTTATGGGAATCTTTCAGAATATAGACTGAGATGTAAATGGACGTCTTGACCAGATGACAATACATGTAAATTATGAAATTCTGTTTATGTCTTTTTAGGATGAAAGTGTGATTAAGCTTACCCAAGAACTAGCTCAAAAACTAGGCTTAAAAATAAGGAAAGCATATGTAAGAGCAAAGGTAAGGTTTTCTTGTAGCATTGTACACGTTGAAGTTTCACTCAGTTGGTATCAGTTTTGTATTTAATGAAGGTATCTTTTCATTGCAGCCACCCTCCTCAAATTCAATTTCTAGTGATGTATCAACTCAGGTAAGATTTTACATGTTGCAGGTGCAAGCTGGCCTTAAATTACAGGGAATAATTGTTTCATAATTTTGTGATGATGAAGTGAAAGTGGTGGAATTGACATTTTATGTAAGATGCTGTTATTTTGGGCTTTAGGATTCTCTTGATCTTTGTGTTCGGTTTTGCTGTATATTTATGGCAGCATGGTAATTTATGATTATCATCCAGGTTATCTTTATAGAATAAACATTAGCTAAAACATTAAATCCAGTGTAATGAATATATTTACTTTTAATGTCTTGAGGTAAAGGCATAGTTAATGTGCTTATTTATTTCATTTTGTTGACAATCATCAAAGCTAAGCATGCTGGGATAAAAATCCCTTTTAATTTATGCATTTGTCCAAGTTGGACCTTGGTTAGCAGCCAAACTTGCCTTTATCTTGCTATTTGTAATGTGTCTGAACAGCAGGAACAGAGTCCATCTTTATCCTACAGACTTTTTTCATGGGAACATAGACAGTTCAGCTGTAAATGTGCGAGGAAACATAGGAAGAGCTCAGTTAACGTAATGTTTAGACTCTCATTCACTGAAGTATCACTCTCCCTTTTGTTGGTTGGTTGCAGATTTTTAGTGATACCGTGAGTGGATTTTAGTCTCTAAATGGATGCTTTATCTAAAAAATTATTTGACCAGTAAATTCCATTAGATTTCATAAATTTCAAATTTTATAAGACCTAAATTTCTGAGGACTTACATTTTTACTCTGTAAATATGTATTTGAAAATTTTTAGTGGCTCTTGTGCAAAGTGCTGAGAGGTGCTTTTTTTTTTCACTTACAGAATTCTTCTTCTGTAGAAGATATTGAGTTAGGTGAGTCTTGTTGTGTTACAATATTAATGCTAGCAAGCTAGATATGCCGTGCATATTTGTTAGGAAATTTCTTAAGAAAAGATATCTTGTCATTTGAAAGATCTGTTGCAAAAAGTTTGATCTTTTTATCTCTAAAACTACATATTTAAGTGGCTGAGCAGATTTCCTTTTGGTCTCTTCAACTTGATATCATTGTAACTGCTCCTATAGTGATCATCTCATAACTGTTACTTGGAAAAATAGGGAGTGGAGAATAGGCCAGAGATTTAGTCAAGTATCAGGTCTGTAACTTTTCTTGTCTTTTTTATTTTGAGTAATATATAAACACTGAGATATAGGTACACGTGAATTAGAAGTTAGTGGAAGCTGAAGGCATTTAATGCGGTTTTGCTTAAATATTCTTCATGTTTCTCTACTTGCTCACCTCCCACGTTGTCAGGGTAAAAGTTATGGAAGATATTTTTACATCTTTGAACAAAAGTTCCAGTCATTCCCATTTTATCTGTTTCAGATTTATCTGACCAGAAGAAAGAGATGGTTTCTGCTGCTTCTTCATCAAACTTTGTTTCTGAAGTGTCTAAAGTGGCATCAGTACCTGTACCATCTTTAGCTTCTGTTATGCCTCTTCAGGTGGAAAAGCTTTCTTTGCCTTCTGCAGTTTTGGCAAATGGAGGGAATGTTTCTTTCTCTATGCCAGAAGCATGTTTAGATTGTGGAGATGGAGATATAATTATTGGTGAAGAACTTGATGAATTACTTGACTCTGTGCCTGATCCAGATGAAAGCATAATGGTAAGACTTTTTTGTTTGTTTTCTTTTTCAGAAGTTTGTCCTTATGAGTGCAATCTTGTATTTTTTCAAGTGGGTTAGTAGTGATATGCGAGTTACATTGAGCTGTATTTGTGCATATTTGGGTTGATTTTCTCAGGTGCCGATGCTTGTAAATGTGGCTGTAAAGATGCTAACTAGGACCCAGCAGAACTCCAAGGACAATTACATTGGGTTTACATGTTAGAAGACCTGAGTGAAGTTGCTGGGAGAGAGAGATTACTTCAGAAATACTGCTACATGCTACTATTAATACTACCACAGTGGGAGGGATACTATTTCCAGGGAGTACTATGAAAGTGAAGTAGGCGTTTGAAGTCTGGGCTAGTTTGTAATGGTTTTTTTGGTGCAAATAAACCCTCTCAGGACCTGAGGGTGTGTTGGAGTGTTCACCCTGTAGCTATAGAAATTATAGTTAAGCACATGCTGTTAGCTTTGCAGGACAGTAGTGCCTGTGCTGTAGTCTCCTAGTGCGTTCACTAGTATCTCTGCAGTTGGAGCATTGTCCAGATCCATTTCCTGGACAACCAGAAATAGTTAGACCATCATGAGTTTTAACTTTTTATATTTTTTAGAGGAGATTATTAGAGAAGTTTAGGCATGTGAAGAGTTGATCTCCATTACGCCGTCCTTCCACAGCTAGAACAGGCTATGAAGCATACAGAGTTCTTCAACTATTAGTCAAAACAAGAGCTCTGATTGCTGAGCAGAGATGCCTGAACTTCTTACCAAGGGTACTGACTCTGCTGTGGCCCTGCCAGTCATGTGGAGCCCTTACTATTGCAGTGGTAAATGAGGCTGTGGTATATTTAATTCTTCAGTTAGTTGGGATTTTAATTCCTCATTCAGCTGTGGATGCAGTTGTAAATAATTAAAAAATGATTGGGCTTCTAATTCTCTGTTTTATGCACTTAGTTTTGTAGCAATTATTTTGGAAATGTAGAAAGTAATTATTTTGAAGAGACCCAAGGAAGCTTGTTGTAGTGAAAAATAAGAGAGGAAATAAAATCTTCCAAGAAGACTGCCGTCTTGTGTAGTGCAGAATCTTGAGTTGTAGGCTAACAACTTGGGGAACAGAGGGAGTTCCACATTGGCCAAACTGTGCAGAACGATTTGGTCAGCCTCCATACAAGGGGGAAGCTTCATGGGATGACAGAAGGGAGAGAAACTCCCCCACTTGCTAGGTCCCTAACAACGGTGTACAGAAGGACAGGTTATTTTCTATGGTGAAAAGAAGGTCATCAGGCCTATGCTGAACATGGTTTCATTTGATGGTATCTGAAGATTTATTTAAAAGCTAACTCTTTACTGTACTGCAATTTGAATTATGTTCTCTTTATTTAGAAAAAAAACATGTTGATTTCTGTCTCTTCCTACTATTCCCTGTTGTCTTACATTTTTAACATAATTTGGAAATTCAGCTCCAATCTGATAGATTAAAAAAATCCAAATCTGTTAAAATAATAAACTTCAGCTAACTGAACCTTGACAGTGGGTGACTCATTGGCAGTTCCTGGTTTTAGAGCACTGTTCAGGGTGATGACTGTAGTTCTCTTAAGTGTACTGTAGCTCTGTACAGTACTGTAGTGTACCTATCGTTATGTTTCAGTAGGTTTATAAAAACTTCGCAAAAACTTTAGTAAAAGAAATACTATTGCAGATTGTGTTCTGGAGAGTTGTTTTGCCATGTGTGAACATTCTTTTTAAATTTCTTTTTTTCCAGCAAACTACAGGAGCCAGAGGACCGATGCCTGCAGGAGGTGTAGCTCCTAGTGTACCTTTCTCTGCCTCTTTGTTGGGGACACTGCCAGTTAGTACAGGATTTGTTCCTTCACCTTCTCTTTCAGAAATCTTTTCACAGCCTTTGGCTTCTTCACTGGAAAACTTTTGTTCACCATTAAGCACCTTTTCAATCAGTGACCCAAAAAGAGGTAAGAAATTAGTCTTAATATTTAACCTCTTACAAAGAGAGGGAGTTGTGTGTGATCCAGCTGGCTTCTCTATTTAACAAATGAGGTTTTGCAACTATTCAGTAATATGTAACACCCATATAACAATTGAGCTGTGCTCACAATTTTTGATAATATTGATAATCACTGTTGATTGTACACAAGAATTCATAAATAAATCTTTTGTTTACTTGGGGTCTGCATAAGCGTGCTCCAGACTCCCTCTGTTCACTTTTTCTGCATTTATTATTTGTTCTGAGTAAGTATAAAGAAGGAACGATACTCCTTCAGTTCCCAGCTGTGTCTATGTGTGTGTGTCTGTGTCCCTAAACAAAGGTGTTCTTAAGGCTTAAACAATTTCTCATGATTTCGCAGTAAACAAGATTTCTAGAAGGCTAATATAAGAGTGTACTCTGAAAAGATTGCATGTTTGGATTCAAACTCCAGGGACTTTTTAATTATATAGTGAAATCAGGTGTGTGAAAGATATAGTCAGTGAACTAGAAAAGGTAATATAGTTTTGTCTCTAATTGTCAGTGTTAGAGGAGCATGCTGTCTGTAGAACAAAGCCAAATTTACAAAATAAAATTAAAACTAGAACGACAGAAGAATAACCCGCTTTCATCTCCTCATTTTTGATGGTCAGGTATTGCTTATTTAGCTACCCTTTTTGTACCGCACAAGTATCTTCATGTTGCTTAGCATATGCCTGTGAAGCTACTGCTGATGTTAATCAGATGGTTATATTGAAGATGATTACCTAGTAATTTTTCAGCCCAGATGCTTACAAGGGGCTTTTACATAACTGAAAAAAATAATCACAGCAAACCAAAAAACCTTTGTTGTTAGTCAAAACCCCAGACCTTTGATACTTCTACTTCTCAGGAATGATAAATGATTTTTTACATAGGATGTTTTGAGTAAATGGAATAGTTAAAACAACTTTTTATTCCTTTAGACCTCTCAAGTTCAGCTTCTAGAGATGGAACACCAACACTTAGCAGCAATAATTCCCCATTGTTTGTAAGTATTAACGCCTTGAAGGCTTAACATAGATCTTAATTTTTCCAGTAGAAGTTTCTGATTTTAAAATAAGCACTCTTACCATTAAAATATGGTTCTGGCTTGGAAAACAGTTGTACAGTAGTGGTCAGCAACAGTAATTGAACACAAGAAAAAATTTACAAAGGTTTATTTTATATATGCAAACTTTGACTACTCTCATAGCCACTTTTCCGGGGAACTTGCTGTGAAATACCGTGGAAGTGTAAAATAACCAATCTAAGAAAGAGAAATGCTCTTATGATCTGACTGCCAAATAGTAGGAATTGTGGAGAGCTGTCCTAGTTAGAAGAGCAGAGCAGAGATCACCTTGTGTCTGAGGATCTGCCCGGCCTTGGTGTTCTAGTCGTGCTGTATGTTTTCAATAGTGTTGCTGGCCATTGATTGTATGGGGAAGGATGGCATTAAGGATTGCATCCTCATGAGCCAGGATGGAGTAATAATTAGCCTGTCAAGTGCTGCTGTTCTCCCTATACCTGGTTGGGTCTTGTTATATGCTTAAGTTGTGCTGGGTGTGTGGCTTTTGTAAAATCTCTTGTGTCCCTTCTTAGACATGTGGTTAAGTTTGGATTATGATTTTTTGTGTGTGTGTGTGTAGTCTTCCTATGCTTTGAAGAATCATTTCAGTAGGTTAAATTGTAATTGTAGCTAAATTAAATTATATGGATGGAGTAAAATATGCTTTCTTCCAACAGATAAATGGCCCTAGTAGTTTGTTTGGGTCTGAAAATTACATGGGAATTGCAGGCCAAACTAGAAATGACTTTTCAAATGTTTGTAGCAGTGCAACTGCTAATATACCTGTATCTTCAGCACTTACTGGAAGAAACCCATTAGAAGGTACACATGAGCTAAGACAGGCCTGCCAGTTATGTTTTGTCAAAAAAGGTAAGGTGCTTTTCAACTCAGTTTGGTTGATTTTTTGAAAAATAAAAGCGTGCATTTAACATTTCAATGTTTGTAAATTGAAATACTGTTGTCTTCTAAACAGTGTTAACCCTGACTTGTTCTTTGCAGGTGTAGTGTGATCCTATGATTAAGGAACTGGTAAAATGTTCCAACAGCTATTTTATCTTCTTTCTTCTTGTCTTTATTTCTTATCCTAATAGTTTCTTGATTCCTAAACCCACCATGAATCACCACACATTTTCCCCAACCTGTATGTGAGGTTGTTCATATTCTGTATTCGCTTTCCTCCCCACCCCCAGGGTACGGTGAAGAATGACACCTTTACTCAAGACTAAAAAAAACTTGCAATACTCTCTCTGATTGGCCATGGGGAATTGAACTGCAGTTCAAAGTACCTGGTAACCTTCACATCCCATCTGTTTTATTCTTCTTTGAAACTAATTCTAAATCATAATCCAGAGGCTTCCAAACCTTAGTAATAATTAACTCCACTGTATTGACTCAAAGAATCCTAACTAGCATTGGGCTTTAATATAACTAATCTTGTAGGCCTGAGCTGTTGCTGTTAAACAGAGCCATATTCTAGAGGCAGTAGCTTTTATTACGACTAATCTTAAAAATAAGCATTGTGTTTCAAGTTACAGGTATCAATTGATACTGCTATGCTAATAAAAAATTGTATTGAGATATTTAGGGGATGACTATTGTAGTTTTAAAAACTTTGTATTAGTTTAGAATTACTTTTAGAAGCAAAGTAAATACATGAAGGCATGTTTGAAAAAACATAGAACATAATCTGTTAAAAACAGGAACTATAAAATACTGCTGGAAGTACTTAGCATGTTCCTAACTTCACTTCTTGTATCAAAAGATCAATTTCTTCTGTTTCTTTGCATCTCTGTCAAAGTCTTTAAGTGTGTCCTGCTTTTACTACCTCCTTTTGAAATTGTACCATTCCATCAGCTTCTTGTCAAGGGTCCCTTAAATAGCAAAATTCATTGAGAATTGCTTGTCTTCAGACTATCCTTGTTGTCTTCATTTTGGTGGTAATGTAATCTTCACTTCACAGTATTGTCCTAAAGACAGAGTGTAAAGCTAGGCGTATTTTTGTTTCCAAAATCTCAAAGTTCTGGTATTGGCATTCATGTTTTTGGCACGTGTATGCTTCCTCCGTAGCGAATTTTGTCTCTGAACATATTAACTGTTCTGATACAATAACAGTTGAAGGTTAAGAGAGCTGATGCTGATCCTTGGAATTCATCTGCATTGACTTGTTATAAATAAACAATTTAAGTTTAAAATTAGTGTTGTAGAAATACATGCTTTGGAATTTGAAAGATGGTAGCAATTTGTGGCTGTCCTAAAGTAATCTTAAGGTTGTAACACAGCGTCCCTCCCCAGATAACTTGTAGGTTTTTTCTTGCTGAGAATGGTCCTTTTGTAAGTACTGAGTTTTTTTTCTATTCTGCTCTACATAGCTGTTAATGACTTTTGGTTCTTCAGAGTTGCTGGTGCAAGTAGGAATTCTATACAGTGTGTTCATGTATTGCTTTTGGGCTTATGTGCCAGTCTGTGTATGGAAATGGTAAATGTATGCTGCAATTTATGCAAATATAAGAAATCATCTGTGATTGTTTCAGGTCCTAAATTATTGGATTATGCTTACCATCCCGGTTTAGAACATAAATGTAAGAAGGATATTCTAATTGGCAGAATAAAAAACTCTGAAGATAAATCATGGAAAAAAATACGCCCAAGACCAACAAAGACACAGTATGTAGGACCATATTATATATGTAAAGGTACGTGTTATAGAAGGTAAAATATTAATGCCTACTCTCAAAGTTATATAGTTTAGCTTTTTCTTGCTTATGGGAGGTGGAGAAGGGATGTTGCTGGGTTGTTTGTGTTTTCAAAGGCTGTAAGGAGAACCATATTTTGAGCATTCATGTGATTATCTAGAGAACATGCACTGTGTTTCTGTACTGTTACTCTCCATGAATAACTTTGCTTCCAAATGCTGGGCTGTCACTATTCAAACAATAAGAAAAATGCATTCTTGTCAGATTTTTGCAGTATGAACCTCTACTTATGATGTAGGCAAGGTGACTCATGGATTAATTGACAGCTGTATTTAAGCAAAGGGTATTCTGGGTTCTCAGCACTGTTGCCTTAGACTAGAAAAGGGTAGTTGATGGAGGTGTGCATCAGCCTTTCTGGGGAGTTTTACATTTTCAGCAAGTCCTTCAGCATTAAGGTTTTTCTTCTGTTAGATTTCAGTGACCCATTTACGATAGATGCACCTTTTTTATTAAAAACATTTGAAACTGAGTTAGTGGAAGTTTTAAGAATAGTTTCCAATAAAAGTTGTGTAATAGCGATGTCATATTCCATGTTACCATTTCAGATGTTGCTGCTGAAGAGGAATGTAGATACCCAGGTCATTGCACATTTGCATATTGTCAAGAGGAGATCGATGTGTGGACGCTGGAGCGCAAAGGAGCCTTTAGTCGAGAGGCTCTTTTTGGAGGAAACGGAAAGATCAACTTGACTGTGTCCCGACTTCTTCAAGAACATCATGGATTATTTATGTTTCTTTGTGAGGTGCTGCTTTATTTCTAATGACACAATAAAAGTTATAATAGATAATAAAATTACCTGGAAAGAAATGCTGTGGTTCATGCATGACTTATTTTGTAAATTTTGAGATGCGTGTTCAGTAATAGTCTGGCTAGCTTGAAGTCTCTTAAAATTTTTAAGGTAAGGTATATTTTTAAATGTATAAAGTACATAAGCTATAATTATCTGTTTTTGTATTCCAGAAATGTTTTGATCACAAACCCAGAATAATAAGCAAAAGGAACAAGGATAACTCATCTTCTTGTTCTCATCCTGCTATGCATGACTTTGAAGATAACAAGTATGTCTGAAATACCATCTCTTTGTTTCAAATTAAAAGCACAGGTTTCACGGCATTTTTAAAATATTGACTTCGATTTCTTACCTGTTGATGAACTTCTCGTCCTTGGTAACAGACTGTTATGCTTTGGCGGTATTGAGAAGTCAAACTTTGTGAACAAGGATTGTCTCATGTAACTAAATTAAAAGAGAAGTATGTTTTTTATTAGTGCATTAAAAATTAGTGCATCCACCCTCATGTTTGAATCTGACTGTTTTAGTGTCAGTTTGTTAATAGCTCATCTACCACTGAGCTGCATTGATGTAAATTGATGTGTGATGTTAAATTAATATAGGAATTCATGTTTGCTCTTTCTTCAGTCTGGTTTGCTTATTTTGCTGTAGTTTTAACTCTGTTAAGAACAGGTTTACCTTAATTACAGTGTCTCAAGTAGACCGTGTTCTTTATTAATACAGTTGATAAAAAAGCATGGGAAAGTGTCTTTATTAAATAAGTTTTGGAGAATTAATAGACTTACATTTTTATATGATGGTAACGTAAGTGGGAGCAGTTTAATTACTTTGTTTGTACTCCCCTATACTGAGGAAACGTTACAGCTGTAAGAGCTAGGCTGTTACAGTGATGCATCAACTCTTTCTTTAATGGTGCTCTACAAAAGAATAAATACTTGTAATTAGATCAGGATATATACTTGAAAGGGGACATGACATGCTTTCCCTCTTGGAACCCGGTGATCCAGCTGGATTGAATTCAGTAATGCTTTGCAGAAGAGGGGCCTCTGGATTTCACCAGAGTACTGTTTTGTGATACTGGTTTACTCAGCCTAGAAATGACAATTAGATGCTACTTCCTTCTGGAACCTTTTTTGGCTTTCTGATTTCAAGTTAAAAGTGTTAAAAAGACTTTTGAATAAGCTGTGATGGAGGATGGTTATTTTACATGGTTTTCCACACATGAGCAAATTAATTTTAACCAGTATCTAAAACACTGTTTTCAAAACAGGTGCCTTGTCCACATTTTGCGAGAAACTATGGTGAAATATTCGAAAATCCGCCCTTTTCAAGTTCGATGTCAGCTTGACCTTTGCAGGCACGAGGTGCATTATGGCTGTTTACGAGAGGATAAATGCTTTTATGCTCACAGTCTGGTAGAGCTTAAAGTCTGGATAATGCAAAAGGAAACAGGTATGTTTGGTAAAATGCTCACTTTTCATTGTAATGCCGCTTCTTCCTTGTGTCGCCTCCCTTATGAAATTAGCATGTTGGAATCACTGCATTCACTTAGAATTTGCTGGAATCTTCGATACAGCATATTCAATAAACAGTAATGTAAACATGATGAAAAGTACTGAGTAGGCTACTAGCTATTCAAAATTAGCAAGTTTTTGGTAATAAAAACTGTCAAAACTAGTCAATATGATTAGATTTTTTTTTTCCTTGGAACAAAACTAGAAGTCTTGAGTAGATATTAAATCTAAATCGAACTAGATTTGTTTTTATTTTTAAACCTTCAAAGTCTGGAAGATACTGATCAAATTTATTTTTCACAGAGCACTGAAACAAAAACCTGAAATATTAATTTTTTGCCATTGTTTCCCTGCATCCCCCAGTACAAGAGTCAAGTTTTTGCACAGTTAAACCTTTCTTTTAGCTTAGTGCCATTCTGATATTCTTACATAGTGAGCCAGAAAAGAAATCTTTCCGGTTTGTTACTGTGGCTCTCATTAGTGTATGTGTTGATAAAGCTTAACTATTTTTCTGTTCTTGCTTACGAAGGACATTTAGGCTGCTTTTTGTTGATCTTGCTTGTTTTTGTTGGCTTCTGTGAAGATAAATTTTACTGCTTCATTTCTAGTGGATAGCTTTTGAATGACATATCTGTACTTACAGTCCATTTCTTGGTCATGAGTTCCAAACTCTCCATGACCGACTTTATTTTTTTATTTATTTGTTTGTTTTTTTTTTTTAGAAAAAGCAATTGACCTGTTAGTGGTAAATAATTTGTAGCACGTAACAGTTGCTCATTCTTCCTACCTGGCTCTGTATGAGAGCAGTACTTCACTGATTAAGTAATCATGTTGGATCATTGTGATGCACAGAGGAAAAAAGGAAAATTTTGCAATCCCAATGTGTTACAGTGTTTCTGGTGGTTTTGCCCCTTTACGTCTGTGATTTATCCTTGTCTGCCTGTTCTTTGAAGAAGAGGCTCCTTGTTGCTGCACCCTTCTGTCTAGATTCTTGCTCAGGTAAACTGACATGAGATCTCATACTGACCTGAACATTTTGGAGGAAGGAAATCAAACAGAGGCAAGAGATGGCTTTCTTTGCCTATTCCCTGTTCTGTCTCTCCTGGATTAGCCTTTAGAAGTTTCTATGTGAAAGTAAAATAGTTACTTTCTTACCAGCCACCCCTACAAAGGCAAGGATAGAAAATGCTTACACTATAATTTCTATTTTGAAGTAGGGGTTGGGTTCTCCAAGAAACTTGATGTGCCACAGGAGGCATATTTTTTATTTTATGATGTGTTCACGCAGTCATGCTTTGCCAAAGTCAGTAAAAACTCAGTCTTTGCTCTTTGAATGAGGCTCCTCTTGTGAGTGTAAGGTGTGGTAAGTAAAAGGAATGCTACCTTAGGAAAGAAACATTTTACCGAACCTCAAATCCAAACACAGGTGACAGTCTGTATTTATGTGGAATGAGTGCAGTAAATGTTACAGTGTATGTGAACAGTGTATAGCTCAAATAGGAACCTTATACAAAGCATTAATAAGATTTTTTTTTTTTTTTTTTTTTGGAACAGAACCTAATCAACAAGGGCTTGTTTAAAATCTTTGTAAAGAAGGCAGAAGCAATCTGGGGTCTGTTAGCTTGCATTTTGGGTAGTTTTTCTGTGGTCTGTAATAAAATGTAGCTTTTCTAATTAGATTGTCATTAGGGTTTTAGTACATTATGTTTAAATAAATACTCAAACATGCATCTTTACTTATTTGAGCATTCTGCAGTTTAACAAACTTTGATGTTTGCTTTTTGATGTGATGATACATACAGTTTTTCTGGTTTGGAGGCTCTCATGATTCTTCAGTGTATGTGTGTGTGTGTGTATGGATGTGGACATATGTCTACACCCACAGGTGAGTGTCTGAGTGTATGTACACAATATATAAAAAGAAAAATGGATAAAAACTTAGGGGCTTCAGTAGCATTCCAGTTTGAGCATGTGTGTAATTCTACAACAGTTGTAAGTGCTGAAGAACTTTCCCCCTTTCTTTATAGGTATTTTGCATGATACTATTGTTCAAGAATCAAAGAAATACTGGCAGAACATGGAAGCTAGTGCACATGGATCACAGGTATTTTCATTTTTCCATTAAACTAATGCCACAGTGACTTTGGTGATAATTCTTTTTCTGTGTCTGTGTATAATGTAGCTTATTTTAGAAATTACTTTTTTAATGCTTTCTTCCAATAATCTCTTTCACTTTAGGCTTTCTTCAGCTTGCTCACTCACACTAAAATACCTGCTTTGCTTTTATGCAGCTCTTTTTTTACTTCACTTTTTCTGTCATAGGTGGATTTAAAACCTAAATATAATTTCAAAGTCAGCTGCCATAGAGCAATTAATTAGCTCTTCAATATGTAGGACTTTTATGTGTTTAGTTTGTATATATTATCACAAATTCTGGGTACCTACACCTAAATCAGAAATAAGTTAAATAAAAATGCATTTATAAAGAAATGTCTGGTTTGAAATTAGAAGCTAAACTATTACAAGGCATGCAGTGTAGCGTCTGCTTCTGGAATTCATGATTGTGTATGAATTTCTGTGCAGATACAAAATACCTTTTATTGTTGTTATTTTTTTGGCTTAAGATCCTTGGGAACCAAATGAGGTATGGATCACTTAATTTGAAGATGAAGTTTGTTTGTGGTCAGTGCTGGAGAAATGGTCAAGTTAATGAGCCAGACAGAAACAAAAAGTACTGTAGTGCAAAGGCCAGACACCCGTAAGTAAGACCAAACTGTGAAAATTTTACTCTGTCAGCCGTTTAAAACCTCTTTTGGCAAACTTTGTTACTGCTTGGGAAAGAGTCATACAAGGAAATAAAAAGTCATGCTGAAACAGAACACAGTAGTTTTTGTAGTATGTTAATAATTGGTAAGGAGAAACACTTTGGCTGTTTGCTTTGGGATTTTTTTAATTATCAGTTACGGTAAAGTTTCAGTAGAATTTAGTTAAATCTCAAATATGTGGTGAAAGCTTTATAAAGAACCTTTCTGGGGTTTCTTGGTTCTGCTTCTGTGTACACTGTGTGTCCTTTTTTTAATATATTTTTTTTCATTGAATGCATCTGGTTTGTAGATGGACCAAAGATCGCCGTGTGGTGCTAGTAATGTCTAATGAACGTAAGAAGTGGATGACCATTCGTCCTCTTCCCGCAAAGAAACAAGTGCCTCTGCAATTTGATGTATGTTAACCTAAGCCAAAATTTTTAGTGAAGAAAGTAAATAACTGGAAAATACTGGTAATTGGGCTGATTTAGTCAGTTCTGCAGAAATTCCCGTGGGAGTTGGTGGGAATATATTTATAGTGTTTCTACAGAATTCAGCCTTTGAAGAGCACTGATCTCACACGTTATTACTGAAGCCCTTTCTCATCTGGAAGTTAGTAACTTTTTAAAGTGATTTAACTAAGTTCTTACTATTTCCAGTAAATACTTCAGAAAGAGTTCAAACGTATCTGTGGTTTGGTAATCTGGTCAGAGGCAAAAAACAGCCATAGTACTTGCTTCCAGCAGTTTGTTCTTTCTAACTACAATACATGAGGTTTTTATAAAATGAAGATGACTTTTTTTTTAATGTGAAATAAATCATAGAATTGTTTAGGTTGGAAAGAACTTTTAAGATCATTGAGTCCAACTGTTAACCTAGTGCTGCGAAGTCCACCACTAAACCATGTCCCTAAGTGCCACATCTGCACATCTTTTGAACACCTCCAGGGATGGTGACTCGACCATTTCCCTGGGCAGCCTGTTCCAGAGCCTGACAACAAATACGTGTCTGATTGGGAGGGGGAACACTAGCCAAGACTGGAAAAAAAAAATCAAAACCCAAACCATTTTCTACTATCATCCATTTTACTTTATATTCATAAGGATATTTTTTTTATTCACATTCCAGTTGTGCAATCATATTGCTTCAGGCAAGAAGTGTCAGTATGATGGGAACTGCTCATTTGCTCACAGTCCTGAGGAAAGAGAGATGTGGACCTATATGAAGGAGAACAGCAGTAAGTAGAAGAGCAAATTACTGGGTAGAACTGAAAAATCAGAAATCAAGAGTAATAAATGACATAAATGATAATATCATGGTTTGCAAGAAAGCAGGCTAAATTTACAAAGAACTGTAGCATAGTTTATATTAGTACTTCGAAATTCAGGTGTTGATTCACGGCAGCACGGTTGTTACCTGGTGGCACAATTGTTACCTGTACTTTGGGTGCCTGTTCAGAAATGTGTAACATCTTACTTCCCCTAGGTAGGCAGAAATGGGTCTTGGTTAGTAGCCAGAGATTCATACTGCTCTTGGCTCTTGTCTCTAAACTGTGCAACTGTCTATATTGTGTCCTTCCTTTTTTCTTCTTACAATAGGTTGGGACTGAATTATGCTTGCAAACTCAAATCATTCATCTAGCATTCTCAAACTCTTGCCTTAATTGCTAATTACTTATTTTAGCTTCTGCTCTCATTAGTTCAAGACTTGGAGCAGTTGTATGACATATGGCTAAAAAGTCAAAAACCAGAAAAAGGAGATGATACAGCTGCACAGGCAAACAAAGAGAATGGGAAGCAAATTCACATGCCGACTGACTATGCTGAAGTTACAGTAAGTAATCATAGGTATAATTCCAAATTCAAACTTGTGGGTTTTTGTTTTGCCTTTTATTCCCCCTGCAACCAGTAGCATACATCATTGCCCTTAATTTCTTGGTGCTTCCTTAGGTGGTAGCTAGCTACACTAAATGCAGACTTTAACTGACACTCTAAAGCCAGTGGAGATCGTAAACCTCAGGTGATTGTTTAAATAACTATATCTCTTTAGGTAAACAGCAATTTACAGGCCAACATAAAGAAAATGTTCAAAATGTATTAGGAGCAGTTCTGTGGTTACAGTATTGAATTCTCAATGTTTTGTTTTCAAATTCCCTGTAAAACAGGTGGATTTTCACTGTTGGATGTGTGGAAAGAACTGTAATAGTGAGAAGCAATGGCAAGGTCACATTTCTTCTGAAAAGCATAAAGAGAAGGTTTTCCACACTGAGGACGATCAAAACTGCTGGCAGTATCGCTTTCCAACGGGATATTTTAGCATTTGTGATAGGTATGTGGTTTTTAAGATGTTAAAAATGCTGAAAAATGACAGTTCATAGTATAAATAATTAAGGCGGTTGACAGACAATGTTTGTAGTATTTCTTGTTTTGCATGCATCTTTCAAGAAGAAATTACGTAATTAATGGTATTTTAACACTAATATTACTCAGGGAGTGACAAGGTGCCTAATTGTGGAACCAAATTAATTGCTTATGTGATGTTATTCAATGGTTGCAAGTTTACTGCAGCTGCATAAAATCTTGCTGGTATTATTGCAAGTTTACTTAGGCATCTATATATTAATTATCCGTGGAACACAAGAACAGTACCTAGCTGGACAGTGATATGGGCACTTTAAGGCAAGTAGAAATGTTGTTAGCATCAAAACAGATCTGTTAAAGTTGAGTATTTGCTATTGGAAGTCGTTTATGAACATGTGGAAGAGAACTTCCAATACGTGTTGGTTTTCCCCAGCATTGGTTGTATGTGTTGCTGCTCCCTTTAATTCTGAACTGCAGCCTGTTTTCCTGACTGCAGTTGATTTTTTTGCAAATCTGTTGAAAGTTATTTTCACTGTTGTAATCGTTTTGGAAGGCTAAAAACTTTGGGATCTGCATTCTGGAGTTAAGATTCACTTGACTGGTATGAATACCTTTGTTACTCCATTTCAAGTTAAAGGTTTTGAATGACTTCGAGATCTTGAGAAATTACACAGCATATAAAGCGAGTTATTTTTTGTTTGCAGTCTGCATGGAACCTTACATGCATCCCCTTACTAAATTTTTAATAACATCCTAAATGTATTTTATGTTTTGAATGCTAATAAACGTTGATGTGCTGTATAAAGTGAATACAAACTGGTGTGCTTGTAACTTAGTAAAAAATACTAGGATAAAACAGATTAAGTCATACTGAGTACCTAAACCCAAAATTTAGTTAACAAAGGGTAGTTAATTTGTTTTTTTTTAGCAATGGTGGTTCTTTAGCTTAGTGACTTAAAAGATAAGGTATTCACTTACCTGATAATTTGACCTGATGAAATGAAAGGTTTCAAGCATGAAATGAGTCAATAAAGTAGGAGCATGAAGAACAAAGAAAGGAGCTATCTTTTGTCCTTTATAAATACTTAGCAGCTGGGAAAAAAATATAAGCAAATGCTGAACAGAATTAGTATCGTCTTACTTAAAGTACTCTTCCAGGGTTTTTTCCCTTAATATTTTTAGTGTATTTGAAAAACGTGACCAGAAGAAAATACTTAGATACAATATTGATCATGATAATTCTGTGAAAACACTATTTGAAATCTGTCTTAACAGATATATGGCTGGTACTTGCACTGAAGGAAACAACTGTAAATTTGCCCATGGAAATGCTGAACTCCATGAGTGGGAAGAACGAAGACAAGTTTTAAGAATGAAGCTCAGCAAAGCCAGAAAAGACCACTTGATTGCTCCCAGTGATAATGACTTTGGAAAATATAGTTTTTTGTTTAAAGATTTAAACTAATACTGAGATGACACATACATGTTATCAGCTGGAAGCATAAGCCAGAAAATTTGACAATAATCAAAAGCATGTGACAGAAAAGCTGCAGGTTTTCTGCTTTTATTGGCATATATTGTTCCTCCTGAACAGCAAAATATAGTAGATTTAGGGGGATTGAGCAGACCTGTCTATGCTCTCATGAAACAGAGTGGTGATTAAAAAAAATCTGAAGTATTATGTGCTTACTCACCTTCTGTTGGACAGAAAGTTAGGAAATAGAAGTGGGGGGGGGGAGGGGAAGAGAGGTTGTACTATCTAGGAAGCCCCCTAGTATCAGTCCTTCAGTTGAAAAACTTTAAGGTATCAAGGTATTGCAAAAGAGAGTGTTATGGGCTAAGAAGAAAATGATGGATGAAAATTCTTCAGATCTTTTAATGGAGAGGATCTGTTTAAAACAAAGTTTGTTACTTATCTATATGTAGGTTGCTAAAAAGGATTTTCTTATTAAAGATTTTAAACAAAATAACCATTTAACTACAATATATGTTGAATGGGTATTTTTTCTCTATTTGTATGTTTCAATATAATTTACTGAAAAAGGATCTTGGGAGGAAAAACATTAATTTTTGAAAATGAAGTAGTTAAAATTCTGTTTCTTGGTCTTTGCTGTTTAAATGATGATTTTGAGAGATTACACTTGTATGTCAGTATTGTGTATTATTGTATGGACTAATGTTGCCTGTAATAAAGAGAACTTTACACAAAGCTGTTTTCTGCATGTAGCCTCTCAGGCTTGAGATTTTGTAAAAACAAGCAAACAATGATTTGCCTATTAGCAAAAGCTTCAGCACCTGTAGCTAAAATTTTAGTAAGTTGGTATTTGTGCCTCCAGCTACTTGTTTGCAGTTTCCTGTATTGTCATTAGCTCATCGCATCACTGCAATAACAAAAACGGCCAACTAATAACTTGAGAAGTAGACAAGCGTTTTGGAGCTATGCAGTGTTGGGACGTTTTCAGGCTTTTAACTTGGGCACGAAGCACAGCCTCTGCGGCAGGGTGGATGGGATGTCGGATGGCGGTTCCTGCAGACTCGGGGAAGTGGAAAACCATTCATGGACCGAGGTGACATCTGGCTGACGAGCCTTTGGGCTTTACAGTCGCTGGAGCTTCTGTTGTGTTTTGGCTTCTCTGCAGATTGTACTTTCAGCTTGCTTGGTTTGGCTTAATTTTGTTTGTTGTGTGGTTTTTTTTGTTTTTTGTTTTTTTGTTTGTTTTTTTTTAAAAAAACTAAGCTGCTTTCAGCCATTCATTTGAAAGAGCTAAAGCTAGTTTCTGTTTTTTCCCCATGACTGATGTCTCCATCCTCTTGAGAGTATTTTTCTCTGTTGTTGGCTGACCTTACATAATTAGAAGAGCTTTAAGAATGACTTCAGTAGTTTGAATGTAGTCATTGGCCATATATTGTGTATGTAAACGGTATTGAGCCAAAGTTCAGTGATGCTCATACACATGATGAACCTGGATGCTGTGTCCCTTTTGCTTTCCTGAAGGAAAAGCACAACAAATACTAACCATGCTTTGGCCAGGGCCGGGGGAACCTGCGAGGTGGCTGTTCCCTTACAGGCTGGGCTGGAGTGCGTGGAACGGGATGTACAGTATGCATAGGGAGTATGCAATGCCACCTGCTGCAATGCCCGTTTTCTTACATTGTAATAAACTGAGGTTGACGTAGAGTGCTATGGACACCGTTATGTGACAACCAGACTGTATCGTGTGCCTTTCTGAATTGTTTTCTCAATTTCATGCTTTCACTGTTTAATGTAAGTGCTCTGTAAATTATTGGAAGTAATTCTAGACAAAACTAAACATGAAACCCTTGTTCTGTAAGGACAGTGTGAAATCTTTACTGTTTTGCTGCGGGGGGTATGGGTGGGGGGTGGTCGCTTCTGGAGGGGACCCCGCCGATCCCGGGGGGGTGGGGGTGGCTGCGGCCGTGCCACGGGGACCCCCGGCCCCCCCTTCCCGAGGCTGCGGGCGGGCAGCGCGCGGGGGCGCCCGGGCCTCTCCCGCCGGCGGGCCGCGCCCCCCCCGCTCCCCGCCCCGCGGTGCCGCCTGCCCCTGCCGCCTCTGCGCCTGCTCGGGCGGCGCGACGTGGCGGCGGCGGGTTCGCTCGCGGAGGGGCCGCCCCGGCGCGGATGACAGGCGGGCTGTAGGGAGACGTGTGCGAGCGGGAGCGGCCCGTTGCCCGCAGGCTCCCCGCCTCGGCCGGGGGCGATGTCGTTATGCGGCGGCTCCGGCCCCGCGGCTGCCCCTCGGCTGCGGCCCCGCGCCGCCCAGATGGCGCGGCGGCCCGAGCTGCTGTGCGGCGCAGCCATCGTGCTGGGCTGCGCCTTCCTCGTCGCCCTCAAAGTCACCTGCAGGTAACGAAGGGGGCGGGGGGCGGCCTCAGGGGAGCGGGCGCGGCTCGGCGGGGGTGCGTGCCCCGGCGGCCGGGCCGGAGCTGCCGGCGGCGGGGCCGGTGACCGCCCGGGGCGCGTCCCCTGGTGCCCGCTGTGGCGGCGCCCCGCGCTCTGTGGGCGGGCTCCGCGCGGGGCCGGCCCGGCTGAGGGGCAGGCAGACATCTTCCTGCTGGGCCCGACGACATGCGATCGCCATGGCAACGTTGGCCGGGCCCGTGTGGCGGGCGGGCACCGTCGCAGCTCAGCGGCGTGTGGCGGCGGGGGACGCGGGGCCCAGCGCCCCGCGTAGGGCAGGGGCTGCCGGGGCAGGGGGAGCGCCCTGCTCCCTGCGCAGGGGCCTGCTCGGGAAGAAGCGGCGGTGGCTTTGGGACACACACGCCTTGACCGAGGGCGTTGGGGTGTGGTGGTGGGCGCGTGGCTGCACATGCACCTGAGGGACAGGCGCTTTCTGGAAAACGCTGGTTTCCTCCAGCCCAGAGAGCTGCTCGTACCCCGCGTAGCCGCGAAAGGGCTGAGCCCCTCTCCTCAGCCGGCTGGGGGTGCAGCGTGGGGAGCAGCAGGTCTTTTCTGGCTCCCGTTCGTGGTGGCACCCCAGTCACCTGCACCTGCTTCAGATAGGGAGGCGCTGTGCGGCTTTACCCCCCACCCCCACCCCGATCTGGTGGTGCTCCCCGTGGGAGCCGGAGCTGGCTTCGCCACACGGTGCCTTTGGCTCCTGCGCGTGGGAGCCTGGGGCTGTGGGGGCTGGGGCCTGTGTGGCCTGGGGGGCTTTAGGCCAAGGCGGCAGCTCCATGCTTTAGCCGGTTCCATTCTTTAGGCCAAGGCAGCGGTGCCGTGCCTCAAGTCCTTAATTTACAAGGAGAGTAATTTAAGAACATTTACTGCATTTGGGGTTTAATTGAGTGAGTGGGAAAAGGCCATAAGGATCTGATTACTGTCCTATTCTGCAAAATCTGACAAATTTTTCTTCCAAGAAGTGCTTGATTCACAGGTAACGCCTCTGAAAAGTAGTGAGGCCTTCTTTTCTCACCTGCCTGCAGAGGATGTGTGGTTTGAGTCGGAGTGAATTTTAAGTCTGTATGTGAGTTGCTCTATGAGCAGCAGTGCCTCTGCCTGGCAGTCTTGTCTTGCAGTGACTGGATAATTTCGATTAAAGTGTAAAGCTCTTGTCATATTACCGAACGTATGGTGAAGGATTTCTGAAGTTAACTACTTCCCTGTTTTACTGTCTATTGAATGGATTTTTTTGTTGTTGTTGTTTTGCACTTACAATGGTGCTTCTGTTTTTTTTCCTGCTCCCCTTTTATTTAAAACCTGCATGCTCCTTTTATTTTACTGCTAGCTGTGTTTGAAAGCTCACAAATGGAATGTGCTTGGAATGCGCTTCTCACCACCCTGTACTCTACAGGAAGGTTGATTCAAGGGGTTTGGCTTTTCAGATTGTAGTTAAAAAGGTAAACTAGTATCAGGAAAGTATTCCCTGTTCTGTTGCTGTCAGAAACATAGACACGCTCAAGAGTGATAATTCCATGTGTAGCTATTGGTGACAATTACTTAAAGAGAAAGAAAAAAGAAATATGTAAATATCTATAGTGAAAAACAAGAATCTGAAAACCAGGGAAGTTAGTTAATCCTTACAAATGGTTAACAAAACCTGGCCTTGGGAGAAGGAGCACACACTGTAAGTGTGTCAAGCTGGGGCACCAGAAGGTAAGCTCCAGGAGAATCAAGTGGTTAATGAGACCAAACAGAAATTACTTCAAGTGCGTGGGAACTGTCCATATTAGCATGCTTAAAGATCCACCCTCGAGCAAAGGAAGCCCCCTACTAACAAAGCCCCCTCCCCACAGAACTTGTGGGGTGGAAAAAAAAGAACGCGGAACCTTTAAATGGGGAGGTGGTTTGTGAGAACCAGTGACAATTGTGACTAAACGTAATTGTGAACAGCTGTTCCAAGTGTCTAAGGTCGCTTTACCGTGTGTGAAGGGGTGCGCTGGCTCGGTGGGTCGCCCGCTGTGCGCAGACACGCGTGTCGGGGCTGGCGGGGGGGCGGGCGCCCACGCGTGGCGCGGCGGGGACGGCGCGGGGCTCTCCGGCGCCGCTCGCAGCCCCACAGTGCCGTCCCTACGGCTGCAACACGGGACTTCTGGAGACCGGTGGATAAAAAGTGTGGAAAGGGAAAATGCCTTTACAGCACAATCCTTTGGTGGGGTTTGAGGTGTTGCTGGTTTATAGTGGCTCGGGGAGTGGCCAAATGAAGCCTGGCTGAACGTACTGTTACGGGCAACTTGTGGTTTAGAACCTGAATGATTTCTGGCACTATGCAAATGACTTTCCAGACAACCCCGCTCTGAGGACCTTGCAGTCAAAGGGGCTGATCCTACAGGTGCTTGCAGGTGCTTTTCTTTATTACCAGGTTGTTCTGTTGAAATGAGTTTTAAGGTTTTATAGGCTCCGTGCAGCAGGTAAATAACGCAATCAGTATCTTAATAGACAGTATTTGACGATTGTGTTTGCACAATCGTTTATTCTGTAATCCTCAGTTTATACTTGCATAATTTTTAGGGGTTCAGAGCACTATTCTGTTTGTAAACCTGGGAACTGCATGGCAGTGCTGTGTTATGCATTTGGTTTTGCAGAGGGAGACGCTACAGAGCAAGTCAGCTTAAGAAGCTGGTAACTATTGATTTATTGTGTTATGTTCTTTAATAATTACTGGAGGCTTTTTCATATTTGAAGGTAGCCACATAGTTTCTGACTCATTCATGTCATGGGACTTCTGTTGGTATGTTTTACGGTTTCATGCAATGTGGAGCCAATTTTGTATCGCATTTTTAAGGCTTATGCTGTAACTCTTTTGTGCACTTTCAGTTTAATTCATTGTAGAAAACAGTAGTTTTAAACATATTTAGGTCGTTCATTTTCATTAAACTAGTTAAAGAGGAGGAGAAATTCTAGTTAGTATCTCTGAAGAAGTACGCGTTAGTGTGAGATCAACACTTAGCTGCCGTGTTTCACTTTTAGCCACTAATCCAGGTGCGCTGACCTGTGAATTAGAGCCATAGTGCATCGGTGGTGTGTCCTGTCCAGCTGGCAGTTAGGAATCACCAGGAGAAGCTAGCAGCTTGGGTAAGCGCAGGGTGCAGGAGTCGGGAACCGGAGGTGTTGGTTATGAAGTGACATAAGAACCTAAGGGTTGGAAAAGGAGGTGCTAGGTTATGACTGAGGGAGAAGGGAAGGGACAAAGGTAGAAGTCCATAGAAGAAACTAGAGTGTTGGCCATCTGTGTGTGAAAATGTAATTTTTTTTTCAGTAGTGCAATAAATGAATTGTAAACATGAGGAACCAGTTAGTATTTTCAAAATTCTGGATTCTGAAGCAAATACTGTCTCTTACGTATGAATTAAGTATTTCCATAATCTCTAAGAATCATTCCCAGTATATTTTCTAAATGTTGAGCTTTAAGTTTACGCTTAGTAACCTGGAAGTGAGAGAAGAGCTGTGGCTTCTGTGGGCTGTATTGTAAGCCCAAAGGTACTTCTGACAAACCAGAATGATTGTAAAGTTTGAAAATGTGGCAGTGTTGTTAGGAGGCTGCCTAACAGTTTGACAGTGTTTGGGTCTCAATAATTTTATTACAACTGCATCATTTGTAACCGAGAAGGATCAAATATCAGGTGAAATGGTTTTTGTATTAGCTTCTTGTTGTGTTACAAGGTAAAGGAATGCACAGTGTGCCCTAAAGCTTCCTGTCACATAAAGAACCATGGCAGAATTGAGTATTACACTGTTGCTGCCTAGTTTTTAATCTGACTTGCTCTAATGTAAATACAGCTAGTGGAAAACTTTGGAATTGAGATAATAATAAAAAGAAGAATATGATCATTCACTTGCATTTAGGGCAGTTTATACAATAACAACTTCTGAACACCTTGGAAATGCCAAGTTCTAAATTGATTGATTGCTGTTTTGATAGGAAGTGGTTTCCTGAGTATTTGTTTTACGTTCTTGGTATTACTAGTCAAACTAATTTATCTGAAGAAACTTAATCTGTCATAATTTCTTTAAATAGAGACTTTGTATTTGTTAATACTGCTCTTACTTTGAAGAGGAAATGGGCCCTGAACAGTTTACAGTCCCTGCTCTAACCAGTAAAATAAACTTAACAGGCATTTATGTATTTTTTCTAATACAATATAAAAGAATACAAGTATAGAATACTTTGAAGTAAAGTGTAAGCCAGGGTAATAGTATCTGTTTATAGAAACATCACATCACAAAACTTCATGACCAGTGTCTCTTCTCTTATCAGGGTGCTGTTACCTAAAGTACAAGTGTTAAAAGAGGATGAGGCCAGGGAAGAAATCCAAAGAAATCACTCTTCCTGGTAATTTTATGCTCTATAGCAACCAGCAATAAGAGTGTGAGCTAACACACCCATAAACGTAGTGCATGGTATCACAGTGTGACTTTCTAAAGCTTGTTAAGGGCAGTCTTTAGATTTTTATGGTATTTCATGAAACTAATCAGATAATGTAAGTTGTAGTCATTTGCATCAATTTCTAAAGTTTTGTCATTGCATGACCTTTGCTAAAGTTAAAAGTAGGTCTTTGGGCACACTTTTTAAACTACTGTTGTACAGTCTCAATGATCACTCTTAATTTCCTTTCTGCAGCCGAGCAAAAGATGTAACAATGCCAGCGAAGCTTCCAGTGAATTTCTTCTCCACAAGATCTCCAGTCATTGATCTTTTTCGGGGACAATTAGACTATGCAGATCACCTTCGACAGGACTCAGAAGTTGTGCTGTATTTCTTCTATGCGCCATGGTGTGGCCAGTCTATTGCAGCAAGAGAAGAAATAGAACATGTGGCCAGCAGATTGTCAGACCAGGTAACTCCAGAGAAGATACGAATAGTAAATGTGACCTGATAGCTTTTTAGTCCCAAGATGATGCTAGTTTCTGTCATCCCATGTGAGCAGCAGGACTTGAGTGCTCAAAATTTGGGGTAACTCAGCCAATCATCTGAATTTTAATTTAACATAGAGTGTGTTAGAGTAAATGGAAGCAACCTGTTTTCCCTGGTCAGTTGTCTGTTATTTCTGCTCCTGAGAATGGGGAGCTCTACAAGCTACTTCTTGTAAAGTGTTCTTGGATTTATTGACCTGCCTTCAGCAGAAATTACAGAGTTTGCTTCCAGTTCCAGGATCCTTGGAGACACTGGTAATCATATAAGATTGCAGCCATGGCACTGCTTTCTAGCAGTTGGTTACCTGTGAATGCTTCACAAGTACAGCTGTCCTAAACCTCTGCTCATTGAGCTCTACTCTGCAGAAAACATAATTGATATGGATTATGACTAAGTAAATTTGAAGGATTTAGATTAAGAAGCTTAAAAACTAGAAAGAAAAGTGACCAAAAGGATTGCTGTTGCAGAATGACCAAAAAAAAATATTTTTTTTTTTTAAAAGGTGACTCATATGGTAGAATTAAGCGGACCAGGTATGGAATACTGAGTAGAAAAGACATGGAATGGATTGGAAAAAAAAAAAAAATGTTAGATAAAGCAGGTCATGGTAATGCACTTTGTTAGCTGTGAATTTTTACCTGCTTTGTAGGTGCTGTTTGTGGCTGTAAATTGCTGGTGGAACCAGGGGAAATGCAGAAAGCAAAAGCATTTCTTTTATTTTCCTGTGATACACTTATACCATCGGAGGTAAGATTTCATGTGTACAGTCTGAGTTTTTTATTATTGGTTTGGGAAACAGATACTGCATAAAATGTTGCATTTTGAAAATGTTATATTTATGGCTCTAGTAAATAGCTGTAGAGAAGGAGATTCTGGGTGAAGCTCATCCTGTATGCTACTTAGGTGTCAAGAAGGGCTGTAAATGTCAGTTAAATGACATGGAGCACAATTCTTCGTCCCCCAGGAAGTTTTCTTTTGCCTCTGCATCCCCTGGAAGTTCTGTCTCCAATGAAAAGTAAAGAATTCAAATTTATATATTCATTTTAGTTGTCTGCTTGCTCTGTAGATGGATTATATCAACTGGTCCCAATTTGTGGCAGCAATAATGTGTGTACTTAAAGGCTATTGAAGTTTGTGAAATTTAAGTGCATATTTAAATGGCACTATGTATTGAAGGCTTTCTTCTAAATTTGAACTTTACACTGTTTAATGCTCCAGATACTGCTATATCATTGCATAAATTTTATATAGTCTCACTTTTATTTTTTAGTATTTGTACGTATTTTTTTTTTCTCCTCTTTGTGTGGAGCAGAAGGTAAGGAAACACTTTCTAATGCTAGGTACAATAGAGCTGGATGCTGTGTAGTTTATCACTTGCATTTTACTTGTGAACTCTAGTCTTGAACTGCAGCTCTTTTCTGTTACAGAGGCTGGTTTTGATTTTTTTTCCGGGGATTTATGTATTGAGGAGGAGCAATCCTGATCTTTGTCAGCTGAACTTGGAATAGACACAGATGGCACTGGCATAATTCAAACTGTAATAAAACCCCAACAGTCCCACTTGGATGTACATTGACTTAAACTTACTTGATCTTGAAATTACAGCACAATAGACAGATACACTTGGATATTATCAGTAACCTTAAACAGAGTTGCAACAAGATAAGATGTAAATTCGTATTGATACTTCATATCAATATGCATCCCTCATGCCTGAGATATTAAACTTTGAGTGCTGGGTACTGGGCATGTGACATGTTGAAGCAGTGCTGTTGCTGTTTAGTCAAATGTTTGTAATAAACCAGTGTAGGATATAGAGTAATCTGCTGTGCTGTAGAAGACCAATTCAGAGCATCTGAGTATGGGTATCTCAGTTCAAGTTTGATATTTTTCCTTGTCTGTACGTATGAACTAAATTTAAAAGCGCATCCCATTACATTCTTCAGCAGGAATGGACCATTTCCTCATGCTTTTTGTGTTTGATTTCATTTTGGACTGTGATGCTTTGTCCAAGCTCAAGATAATAAATCAGATGCAGGATTTCAAGGGGATGAAGGAGAAGCTCTGGAAATGGTAGCTGCAAAGCTCAGCCTGCCTTCTGTTTTAGCACTACCTAATGTGGTGTGAACTATTTTATCAGATGGCTGGGGGAGAAGCTGTAGACTCCCTGAGTCTATTCAGCAGCAGTGTGACTGGACTGGTCCCTCCTTTATTGAGTGTTCTTGTAAAAGTCTATGTAAAAATACTGGTTTAACTTTCTAAAGATTTTTTAAAATGGAGTGAAAATATTGACATTTTTCAGATCTGTATTTTTAAGTCACAGGTATTTACTTTGGACAAAGCAGAAAGATATGTATATGATCATATGATTTATATTTTTACCAACTGCCTTTTACCAACTTCTTTAGTGAGACTCAGAGATGATCTCCATCCCTTTGTCCCCACCAACACACTGTACCTACCCACAGACACTGTGTTAAGAGTCACTGCAATTTCTGCGCTGTACTTCAAGTCTGGTAACACAACTCCTCTGTCAGTAACAGAAGCCACTGTTAATTAACACAGAGAGCAACTCCCTAGAGGCTGAGCATGCTGTCTATGTAACTCCTATCTCTGCCACCCCCCTAGGAGGGACTCTCTCTATTGTTAATTTAAGTCTTAATGTTTTATTATTTTTTTTGGTACTAGTTTTGGACCAATTGAATACAAAGGCCCTATGAGTGCTGTTTATATTGAAAAGTTTGTTCGCCGGGTGATGACACCACTACTCTACATCTCGTCTCGATCAAAATTACTAGATTTCCTCTCAAATTATGAGGTACTTGTCTCTCTTCTCTGGCTTTACCACTGTGGTTCAGAAAGAGTTTGATTTGTTTCACAATTTAATTTGATCTGCTCCAAAGTACTAGTTTATTTCCAGGATCCTGAAATCAGTGCCCTGTACATTTGTTAAAATCATAAAAATATGAAATGACAAATTCACAGTGTTGGTTCCCTGTATAGTTACTCTTATGGTTTAGTGATGCTAAGAATTTACAGTACTTTAGTATCTAGAGACAAGAATTGAGGTTGTTACCTCACCAAAAAGTTACATATGAACAAAAAAGAAGGGAGAAATCTATTTGCAAAAATCTTGCAGTCTGAGTTGGGAAAACATTTGAGTGAGAAAGACTTAATCATTGCTTTAATTTTAAAGGAATATTAAACCTTTCTAGTAAGATAAGTCTGTTAAGGAAAAACAAATGTGAAATCAGTTGAAATAATGGCTCCTAACCACTTTGTATGCTGTAACTTCATGATTTTAATCCACTAGTACGTTGTGTTTTATTAATTTTCAGTCTGTTGTGTTCAGAGGTGCCAAGATTGGTAGCAATACTAGTGGATTAGTAACTTCCAATTAGACAGAATGCGTTTACAACAGAACCATTTATAATCTCTTTATAACTGTTCACTTCTGTAGTGCACAATGGAGAAATACCATAATCTTACTAAACCCCAAGCTATTAGAGCAGAATGGAAAACCTGATCAACAAATTGATGCTGTAGTAGTGGCCAAAACATGGGAAGGGCTTTCCGGTGTTTCAGAATGAAGTAGAATTCCTCTTTGAATTAGCGCATGTTCTAATGTCTGGTTCTGCTGCAGGATGGAGCATGGCCTATGCTGTTAAATGAGAGCTCCCAAGTATAAGGGGATGCACACTGCCAGTTACCATGGGTGGGTGCTGTGCTGCTCACGCTTCGGTTTATCCCTCAGGAGCTATTAATGGGTTTAGTTTTCCAGTGTTTTTAAGTGATGACTGTGAGTCAGGGGTAGAGAGTTGTGTATCTGTCTGATGCTGATACTTCTGTAATCACAAGCAATTCAGTTGTCCTTTTACTGCTTTAGTTTTGCCATTCTAAAACTCCTGTAGAGATCTGAAAACAATCATGCTTGGTTTTTAGTCTGTGATGTGAATTATTTCTTGGTAGTCTGCAAAAGGTAACTAATAAGCATAGTGTCATTAAGCTTAAATTTGCTTTATGGTAGAAGATGCACTTCCGTTTGAAAAAGACCAAGACAAAACACAAATTTATGGGGGAACCGGAAAATATTTTTTTAAACACTGCTTAGCAATGGAACAGATGTTTTTATTTCTATATTCAAACTCCCCTGCCCCACCCCTTCCTGTGGTTCAAATTCTGTGGCTCCAAATGCCCAGCCTCTGTTTATGTTCAGTGTTTGTTGGCTCTTTTTTCTGAAATGGACTAAGAATAGAGTGTGATCTGTCCTGCTGCCCCGCAGTCTTTTAAGGCTAAGGTTATTTCCCCAGCTGTGGCACTAGGAGTTCACTGTCTTGTCTCTGTAAAGTTAAGCAAGAGGGGGAGAAGGGGGTACAAAAATAACAGCCAAGTCATGCTGTAAGATCCATTCAGGGGACATGGCATTGGCTAGTGCAAGTCCAGTTGAGCACAGTAAGAAAAACAAATCCTGAGGATCAGAAGCTGAGATACAGAGAAGACCTAAGACAGAGAAAATTGTTTATGAAGATGGATGGAGAAGGAAACATAGGCACAAAGGAAAATTAGTTTTAGACCAGAAGTAAGCACATTTCATCATGTTGAACAGTTGGATTCTGAACATTTTCTAATGTTTTCCATGAAAATTGGGGAACTTTATACCTTTTGTAGAAGATACAATCCAGGAGGAATCTCCTGTGTTTAAGAAGTGAGAAAGTTTGCATAGAGTAGGTTACATGTATGGCACAAGCTGATGGCTATTTTGAGAGCTGTGGCTGGTGTCTTCCTTGGTTTTTGATCTTTTATATATTAAAAATACTAATCTTTAGCAGAAGGGGAAGGAGAGAAGTTGGTAAATGATAGATCGTTAGGCATTTTGACCACTGTCTGCTTCTTGATCAGGGTTCTGTGATTCCTTCATTGAACAGCTAATGGATTTGAAGCTCAGAGTATTTTCTGAAGGACTTGTCATCATCAGTATCTAATTTTCAGTCCAGTGTTCTTCTAGGGAGTGGGTTCTACAAACTTACGTTACAAGTATTTACTTCTGACTTGAAAATTTCAGTTGAAAAGAACCTCTTTGTAGCTGATAGGCACTTAGTGCCTGTTCTGTTCCATGGCTGTTTCATCCTCCTTTGGTGTTAAGGTCTGCCATATTAAGGAAGCAGTAGGTTGTGGAGTAGTTGCCTGTCACTTGCTTTTGGTCCTCACTGTTCTGTTTGTCTGTCCATGAATAGCTATAGGATAATACAATCTGGAGTAGGCTGGTGAGCTATTAGTAGATGGGTGATTAATTTGCAGGGCATCACATTGAGCTGAAGCTTTGTCCAGTGCATGTTTTCACACTTAAAAGAGCGACTGCACCCTTCTTTTCTTGTTTCAAGGGCATTTTGTTGTGACCTGTTAATTTACTGATAGTCACAACTTCAAGCCCCTAGTTGTCCTTTTCTGCCTAATATGTGAAGATTTTGGTGCTTTTATCTTGTGTTCAAATTCTAGTAGCCAGCTTTTGATAGAAGAAGCATCTAGGAAAGAAAACCAGGAGCTCTACCCACACTCAACTGAATATTGAAATCCATTAAGCTTGTTAGCATGCTTAACAAGAACTAACAAGTACTATAAAGTATCAAGATAAAACTTCAAAGCTTTTTTTTTGTAAGTTGAACCGCACCAAGAGATTCTGAAATCTAGCAGTATTTTATCTTGTATTCAAATGTTAATTAGCATCTGTTTATTTCTTAGAAATACTGATTAACGTAATCCAGCTAAACGTAAGAGCAAGTGGTGTTAGTTAGTTATGTGGTGGTGTGTCCATTCCTCCAGCAGATCATTATTGTGGGATGCTGTATTGCTCTCACAAGAGGGAGCTCAAACCCCGTGAAAAAAAATCTGGTTGAAGATTTGAAAGTTAAGCTTCTGCATTTTCTGTTACTGTTTTTTTTTTTTTTCTGGTTGTGGAATGATACTAGTGCAAAACTAGAACTGGATAAGAATTAGAATTTAATTTTGGAGAGCAAGGAAAAAAGTCCTATTTAGAAAACAGTTAAAATCTTTGAAAGTATAGGAGTATGTAAGTTACATCAGGACAAAGATACACAGTACCTGTAAGTACCTATAATCAGACTTCTTTTGTTTTCTTAGCTGCAGAGACTTAACAGTTTCATTTTAATCCAAACTGGCATGTCTCATCTGACTAACCCAGCTACTAGAAATGGCCTTATCCTTCTGAGGCACAGAGGAAGAAAACGTGCGGTTTCTGTACTTAGAGAAAAAGCTTCATTCACTTCTGAAAATTAAATGTGCCCAGGGATCTTATACTTTTCTGGCTTTGGGAGAGTTGAGCGAGGAGTTGGTGTCTCTGGGAGGTAGCTGACATGTGTCTTAACATGCTGTCAGCTTGCCGTGCTCTATTTGTGTAGGAGTGCTTCCTGAGCATTAACCGGCTGTGTAGGATCTGACCCATATGTGGATTTGACTTAATAGCTTGCTCTTGTGTGGGGTACTGTGGTGCCTGTGTTGAATGATCATGTGAGAATTTGCTTTCAGTTCTGGATATACAATGTTTTTAATGCAGTTAGAAAATCAACAGACTTGTAAATTTAATTAATATCAGTCAACCGTTTCTTCTACAGTATAAAATCAGTGGTATATAATATAGGTTCCTCTGTTCCCCAGAGGTAACACATTCCTTTCCTTTTGCTGTTTTCTGTGTTTACAGATATGTGGCAGGAATTGCCTACCTGCACAAGTCTGAGGATCTGGAAAAAAACCCAACCAAACAATCTCCCTTACCTCAATGCGTTATAACCAAAACAAAAACAAATAAATACAAATTGGGATAGAAATAGCTTAATTGAGTAGTAAAAGCATTTACCTAATTGTAAAAGCTAATCAGTAGCTGTGGGATTTTTTTCTGTTCTGTGTTCCCATTACTTTACATTTATTAGACTTTACATTTCAGGGCTCTTTCATCACATAGTCATCTAATACTGTCCTTCTGCTACTCTTCTGAGCCAGCTGTAGTTTTGATGATTCCCAATAGCCTTCGCATATTTTGTTCCTCACCCTTCTATCCCTTTTCTAAAGTATTCATGGAAATGCTGAACTATGTGAGCATCAGTACACATCCTGGCTGCCTGGCTTTCTGGAAAAACAGTTACTTCTACCTGTAGTTTCCTATCTTTTCTACCAATCTACAAGAGGACCTTCTGTGTTATTCCTTATCACCTTGGTTTCTTCCATTGTGTTCGGTAATTTCTTGTAGGCTTTTGGGGAGTTACAGTATGCTGCATTGAGTAGATCAGCTTGCTCGTTCCTTCAAAGAACTGTGATAGATGTGAGGAATGGTTCAATAATAAAACCATGCTGGCTGTTCTCCAATAAAAAATACTCACCTGAAGATCTCTGCTAGTTCTTAAATTTTCATGAACTTGCTGTTCTGTAATTGTTGAGATTCTTGTCAAGTCTATTAAGTGTTTGATTTAATTGGCATCACACATTGCTTTCCATTCCTCTGGTGTAGAGACCAAGCAAGAAATAGGCTACACTACAACTAATGATTTTGTATTTCCATATATGAGTTTCATTAGGAGATGGTGCTAGAGACTCTTCACTATTGACACAGTCAAGTTTGGTCCAAAACCTTTCCTACAGACACTTGGTTTGAGACAGGTGCTGAAAATTTTTTCATGGACAGAAAAGCTCCAGTAAGCTTCACTCTAGCAACACCAGTGCTCGTGCTGTGTCTTTTAACTATCCCTGTGTCACATTGCAATATTTTATCCTCCAACTTTATATAGCAGCAAGTCAAATCCTATTCAGCTGATTATTCCTGACTGCCTGCATGAAGATGGTTGCCTGGAAGCGGCTCATCATCAATAACAGCTTGTATGTAGATGTCCACATAAACTGTGTGCAGGTAGCTATTGCTACACCAGTGACTGATTGTTTGGAGGTTCTTGCATGAAAGTAAGTGGGAGTTGCTGCTGTCAAGCTCCTCTTAGCATATTTGTATTCAAAACCAGGAACCTCTTATTTCCATTGCGATACCTTTTCTGTAAGGCTTGACTCTTAGTTGTACGGAGCAAGATTCCCTGTTAGTTGCTTGCACCTAAAGCGTTCAGTTTTGTTAAAATGAACATAAGTGAAGCAAGTGAATCTCTTCATTCTGACAGAGGAACAGGAAAATATCCATAGTACTTGAGAAGAAAAAGAGCATTTTAGACACTTTCCTCTTATGTATAATTGCAGCCTGTAACAGGGAGGAGATTTTAACTATTCTGGGATGATCATTAAAAGGACATTAATGAACCAGATTACTCATTAGGTATATAGCACTAATATATACTGTCTCACTACAGTTTTTTCTTATTGAAAAAAACACTTTCCAAACATGTCTCTAAGGAACATCTTACTCTTCACAATCTGGAAGTCTTAAGCTGTTATTGGTGTACAACAGAACTGGCAGTCAGAATCAGAACATCACCTTTTTTAGTAACTTTATAAATATTTCTAGGTCTGACTTTTAGCTTCTTGTCTCATTTTACTGCCACTTTTTTGAGTTTTCCTTCATTCGCTATTCGATACTGTAAATTCACTTCGTACAGAAATGGTATTAAAAAATGGTCCTAGGAAATGGGAAACTAAAATTTAGATCATCTTACCTGTCTCATTGGTTTGGTTCATTTGAATGCTTTAAAAGTTTGTTATAAGGGATTGTTTCTTTTTACTGTCTTAAATTGGTACTAGAAGAAAAAGATGAACACTAATTACTAACCTGTTTATAGTTTAAAAAAGAAAAGTGAGTGCTGCTGTTTTCCTGTATTTTTTCATTTCTATTTTATTTATATTTTTATTTCTGGCTTGACAGTTGTTATTGCAGAAATTTCACTAATTGCTTGTAACTCATTTTTATTATTGATGATTTTCCTGGGGTCCCTCAGAGGGAATCTTTATGAACAAGGGTTTTGTGTTTAGCATTCATTTGTGAAAGAGAATTGCTGCCTAAAAAGAGCAGGTTGTTAGTTGGAATGGGCAAAGTTGTTATTGGTGAACATCCTGAGATTGCTAATTCATACTGAATTAGCTCAATTCATATGGCTGGTATGAATAACTACTTCATATCACTAATGACAGTAACATGTAAAAAATATGTTTGTGTTTTAAAAATAAAAATTGTATATGTAAAACTCAACAAAAATAAAGCAGCCTCTGAAATACCAAATTAAAATACTTATGTGGGAATATATTTGCTGCACAAATGGGTGATTGGTGAGTCTGGATTCTTTTGTTCTACATCAATCCCTAGAGTGCCCTTTCTTTGTATATCAGATGTTCTTTCTGTATACACTGGTGGAACTGTGAAACAAATAACACAAAATTACCAAATTCCATCACATACTCTGTCCTGAAAATGTATTGAGCCAATTTGAGTGATGCATTAAAAAAACATTAATAATTTTTAACGGATTATATTTTGTGAAATTTTAAACCAAAACATAATCAAAATTCTGGAACAGGAGAGGTCTAAAGACTGTGCATCTCTCTGTTCCAAGTCAGCTTCTCCCAGATTCTCTTTCTAAATTTATTATGAAGCCATTCAGGCTTCATACATGGCAAAGTTCATAGGCCTATTTAGAGATGAGTCTTTAAAATTCTGAATTGTCTGTTTGACAATTTGAAGAGCTTTATGGATGTGCAGGTGGGATATGAGGCTCTTTCCTTATTTTCGTGCAGCTGATCTTTCACTGACTCCTGCAGGATATACTGAAAGAATGTACAGTGACTGATAGCTTAATGATGGGATGATAAGTTCGCTTAGCAGTTCAGGTATTTACGCACAACGTGTGAATTCATATGTAGTCACTAATTATGTGCAACACAGTGAACAATTAAAATGTTGCTGTTTAACTTCTGTTCTGAAAAATCACATTTGATATTCCAATTCTAAAAGAAGTCATTATGATGCTGCTGGTTCTTACGCTGCTGCTGGAACTGACTCATAAAGTAGTTGTGAAAAAATACTAATTGCTTTTAGTGAACTGTAATAGCTAACATGGGAAATAGGCGGTTTGAAACATGCATCTACCTCCATAAAAACCCTCTGTCATACATAGCTTTTGAATGACAGCCTTAGAACTGATTATGTTCAGTCTTTTAATATTAAATTTTTTCTTGCAGCATGAAGTGACTGTTCTTCAGTAAATGTTGTCTTTTAAAAAACTGCTGTGCTTTACTGTAGGCAAATAATTGCTGTGTCCCATATACTTATACTTGAAAATAGCTTAACTAACTTTAGTTCTTATTATTTCAGCCTGGAGTTCTAGGATATTTTGAATTCAATGCTTCACCTCAACCGCCTGGTTATTTAACATTCTTCACGTCAGCATTGCATTCATTAAAGAAAGGTAAAAGCTTCATTTTCATTATTTAAGGCATCTGTGAATGAGTTATGTATATGGGCTTCAGTTGTTTTTTGTAATATCTTGTAACTTGGGAATTAATCCCTTTTGAGTGTTTCTTGATGTTGATTTAATTATGAGACTCTTCGATTACAGCGTGAGGTTTGCTTACATAAAAGGCTTATTATGTGATCGGCCATCACGGAATAAAGTATATGACAGGCTGCTATTCAAGGATGCCTTAAGATACAGTTTCCTCAAAAACCTACGTGTGTAGCTGCAACCCATATAGAGCCATAATCAGACTATCATTTAAGTTGAATCCAAGAGTATTTTGTGCAACGTTTGAGATACCACGTTCAGAGGCATCAGGATGAACTTGTCTCTGTCAGTACTTGGTAACTAAATTCAACAAAGAGCTTTCCTGGGTGGAGTTGCAGAGCTGGTACAAGGTAGCATGGTAGAGAAGGGCTTTCTCCCCGTGTTGTTTTGCATTACTCATCTAAAATACAAACCCACTTGTGTTTAAATATGCAAACATTGTATATAATTAATGTATAGGGTAGGGGCACATGTTGTAAGTTGTGGATAGAACTTCCATAACTTTTAAGATTAACACATTTTATGGACATTTCTGCCTGTCAGCAAGTGAAGGAAATTGATACCATTATCCTGATTTTTATTGTGCAGCTGACTTGGAATATGATATAGACCCTGTTCTCCTATATTTTGCTCTGTAATTTGCCCACTTATATGTTGGGATGGTTTTTTTGCAACGTAAAGATGAGAAGCATTCTATCTTTGTGTGTACATATTTATAAATATATAAATACTATAATATGTATTTTAAAATACATATTTACTGTAAATGTATTTCATCTGAACAGTCTATGTTTGTACCTCTTCCTTATACGAATATCTTATCTTGGCTTTTGAGATGCCATAATGTGTAGCAAGGTGCATCTCTGATACCATTTGTCCTGGTTTTGGCTGGGATGGAGTTAACTTTCTTCTTAGTAGCTAGTACAGTGCTGTGTTTTGGATCTGATGTGAGAACAATGTTGGTAAGGTACTGATGTTTTTGGTTTTTGCTGGGTAATGTTTATAGTAAGTCAAGGACTTTTTTGGTTTCTCTGGCCTTGCCAGCCAGAATGCTGGGGGGGCACAAGAGACTGGGAGGGGACACAGCCAGGTCAGCTGCCCTGAAGCAGCCAGAGGTATTCCATACTGTGGGGTGTCATGCTTTGTATAGAAACCTGGAGGGTTAGCTGGGGGGGGATCGTTGCTTGGGGACTGGCTGGGCATCAGTCATCTGGTAGCGAGCAGTTGTACAGTGATTCACTTGTTATACTTTCTCCCTTTTCCTTTGGATTTTATCCTTTTCACCACCTTTCCATTATAATAATTGTTGTTGTTATTATTGTTATTGTTGTTGTTCTTACCTTTTTATTCTGTTTAAATTATTAAATTGTTCTTATCTCAACCCTTGAGTTTTACATTCCTTTCCGATTCTCCTACCCACCGCTCTGGGTCAGGGGGAGCAAGCAAGTGGCTGCTGCGTGGTGCTTGTTGCTAGCTGTGTTAAACCACGACAATATTTAATATGCAAATCAAGAAACTGGACAATTCAGGTTAACATTCTCTGTACCTTGAGTGCATAAGAGGAATATGTTTGTTCTTGTTGCCTTCTCTTGTCAACTTTCTTCTACCTCACTTCACCATCAATATTGGCAGTTGCTATATTCAGTAAGATTTCTCTGCCTTTACACAGCAATGTTAGTTTTTTTGGTTTGGAGATGTTCTTCTGGGGCTTTCAGGAGAGAAGCTTGGTGTTTATAATTGTGTTTAAAAACTGGAAGTTTTCCCTTTCAGATTACCTTGGAACAATACGCTTTGGAGTGATCACAGATAAACATGTTGCAGAGGAGATCTCGCTGGTGCGTTCAGGCAGTGTGTATTTGCACAGACATGTCAACGCATCTCTTGTGAGTATTGTATGTATTATGTTGTAGTGACTGTGAGACAGTACATGGAGATTGAAGCTCTGTTGTAGTAGACCATGAATAAGTGTTTCACAGAGCTTTATGACACAGAATACTATTTTTGTACTGTAATACACATTTTCATTCTACCAGTCAGCAGCCGTTTTAAACAGAAGGTAAGATCCGATTTGTTTGTCTCTATCAAAAGAAAACCAACACCAAAAAGCAACAAATGCCAACCCCCCCCCACCAAGCACCTCAGAAATGACTACACAAAAGCTTTTTCCTAGATTTTTTTACCTTTTTCGGTGGCCCAGAATTAGAAGGCTACTTGAATGAGGATATGGGCAAAGAGATTTTGTGGAGAGAGTGAGCAGGAATAGTGAAAACTTGCATTTAAGTTTAAGGGTATGACATTACACTGATTAGAAAAATCATGCAATTTAATTGTAAATCTATAGTAACTCTTAAGCCATGTGCCTCATTTTTGGAAGACTAAGACTGCAAATACTAACTTTTAGATTTGCTATTTGGCCTAGAGACCTTACCTATCCACACTGCTACTATAAGTGGAAACTCTGTGAAGACAGGTATTGTAACATGTTTTAGTCTATTGAGATAGGGAAAACATGGATTTTTCACGTTAAACTAGTGGTAAATACATAAAGCTACTTCTGTTTGTGCAAATGATTTAAGATAAGCTTGCCTTAATTTATTAATACGACCCTAGAAGCTGTGTGCAGTTTTTATTATGCATTTCTGTTCCCCACATTCAGTAATAAGAAATACCAGTTTCAAATGCAGTCTTGATGTAGGGTCTTAAAAGGCTGATTTAAAATGAGTAAATACAGTGAGTCAATAGTGGGAAAGTTTTCCAATATGCTGTAAATCAAGATATGTGATGATACAAACTTAGAGACCGAGCTCTTTTACTTAGAAAGAAAATTTATACTAGGGAGAAAAGTAAAGATTATAAAGATGTAGTGAAAGAAGAGCTTCCCTGCTATAATACATTTTTCCTGAAAGATGATGTGTGTTGCTATGATCTAATGAGCATTTGGAAAGATTTCCAAGAGGGGAAGGGTATATGGAATGCTGAAGCTTGCTGAATAGTGTCATTAAATTTAGGAAGAGAGTTTTAGGCATTACAGTAACAAAAGCATGCCATATTTGAGAACTGCATTCATTACTAAATGAAGTGAGGACAAATAATTATTTTTTTCCCCTTCAAGATCTATCCAAGTGACATCATGAACTATACTGCTGAGAACATTTGCAAGTGGGCTGTAGAAAATAGAGAGATGCTTATACGCTGGCTGAGACCACATGGTGGAAAAAGCCTTCTTCTAAACAATGAGCTGAAGAAAGGACCAGCACTTCTCATATTTATACCTTACAACCCCCTAGCAGAAATTCATCCTCTTTTAGACGAAGTAAGTGAAATAATTTTTTTTTTTTTTTTTTTACTTCAAAAATGCTAGAACTTGAGAACTCTAGTCAGGGTTCTGAGTTTAATAGTGAAGATGCCTCATTTTATTTCACTGTTCCAACTATTCAAAAACACTTTTTCTCAAGCCACATTATCACAACTGCCTTACGCCGGTTTGCATCCCACAGAACATACTTTTGTCTCGCGTCAACAGTTGTTTGGAACAGGCACCTTTTCCTTTACCTCCTTCTTTCTGTGGTGAGTGCTGTGTGAGAGATGCAGGTCTTTGGTCTTCTGTTCCAGCTGACATTAATAGTTCAGGTGAAAGAGCAAGAATATCTGGAGTATGATCTGATGAGCATTTGAAAGATTTCTCAAAGGGAAAGGGTATATGAAACGCTGAAGTTTGGTGAATAGTGTCATTAAATTTAGACTTGGTGTTTTGTTCACCTCATTCTATTTCTCCTCTCCTTCCATCTTTCCAGAGGTGGTTAAGCAAGGAAGAATGGACCTTTTATTAAACCAGACAGTGTTATTTGAAATATAGAACAGTTGAAAAACTACTGTGAACTAATCTTATTTTTATATCCTCTGTGTTCCTTAGTTGTCTTCCAGTTTTGTCATTATCTGCCATTATTTTCATTTCTGAACTGCCCAGGACAGGAGTTTGTGTAGCTGTGCAGTAAAATGAGATAGGGAAACTTCACTTGGCTGGAAAATATTCTTCAGCTGGAACCCATTGTCTCATTTAGTATACCACACAGCTGCACAGGGGTCATCACATAGGACAGCGTGGAATAAGAAACGAGCATCTGTGGAAGATGAAAAGTGGGGCCACGTTTTGGTGGCAATGCTGACTTACATACGTGAATGACTGTCATATGTCCTGGAATATGTGGTTTCCACAAGGAGGCCTAATTGATACTGCAGTGTCTGAAGCAATGGGGAAAAAAATGAAAATAACTTAGGATACAATTATTTAGCCAAAGTAGAAATAGACACAATAAAACCTAGACTGCTGTAAGACAGGGTTGGGGAAATGTTTGTGGAAAGACTGGGAAAGTACTGTGATTATTCTATTACTAACCTGTCTTATTGTTGGCAGACTTAATTCAAGAATGCTTGTCACAGATTAAACATTCTAGTAACAGGTACTACTTAGACTAAATCAGTGCAACATAAGATGTTCCATTTCAGATTTCATTCTGCTAAATAACAGTATTTATCTATATCAAAATGTGAAATGAGATACAAAATATTCCAGTTAATCTTGTATAGCTGCACTTTGATAGAGAGATATTATGCAACTTGTTTACCATAGGAAGAGATGTTTACTGCAGCCATCCTGTGGGTTTCGTCAAGCAATGAAACCACATGACTGTAAGGCAGTTGCAAAGAACAAGTCTGTCAAGTTGTATGTTGAAAGCTCTCAGAGCAAATTTTTTTTTTTCTGATAGCTGACTGAAATGAGATTTCTTACTGCAAATCTGGTTTTCTGTTCATGATTTCTTCTCATGTTTCTCTTTGTAGGTAGTCAAAATCTTCAGGCTACATTGTAGTATCGAGGGGTCAAGTTTCTTCTAAGTATTTAACTGACTGTTTTCAGGGTGAAAACATCTAACAACAAATTCTTGGATTGTAACAAACTTGCTATAGACCACATCTTAATATTGATGGTCCTGTGGCACAGCAGCCCTTCTAGATGTGATGCTTCAACATCCGTTTGATAATTATAATGATTCTTATCAAAGTGTTCTTGTGTAGGCAGTGTGGTTATGTTCTATGTTTTGATTATGTTTAATGTGATAGATGAGGATGAAGGGAAACTTACTTTCATTTTCCTTTCTTGTATGTTCTGTTATTTATCCCCTAGAAAGGGAATTCCTTCTATGGTCCATACACGTGCCTTTTTCAGTGCTTGTTTCTCCTTGGTTATGAAAAACAAAATGGTGATGCAGCACAGGTATGCTTGCACTGAGAGGAAGGCTTTTTTCTTTTTTTTTTTCCATTTTTTCTTTCTTCTCCAGTGAGTTACGTGTTACTATATGTAAAGTACACCTGCAGGATTACAACTATATTCCTATGGCTGGGAGAATACTAAAATTTCTCCAACACTGTTGGTGATGGTTACAAAACTTGTGCACCAACCTATACCAGGAATAATCTCCATTCTCTTTTCATATGGGAATGCTTTTGTTTATTTTCTCCTCATATTGAAAAATAAGGGGAATTCAGGAACCCGTACTAATTAACGCTTCATGTAATGGGATTTAACATTAAAATGTAGCTTTATTGCACTGTGATAAATATGATGCAAAGAGGACCTTGAGGTCAGTGTAGTGGACTAAAAAAATTTTAAACTGTTCTTTTGTTCTTCTGTACATTTAATTCTTACATGCTGCAATATCTGAGAATCTAATGTTGTCAAGTCAGAGCCTCCTGTAATTTTTTCTAAGAAAAAAGGAGAGTAGCCGACTTCGTGTTTCTGATACTCCATCTCTAATTGCATATATAGTTAAACCTGCAACAGATACCCGCATTTGAGTGAACTGTACACAGTTAATCTTGCCTTTTGTATTTTTTTTCTTCCCTCTCTAGATTACCAAAGTGGCCTTGGAATACCACAACTGTAATAAAAGCCAGGCAGCTGAGCCAGACCCTCAACACGTAGAAGACACTGATTCACCAGCTTTTGATTCCTCTGTACCAGATGCACATTTGGAATTATCAGAAACATTTTCAATAACCAAGTACCCATGCTGTAACACAGTGGTGCTTCCACAGTGGCATTCAATATCTAGAACTCACAATGTTTGTGAGCTTTGCATTAACCAGACACTTGGTGTCAAACCAAATAAAGTCCATGTGCCACACTGTAATTTTTTAGAGATAGAAGCAGCTTTGGACTCTTTCTACCTCCAGGAACATACCTTTTTTCAAGTTATATCAAATACCATAGAATGCAGCAATTTCTTAAGTTTCTACAGTCCCTTTAGCTATTACACTGCATGTTGCAGGACGGTAAACAGGCATTTTTTAAGTTTCATTAGTTCTGAGAAGACCATCTTTCAGACCCCCAAAGTAGCGTTTTCTTCCCATGGGAAGAAAGATAACACCCAGCATTCTATTCCTCACATTGAGGATAGGAATTGTTTTATTCCTGACCTTCATATTAGTGGCACTAACATCACTGGTCTGAGCTGCAGGACCAACAAAACCTTGAATCTTTATCTGCTGGATTCAAATCTTTTTTGGATATATGCAGAGAGACTAGGAGCTTCAAGATCTACTCATCTTAAGGAATTTGCCGCCATTGTTGACCTAAAAGAAGAAGTGCACTATGTCCTGGATCAAAATCAGTCACTTGTTGGATCTACCCTAGGTATGGTATCCACTGTATAAATGCTTGAAATAAGAAAATTAAGTTTTCAAGTAAGATTATGAATAGAAAACTTAATGCCATTATGAAAAGTGAGACCATAGTCAACATTGCAAATTGTAATTTATTCTAATTTATTTAGTATTTAACCAAATAGTAGAATTGTGTTCTAGATGATGTAAGTACTAAGTTTTATATACCAAAAATAATTTGCTTCAAAAGAAGTGAACCTCAAAACATGTGATTCTTGACTGTCTGATGTATTGAAAGAATTTGTAAAATCTACACTACCTTGCTTGTGGAAAAAAAAATCACTATGCATCTAATACATTTGATATTACAGAAGACATTAGCGTATTAAAGGTGATGTTGGTGTTTGCTCAGCTGTTCTGTGTACTAAAATACCCCAGAATTTTGTGAGATACTACTCACTTAGCCAAGACTAGCCCTTTTTCTTGTCCTCTGAAACCAACTTATAAATTGTTTTCAGCTTATTTTGAAAAGGGTGTGTGTTTTCAAGGCAGACCTCTGAAGTGATTTCTGCTAAATCTGTCCATACTCTATCTCTTGACTGAATTGGAGGAGGAAAAAAACCACAAAACCAAACAAAAAAACCCCAACCACCCAGCAATCAGAGGTCTGGTTTATTTGCAAGTTACCGAGTAAGACGCAACATGCCCAACCACATGCATTTACCTATTATGATGAAGTTGGAGTCTACCTGCAGAAAATGCAGGGGTTTTTTTAATGTCTAGCAGTGTAAGTAAACATGGAAGTAAATTCAGGTAAACACACTATTAAAATAAATTGTTCAAGAAGGTGTATCAATATAGTTCTTATAGCATTAATTACATTTATATTTTGCCATAAATCTATAAGCACAAAAGCATGCACAACATAGTACAAATAGTCATGTTCTTGTTAAGGATCCTCTCCAGTCCTGTGTCCTGCCTGCATGCCAGCCCCACCCCCCCCAGAAGAACACTCTGGAAAAACAAAAACCCCAGTGACTATAAAAGGATGCTCAGGAAAATAAGATCAGAGTGACGAGATACACATTTCCTTCCCCTTTCTGCTAGCAGTACTTCCTGTCAAACTTTTTTGGGGTCACAGGATTTCCTGAGCATCATGAAGGTTTCTCTGCTGAGTAACAGTGTATTTCTATACCAAGTCATTTGAACTTTGGGAAAATTTTTTGCTTCTACGTATTTTGTAAGGAGTTGTTGTGATTTATGTTTGGGTGTGTGGGTTTTTAAAAAAAATTATTTTGCTTCCTTAAGCCTTTTAACTTTTGACATTTTAAAATAGTGAAATAGATTTGTGTTTAATACCTCTAACAGGTTTCAGTTTTTACAGATGGCTTCTAAAATTCAGAAGTATGTCTTTTAATTAGCCCCCTCCTTTCAGTTATTACTCAATCATACATAGATATTCCAAATCTGCAGATCTAGAAAGAAAAATTTGATCTGGTGTGAGAATTTATTGAAATGCTAAATAGTAAATATAAAATGAAATGTATGGCTGCTTGCATTTCAGAGATAAACGATGATACGGTATTTCATATGTATGTACTAAAGTGCCAGTTTTACTTGGGCCTAGTTTTTGGACTGGAAATACCAGCACAAGATGTTTCTGTTCGATCAAATAATTAATGTGTTTGATACTATGTCTTGGTTGTTGAACGCTCTTATTTTATAATGCATAGAATAGTATTTCTCTATCTAAATTGAAAAGGAGGACACAGTCAGTACCTGACAGTATTTTAGAGAATATGGCCCAGGCTCAGAGCAGTGTAGCTGAAAGTAGTTGAGAGCTTTGGAGCTTGTTTTCAATGTTTACCACTGGCCAGCTGCTTGTTAAATACCTTAATACTAAGGAGAAAGTTGAATGAAGGTGGTCACTGGTAAGTAAAAGCTGGCTGGTCATATTGGCATGGGAATAGCACAGTCTTTAAAAGATCTAAAGCAAAAGGATAATTACAGGGAAAATAATTACAAATGAAAGAATAAATGCAAATAGAAGTGGAGCCTTCAAGATAAGGGCCAAATACTTCAATGCCATGTAGAAAGTGAAAAATGAGATGAGAGGATACTTTTATTACTTACTAGGTGTATACTTAGATTAGGAGTGTAGAGAATTATTATTATAGTACATTGAATAAGAGTAGAAAGAAGATTAGTGTGGCAAGTGAAAAGACAACTGTAATGAACAAGACAAAAAAGTGAAATCTCATTGTGTTTTTGTATCAGTGGTGGTTACTCAAGAGTTGATAACCAAACTGTCAAAAATTAATGAAAGCAAGTTTGAATTTGTATTTTCTCTGTAAGTTCTTCTGAATTTCAAAGTAAAACCTGCCAAAATCATATATTTGTGAAACTGAAATAACTTTTGTTATATATCAATCTTGTTTCAGAGAACTTCATAAAAAATTTCAGTATTCTCTACAGTCCTTTGAAAAGGCATCTTGTTGATGACTCTTCAGTCCATTTTCCTGAACAGCGTGTAATCACTGAAGTGACTACTAATACCTTTCACGATACAGTGTTTTCGAGTGGAAAGGTACACCATTACTGAAAAAGTTTCTTGTAAATCATGGCTCAGACTCCTGGTGGGGTGGGGTGTGTGCCTCTCCTGCTTTTTTGACATCGATGTGCTTTGCTTATTTGTAACATAAAACATGTTACTTTGTAACAATTCAAAAGTGTTTTTTTTTAAAAGGAATTGGGAAGAGTGGGATCTTAAGTAAATCTGCAAAAGCTCTTCTAGTGTTAAAATAATCAAAAAGTCAGTGCAGCTGTTCAAGGTTTGTTTGGTTTTGGGGTGTTTGGTTTTTGGGTTTTTGTGGGAGGAGAAGGTGTGGGATTTTTTTCCTGTGTGATTGAAATACAGATTTTAATTTTTTTTAAAGAGAAGTGCCTGTGACTTGGTGGTTTTTTTTTTTCATTTTCCTTTCTGCCACTGTAGCAGGAGCGCATGCTCAATACGTAGGGTTTGAGGTGACACTGAAGAACATTCTGATTTCTGTGTTTCATACCTCAAAGGGAATAAATATGCCACAGCTTTTTTTTTCTCTATAATATTTTCATTTCTTTAAACACTTTAAAAAAGTTTAGAATTATTACAGAGTCGATATAACGGGGAAAAAAATTAGAAGCTTTTAAACCTAAGGCATTATTTGAAAGCACACAGAAGGAAAACCAAAACTCTGACAGGTAAAAGTTTTCCAACTGCATGCCATGAAATTGCTTTTTCTAAGATGTCGTCCAAAAGAGTAGTTAATTACTTTGATTCCTTAAATATGTGATAGTAAGAATTAATATCCATTGTTTTCCAGACCTTTTCAGTGAAGGTATGCATCTCCAATAACTGGTTTTCAGCAGCCCTAATGCCTGCTTTGCTAGTTAGACACAAAAAGCAGAAGTCTAGACACCATCTTCCCCTCCCATGTTAAGTACACGGTCATTGTTAGATGCATAGGGATTTAAGATTACAAAAGAATTTTGGGAAGTGTAGTGAAGTTTGGTGCATTTTCACCATTTTAGGGATGATTCCTAAATAATCTAAATAATCCTCTTCGTTTTGTCTTTATGGAAAGAGAATGCCCAGAGTTTTTGTGTGTTAATTCAGTAGACAGAGGGCGTCAGTAAGTAACACATAATAAGGTTTATTAACATTAGGATATAGCTTCCTTTCACAATTTAAGGGGTCCAAGTTGGTGATGTTGTGAAGACTAGTCCTCCCTTACTGCAGATTAACTACAACAGATAATCAAACTCTTCTCCATTTCATTTTTCAGAATGTCTTGCTGCTCTATTATGCACAGTGGTGTGGATTCTGTGCTTCTCTTAATCATATCTTTATTCAACTTGCTCGGCTTTTGCCTCCAGATAATTTCACTGTGGCAAGGTAAAAAAGATTCTAATTGCATCTCTAGAAAATATAAGTTCGCTGAGGTCATCAGCCTAGAAAATAATTACTACTTTTCTCTGTACAATATTGCAATATTAGATGTGAATGTCAGCTACTTAATTTCTTTTTTAATGCATTATTCAGTTTTCTATAAATTCAGTGGTTTTCAATCTCACTGTATTAGTTGTTCAGTTTAATTAAAATGAATTTTTAAATAGTGCAATTAACCTTGAAACTTCCTAATTTCAGGAACTGAGTCAATAAAACAGCAGTAGAAGATAATTTTTACCCCTCTGTCTGGTAATTTGTAGCAAATAATAGTATCCTGTAGTACTGTATTGGAGAAATTTTTTGAGATAACCTGCAACAATATGTATGTTGGCTGACTGATGGGCAGCAAAGCACCACACAGCTGCTCGCTCACTTCCCCCCCCTCCCGTCCCCTGTAGGATGGGGGAAGAGGAAAGGATGAATGAGAGCAAGAAAAATTGGAGATCAAGGTAAAACAAAACCAAAATTGTCATTTCCAGCGTTTTTAGTGTTTTAGTGCAACCCAAACATTCTTGTTCATGTATTTAATAATACATCAGTACTTAAAACATCTGTTCTGACTGTGTCCTTGTTTCATTCTGACTGAACTTGCTCCAGGAGGCAGCATGAGATGTATAGGAAAAAAACCTGAAGTAAAAATTTGAAGTTACCACCTGCTTGTAGTTGGTGCTTTATTCCCACAGATGCAATGCTACTCTCAAATCTACATCCATTCTGTTTCCAGACTTTGAAGTTTTCTCATTTGTTGCATTATTTTTATTGCATTATTACTGATGTGATGATCTGTGTTTTTTTTCTATAATGAAATTATATTTGTAATCAAGGAAAACCTAAAAATGCAGCAAAAAGCATAACAAGCAAATGAACAAGTATTTCATTACCAAAATCTTGTGTTCTTTTCTATGTAGAGTTTTAGAAAAAATTGTGCCTTTAAGAATGTTCTTGTCCTTGGAAGAAGCAAAGTAACTTACTCCCAAAACTATGTGATGGGAAAATACTCAGAGTTGTGCTTTGAGGGACAAATTAATGAATAGAAAAATCTTCAGTCTTGTGTTGAAACTGTTAGGCAGATCTGTTTGTTTCAGAGAAGGGAGGTGTGTACATAATGAAGATGTGTGTGTAATGAGTGACTGTGCAATTTAATTGCTGAGTTAGAGCAGTTGTAATACTGTACATACTTTTCTAGAATACACCCCCCCCCCCCAGATACTTGTTAAACAGAGATTCATCATCTTCAATATTGATAATTAATTCTGCTGACTCATATGGGCAACATACTTTTGGCATAACACATTTAAACTTACTTTCACAGGCACTTGCATTTCCTTCTTCCCAGTCACTAGTTTTACATGAAAATGGCGTTTTACAAGAAAATACAGATTGTTCATCTGCCTGTTCTCTTCATCAGTTTGTCTTTTCTTAACAGAATTGATATCACTCGGAATGACCTTCCATGGGAATTTATGACAGACCGTCTCCCAACCATTTTATTTTTTCCTCAGCAGAGGTAATGTAATTATTTTCCCTGTGGGGATTTAGTTTTCATTTTACTAAGTTACAGTAATTATCTTGTTACATGTCTTAGTAGAGGAAAAAAACAAACAGTAATTAATTTCCATACATGCATTTGTGCTTTATGCATATTCTAATTTTAGAAAAACAACAACAACAAAAAAAAAACCACACCCAGCAGACATGGATAGCTGACAGTATGCAGATAGTGAATGTTCTCTCCAAAGGTCATTATTTAATTGTTTGTAATTCTCTCTTTATGAACAACAGTATTACTAACCTTATTCTTCAGTTAATTTTATTATTTGGTTGTATTTAAAATTATTATTTTGGCATGGTCCAAATAAATTAATGAGTGACTGCAGGAGGGGGAAAAGGGGGACAAATGATGTAGGTGGTGGTGCAATGTAGATCTAGTGCAACTTGTACCTAATCGCTTCTAACTGGATAATCTAAGAGACATCTCAAAGAATATTATAATGGATTCTTGCAGTAAAATGCAAGGATTTGCTTGTTATGCAAATGCTTTCTAAATGAGGGCTTATGGATCCTTTGGAAATACTACAGGGGTCCTAATCTGTGAATTTTTATTTCTCCATCATTCCTCTGCAGTAGAATGAATGTAACAATCAGAGGGACTTCAGAGTGTTCATCACTCAAACTGAAGTTCTTTCAGGTTGCGTTTTTTTCATTGTTCTTATGTTTGGCTTTCGGGGGAATATATGTGTGTCTAGTTGTACCTGTATTTTGGAGATCAGATTCTTTGACAATCTGTATAAATCATGGAAGTGTTCTATCAGTGAAGAACTAGTCTAACAGCAGCAGAGAGGATGACTTGAAGTACTTCTGGCCTCTAAAGGAGAAGCAAAATCCTTAATTTTTACATAGTGTAGAAATGGTATTTTATATATATAGATAGTTCATATCTTGTCTGGATTTAACAAAAATAAGGGTTAAATTTTCCTGTTTTATATTTGTCAGCTAAGTTCCCTTTTGTATTGAAAGAAGTTTCATAATTTACATTAAATAAGAGATGTTTTCATTCCTGATAAAATCAGAATATAGTTTTCTTTTTGCTGCTTTTGTGATATCATTAGTCTTGTTTGGTGACATGATTGTGTTGCTGTAAGAGAATATGAAGCAAAAAAACCCAACAACCATTATGAATGTTATGATCAAGTAGAAAGAGAATACGGGATGGAGTGAAAAAAGGTAGTTGAAGAAGCAGAAGTATGACACAGTAAGAAAATATGCTAAAAATGAAAATGTTCTCAAAATTGTTTGGAAATTCCATAAAAGTTATTGGAAGATTGTCATGTTATATGGCTAGAAAAACTACTGCAAGTACTTCAGGGCTTTTATTGAGCTGTCCTTCTGCAGTGTTTGTTAAGCATAAGATTTTTCTTTAAATTCTTTTTTCTAAACTATGCATATTTCAAATAGTGAGATACAGTCTTGAGGTGAAAGCTATGCCTGAAAGTAATTCTCCGTAAGAACTTCCTGTGTAAACTAAAACTGTGGGTTTTGAAATATCTCTTTCTTTCTTAAAACAACACTTATTACTTCACTATTTCATTTGGGCATAAATATATTATTTTTTCTATTTTTTTTAGCAATTATTTAAAAAAAATAGAATAACACAGCATTACTTTTACATACTGTAGAATTACATCATGGGAATTTGTGTGTATTGCCAAAATATTTTGAGTTTCATTCTGACTCAGTAACAAGTGCTGGACTTTTCACAGGAGAAAAGTAGCAGCAGATTTGTTGGCATTCTAGAAGCCTTGTGTTGCTTTTTTAAAACAGAAAACAAATGAAGCTCCAATAGCAGTTTAACACCTGCAGAGGGAAATATCCAAAGGCGATCAGCAGTAAAACAAGGTGTAAATGCTGATGAAGTGAAACTATATATAGCAATTAAGACCTCAAAGAAAGAGCCAAGAAATAAAGACTGTAGGACAGGGAAGTGTAGTGTCAAGGAGACAACTAGAATTGAGAATAATTTCTAGGCTGATGTGGAGGAAGGGAATTGATTCATGAACGGGTTAAAAAAAAAGGCAAGACAAAAGGGGTGGTGTAGAGAAAGGCACAAAGGGGTGGGTCAGGAAAAAAAGAGCCCTAAAGTTAGGGATGTAAAAGGGCAGGAGAATACATCTAGGACTGGGATGGGACCTGATATGGCATACAAGGGTCCTGAATCCTACTCTTCCTATTCTTCCTTTGCAGCAGGGAGAAATTCTGAAATCCGGTGTCAAACTCATGTGTCATTTCTGCTTTGTGCTACTACACACAGTGAAAGTGCATCCAGCCTCTCACAGGCTGAGGAACAAGAAAGAAAGAAATACTAGGTGCAATAGAGCCACAAGCTTTCAAAAGTGCTCCATTTATTGTTTCAGCTATGTTTTTGGCATTTACACGTATGCTGTGTGCATTAGACCTTGGGTTTTGTTTTCCTTTTTTTAGAAGATCAATACTCAGCCTTACACAATTGCAGTTTTTATAGAAAGGAAATGAAAACAAGCACTATAATAAATACCTGCAATGTAAAATAAAAATGTTGATTTCTTTCTCCCTCAAGACCTCTATCATCAGCAAATGGTAACTTGGACTATTAGTGCTGTGCAGTGTTACTACCAAAAAAATCTTTAAACCTGTGTCTTAAGTTTTGCAACTCCAAATTGATGTTTTATTTCAGTACAGAAATAGTTTCATCTATATCAGTTCTGAGTCACCCCAACTTCCAACTCATCATCTCCCCCACATTGTACAGTAAGCCTTGCTAATCAGCCTCAGCTCAGGCTCCCTCTGCCACATTCCTCCAGCTCGCTTCCAGTCCTTCACTGTTCCTTAGGTTAATTGAGCAGGAACTCAGCTAGAGGCGTTCCAAGGTGTGTACCTGTCTACGTAATGGCAATGTTACCTGCATATGCTGCTTAGCAAAATCTGCAGTCTTCAGTGCCAATACCCTGGTCCAGTTACCTGTCAAGTTCAGCAGTTCTCACTGGGTCTCGGTTTTGCACATTTTCCAGTGTTCAGTCTTTCTCATTTGCACAGTCCATTAGTTCTGGCTGGCTGGAGTGGCAGACTGCTGGTTTAAAGATGAGTAGTCTTGATTTTGAGATGAGCCACGTGTGTTTCATGAGGTGCTGTTGACAGTTGAGACAAGTAGTTGTAGTATTCTGTTGTCTTCTACTCCATTAGGTTAAGTGGCATAAGCTGAAGATCGAATAGATCTAACCACGTTAACAACCATTCAAATTCTAACGTGATTAATTTTAGGGCTGGAAGAAGTTAGAAACTGATTTCCAGATATTGTTGCGGCTACAGTTCTAAGACTACTGTTAGAGTCAATGAGCCTTAACATGCTCTTTGGAAACTTAAGGTACTTCCTCTCCCCCTTTTGAAGAAGGATCTAGTTTGCAGAACCAGACAGAGTGAGTGTCATAGAGAACTTAAGGAAACTTTTTATTTATTTTATTTTAAAGCATAGCTCAAGCAGGTTTTAGAGCAGTGAAACAATTTACTATCTTCCCTCTGTTACTACAAAGTCTGGTGTACCCTATTTCTCTTCATAGGTACTTATCCTGCCTTATTCTGTTTTATAAAGCAGCTCTAGACAGACTGTCTCTGGAGTGACAGACTTTATAGTTTTATTAAGATTGGTTTTGTAATGTTCTAACTGGTTTCATAAAGGTACCTTACCTTTAGGCATTGTTTTGTCTCCTGCTTTTTCTTTCCAGTCTGTTTTATATTTTGCTGCATCTAGGTAATGAAGAAAATTAGGTTTTGATAGTATATGTAGTATCAGTAGCACTACTAGAGTAGTCCTGTATTAATTTTGGATATAAAGGTGCCGCATATTAAGGCTTTCTGTGCAGCTCCTTATCATTTGCCGTATAGGACAGTTTTTGCAGATTAACTCTGTTCTCAGATTCTTTTCACTACATGCTGTTAATACTTCCTGATTTTTGTTTTAAATAGCCTTTTAGCTTTTCTGATACATACTGTGTTTTCGATCAATAAGAATGTATGATGATGTAGTAAGATATTGCCAATGTATAATGAGTCAGTTTTGGCTTAGTGTAGACTTTTTTTTTTTTCCTAAATGATGTAATGATTCATTAAAATTGTATGTGAGCTGATTGTCAGCTGAGAAAGTGCTGATGGTAATTACAAAGGTAACTTGATAGATCACCAGAAGTCTGCAGGGGAGGAAAAACTGTGTTGCTTATGCTTCCAGAAATAGCTTAATTTTGATGAACAGGAGTCTCATCTGGCTGGAGTTCTTAAATTATTCATAAAATATGGCATCTGTCTTCTACCTGAAATACAGTAAGTAGTTCTCAGTAAATGAAATTAGCACAGGTTTATATCTCTCATGCTAATGAGTTAATTTCACAGAAAGCATTTTTTGAGGCAGCTGTAATTGGTCACTGAATAACTCCTCTGTTCCAGATGCACAGTATAAGCAATTTAGAAACATAGTCACGTATTGAGGGGACATAGGAGTTGCCCATAGTATGTGTTGGTACAGGAGCAGCAGTAGTCAACTAAGGCATTAAACTTGAATCTGGCTTTCTTTGGAATAACTTTTGTTTGGATTTGTCCTGTGTCCTTTTCCTGACTTGCGTAATTAACCAATGGCTGAATGCATGCTACATACCTGCATATAAACCTGGTTATGAATTTGGCAGCCAAGGGGAAATAAACTAAGCTTTTCTTATCAGTTTTGATAGCTCCTTAATGAAAGTGAGAATATGCTTCTGACTGGCAAAGGCTGAAGATGATACAGTGACAAACTATTAGCAAGCTTCCCAGTTAAACATACTGGAGTAAGTGGCTCTACTGCAGTAGGCAGCAAACTCATATTTTACTGAAACACGCTGAGTGAGAAGTCAAAGATGGTACTGGTTCAGAAAGAGAAGGTTAAGCGTTAGTTCCTGTCTGATCCTCAGAGGACAGTTTAGCCTCCTGGGTTTTGTGATAGAAGTATGCACATGGTCAAAAAGGGGCAATAATTTTAACATGTGACACAGCTGGAGGTTGCAGGTGTCTTTTGGTGGTTAGTAGTCTTGAGGAAGAAATTCCATTCTTGAGGCAGCTTGGCCTCTTGTCAGGTTAAGAGTAACAGTTTATGGTGCTGGAGAAAGCAGTGGGCCTACCTTTTCATATGCTGCGTTTAGCATTCACACCTGTATAATGAGCTTCAGAATTAAAAACACTTAACTTGTTTGATTTGCTTCCTTGATCACTTTGGCATAAGGACAAAGCAGAGGAACAAGTAAAAACATTTGGAGGTTTTGACAGCAAAAAGGGCCTTGCATCTGACTAAAGCGACTGCTTAGCCGTTTAAAAGCAAACTCTCCTCTGTTCCTTACAATACCCTTCTGATGTTGGAACACATTAAGCTACTTATTCCAGGATAACATACAGGCTCAAAATAGTAAATTCCTACCTGATAGCTCTATACATCTGGATTTAACATCTAACAATGTATGTAGAATTAGCAACACAACATTAGTTAATAAGCTGAAGGAGAATATTTAATATCAGTATGCTCTGATCACACCTGCCTGCCCAACAATGATGCTATGTGTACTTCAAGCTCATAACCCATAATAGGGATGGAGTAAAACTTGTTTCCTGGAATTTGATGGAAAACTTTGGTCTCAGACAAATACCAATCCAGTGCAGAGTTTCTTACAGCACCCAGACTGGAATACAGGTAAAATAGTTCTTCAAAAGAAAATACTCTGTGTTCTACCTTTATTATAGGTTTCCCTTAACTTCTATGTTAACCATTCTTGATTAAAAAAAACCCACAAAAGTAAAAAACAAAAAAAGCAAGGATACCAAGTTAGAGTTGAACAGCAGATGCTTAAATAAGATTATCATTGCTTACTTATCTGTTTTAATATGAACTTATGTCTTTCTAGGAAGGAACAAAGTGTGAAGTTCCCTGAAGACTTTTCAGTTAACCTTCCCAATCTCCTTAAATTTATTTTACATCACTCAAGTTTTTCTTTATCAGAGCCCTGTACCAAAGAATGCCTACATAAGGAGACAGTTCTACAGCAAGGACACATCTCCCACTTAGAGAGAGAAATTCAGAAGTTAAGATCAGAAATTAGTGCCCTTCATCAGGCCCATGAGCAGCTTGAAGCACAGCTTTCTGAAGCTAGGAGAGAGGAACACAGACTACAGCAGCAAAAACACACACTGGAAAAGCAGCACAAGACTCTGCAGCTCCACAGTAAGCAGTTACAGGCCACATACAACCAGAAGAATCAAGAGTTATTAGAAATGGCTGAAAAGCTTCAAGAATTGGCTGATGCATCAGAAAATCTCCTTAAAGAAAACACTTTACTGAGAATCCTGGTGGCAGCAAGGGAAGGAAAGCTACAAAACAAAGATGAAATTAAAGAACCACTTCAGACAGAGCAAACGCTTTCTGAAGCTAATGATATATCAATTTCAACAGCTACTGCCACATTAGAGGAAAAAAGGACTGACAATATTGATATCATAGAGACACAGCACAGTAATGGAAACAGGACAGAATGATTGCTTACACAAAGTCAAATGATGCAGTATTGGGTAGGTATTTATGCAAATTTTATTGAAATTCATTGTAAATAAAGACTTCTTCCCCCATGTGATCTAGAAAAACAAAAATCAAATGGAATATTTTTGTATACTTGAACTTACCCACATCTAAAGAGAAGAGGATAATGGAAAACACTTTCTGCACTTTACTATTGCACTAACTTGCAAACACCTATCCATTTAAATTAAAGATGCTGATTTTTAGGGGCAGCAGTGTGATGCAAGCATCTCTAAGGACCAGTTTATTTTTCACTGGCTTTCTCTTACAGCTACTAGGAGAGAAGTTAAGACCTTTGACTTGTACTTTTCCGTAGTTTCTGAAGTTTGCCCTTTACACTGCTTTCTCTTTGCTGAATTCAAATAGACATACTTCATCTGTGTAATCAGTGAACTTGAATGGACAAAGTCATCTTGCTACAACTATTCTGTTCTAGAACTTCAGCACATCATATCACTTTGTATACAAGGTATCTGACTGTCTTGAAACCTGCAAGAGCCATGTGTGAACTGTTCTCTACTGAAAACTAAAGAAAGTCTTACTATATTAATCCTTTTCTCCTTGATTTGTAAGAAGTCTGAATATAGCAGTTGAAGTGTGTGGATCTGGCTCTCCATGCAAGTCTCATGAGACTAGTATCTTAAAGTCATGTGCCAGGCTAAGGACAGCCCTCTATCAGCTGTACCCCATGTTGTACTCAATAGGCAGGAGCTTTTTGCTACTAACAGCATTAGTTTTGCTTCTGATTATAGCCTTCAATTAAAGAAAAAGCATAGCACTAAAAATGCAAGTCAACATCTTACTGTAGAAGAAGGGGACAGGACTTTTTGTCTAGGCCATTACTGTCTTGCATATAGGTATGAATTCTCAAGCAAGCTTACTAGGCCTATGTTACTTAGTTAATCCATATATACAGGGACAAGAAGCAAGTCTAATGCTTCCTATAGAGCTGAAGAACTTGGACTTCATTATTTGTAGCTTAACTCAGGAAACAGATTTACAGTAAGCTGCCACTGGTGGCTCAGTGTTGTTCCTGCTCTCCCCAAACCTTGTGAGGTACGGGACTCCCCATTTAACACATCTTTTTACAGTGCCTATAGCTAAACTATAACATAGATCAGGAAATGGAAGGTATGTCCTCAGTTGGAAGGCTTTCACCATTGCTAGCCAAGAACTACAAACTGACCAGCAATCTCCCTTGCCCCTATCAACATGTGTTTTTGTAGGAAAGACTGAAACTTATCTTGTAGTAGTAACAGTTAAATCAAGAGCATTATCTATAAGATACATTAACTGGATTCTATAGTTTACGGTTTGTCTGTAGACTAAAATGCCTTTTTACAACAGGCTGTTAACATATACCCTAACTCTTAAATACCCAAACAGGGGGTTCTAGGAAAAAAAATAATCATACTAGTTGCACTTAATCAGTTTTAATAAGTAACCACTTCTGCAGTTTCAGCATGCAGACCTACAGAAGAGAACAGCCTGCTCTACTGCCACTTCAAAGTCCTGGAAACCTTCTGGACCATCCTTGAGGGTTCAGTATCCATCATTAGTTCCCAGGTTGGAATCCATCAAAACGGCAGTTTCCTTGCAGTAGCTACATAGAGAACCGTTTTAGCAGCCAAAAGCTTAATCCACATAGCTGCAACTAAAGGAAATCACTTCCTTTCTTGTAGCTCCTTTGTTTCCTCCCTCAGCAATACTGAAGGCTTATACCTTCTTTTCAGAAGTATTCTGCATCAGTCCAATAAACTGTTAAGAGTAGGAGGTCTGACTTGATGGCTGTACACTCAAGTTAGTAGCCAAAGCAAGCTTTAACTGCAGATTTGGTTTTGAAGGTCTGGAACCTCATCTACAGTTGCGATTCAGAAGTCCTCTTATGGGTTATACACAGTTGCATCATATTATTCCCATATGCTGTGGAACACAAAGCAAAAAGCTTCTGGCAGCCTATTTACAGTTCACAGTTGTAAAGTAGTTCACATTACAGTAGTAGCTCCATCAAAATAGGCTCAGCTAAACATTCAAGTAACAAAAAATGTTAGTAGTCTCTTCACACCAGTATATCCCTGTGTCCACTGCCAGCAATGGACATTATGCCAGGTGAGTCAGCTCCTGTCATAGAGGAATTAGGATACACAATTGATCCAAAGTGCAACTTCTCAGTGCATGCAGTTGCAGCTTATTTAATCCTCATCAAGGTGTTTTCTGATGAGTAGCATGCCTGTGACCAGGTTCTTCACAGTATAGAGATTCTTCTGTTGGTTACACATATCATAAGCATAGTCCATATACATCTGTTGCTCCAGGTTAGCTATGTACTTCTGTGCCATTTGGAGTTAGCTTAGCTTTCCTCTCTACACAAGGTCCTTTAGCAGAGTACTGCACCAGAAGAAAGGGCTCTTTGGTTTCTCCTTCACCCACAATGCTTTCCTCATCTTCAGACTGGCTGATCCTCTGCAGACGCAGGTAACACCAGCAGCCCAGTATCAAGGCACCAAGAGCCGCTATAGCAATCAAAATAACAATAACAGTCACCACTCCAGTGGTGGGGCTATGATCCATAGACATGGTCAGTATTTCAGGTTGTCTGACTTCTTTAAGGAAATTCTGTCCTCACTACAAGGCTTGCTGCATCTTCAAACTCCTGCAGTGGAAAAACCAGACACTTAATGAAGTGGTGCAGTTTCACCATATTCAGCATCATTACATTCATCGTTGGTATCCTTCACCACAGCACATGACCCTCTTGCATTGTGCTTTGAGCTTCTCACACTCATACCATTTTTACACATTTTAAGCTATTTCTTCAAACTGCTTTCAAAGATGAAGGTTTCTAGATCAAATTAACACAAATGAAAGCTAAACTTATTTCAGCTCTTGACATGCTTGTCAAAATAGCTCATGGTCAGCCTGCTAAGAGGTAACAATTTTTACTAGGAGACAGGAGGTGAGATAAGATACATACACACTGTATGGAAGTTACAGTTTAGTGCAGATGTTTAAGACTATTTAATAGAAATGCTAAATCATGAATGAACTCTCACATCCACAAGAAGGTAGCAGTTCAGCTACCTTTAGTTTTCCTAAAGGAATCCTACAGAAACAGTATATCTGGGGTTTAGAAGTCTGGCCCTTTTTAAAGTTTAATTTACAAACATCCTTCTTACATACTCATAGTTCTAGGATTGGTAAGCTAACTGCAGAGGTAATTGCAATGCTAATGCATTCCTATAAGCCTGTCCGTAACACCGCTCTGTTTAGAAGGGGTGACTACTAGGTAATTAATGGGTTGTTCATTGAGCTGGTAAAAACAACAGATGTTGCTTTATATGGATTTTTCATAAGAAGCAGGTAGAGCTAGATTTATTGAAGAGTTAACAAAACACAAGGAGAAAATTGCTATTTTACACTTCTGCTCCTCTTGGCTTTCAAACCACAAAGGAAAGGTAGTGCATTACGACTGCAGCTGAAATTGGAACAGAGGCAGCAGGCAAGAAACTAGGAGACAAGAAGAGCTTCAAGACTTCCTTAGTCTGCTGCAGTTTTGGCAGGACAAAAAAGTAGAGGGAATGTCCTTTGCTACTGCCACTTCCAAATTCACAGCACTATTTAAAGGGGTCATGTCGGCCTTACCTTAAATTTCAAAGTTACTGTTTACAACTTTGTTAGTTTTACCTTCCTCCACTTCAGCTGGGACATAAGACACAGCAAGTCATTCATTACCCTTTCTTTCCAACTTACCCTTACTCTTCAACAAGTCAAACTCACTGAAGTCTTGACCAGAGCCAGCCCTACCCAGGAACTAATTCTGTACTGCTGTAGGGATCAGGTTAGCGCTCAGTGCTACGATTTCAGGTATAACAGATACAGTCCCTAGTGGTTTGAAGGTCAGCTGCATGTGCTGCAACATCTGCATTTCACCTGACACGTAGCCACTGACCAGCAACAGAATAACAGGAGTATCTTCTGGCTGCTGCAAGCACCCGTCTATGGAGGGCCACACACATTTCCAGGAAAGGCTCTTCCTCACCATCCTTGTTGCAGTCTCAGCTGCAATAGCAGCATCAGACAAACCCCTCAGAAGTCAGTCTGAGTCAGAACTGTTATGTTATTGTGAGTGTTCTCTACTGTACTTTCAATTCTCACCAGCATTTCAACATGAAAGAGTCAAGGCAATTACAGTGCGGTACCTCTGCCTGACAGAACTCAAGCTGGAGACCCAAGTTTATTTCCTGACATCTCATGAAATGGCAGACCCCCACACACTGTCACATAGCCATTTCAGCAAGGACACATCCACTAGAGAGAAGGTCAGCACAGGTGTCATTCAGGTCCAGTGTCACAGAGCTAACTTGCACGCACTTCTGGCTACATTTCCAGCCCTGTAAGCTACAGCCAACAGCTTATAGCATACCCAACACAACCAAGTCCTGCAGACCCAATTTTGCCCAAGTAAGAAAAACAAAACTAATCACACCCTCAGCACAGCTATGTTCCCACTGCAGCCAGAGAGGCATATGATGTTTGTCATTACCATCTTGGTTCTGCAATGCTTATTCAACACAGGGCAATCAGCTGAGGGTGATTAAGAGTGACTTTCATGTAGTTCATTTTCCTCAGGGCATGTCTGAACTGCAGCACTCTTTGATCAAGCCACAACAGTACAGCATCAGCATAAAAGATGGTTTACCTTGCTTCTCAGGCAGGCACTGCATGTTCACATTAAGCCCTGTTCTGCAGCTTGCACAACTGCTAGCAGCAATGACAACCTACTAGCACTGTTTCTCTACAGCAGTTTGGTGTAGCACATAACCTTACATTAGAACTAAACAGTTACCATCGCCTAGAAAATGGCTTTTAAAACTGGAAATTAGTATTGCAAATGCTGCCCCTCTGCCAGACTTCAAGTGAGCAGACTGCATCAGCTGTTCAAGGTATGAAACTGCATGTCACAGTCCTCTTATCACCAGGATCTTTACGCAAAAGGGCCTCAGCATAAGAGCTAGCAAGGCACCAACCTTCACCAGCAGTCTTGAGAAACAAGTTTGAAAGCAAGAGCTAGATGTTAGGTTCAGGTAACAAAGGAGCTACATGTCCTTGTATGAAGGCCTCCATAGTACTTCCTTAATTCTTGTCTGCTGTTCTTGGACACTTCTGTTTAACACTACCTTTACTGCTTATGCTTGAAGCTGTGAGGCAATTCAACCCGAACTGCCACTTTTTGGAAAAATCCTGACATTAAACTACACAAAGGCCAGGCCCATGAATCCATTAGCCTTGTTTCTCGGCAGGCACTGGGAAGAACCTTGCAGGCCCCATATGCACTCCGTGAGTGGGTGACCAGTCACTGGCAGCTCCCACACAGCTGATGCTTCTAGAATATATGAAGTTCTACAACAGATGCCAGTCAGGAGCATAAGTAGAGACTTTCAAGGTGCAGAGCTGGCCAGGAAGAACATGCTGATTACTTTGGGTATGACAGCTTTGCTTTTTTATCCTCTGCTCTAGCAAGTCAACTCAGCTTAGTCATGACAGCTCCTTCTAGAATAAATGCATATGAATCCTTTACAAGAGGACAGACTTACCTGGGAGATCATCTACTCTTGCAGAGGTATTCTCCTAACCTTACACACAATTAAGAACATTATCAGACTCATCCTTCCAGTCTAAGGTTTCATTTGTATTCATTATCACCAACTAACTGAACAGCTTTTTAAGACAACGGAGATGTTAACAGTAGTAGATATACACAGAACAGAAAGTTGCAGGACCTGTCCTTGAGGCAGGGTATTATACATGCATGCTCACTCTGTTTACACTAGAAAGTTACTTCTAGCTGAGTTAGTCTCTCTTGTGTCTCAAGTGATTTTGCTTTGATATGGCAAAGTAGAAAGTGTTAGAGACTGACAACTAGGACCTCCAGGATGCATGAGACCAATTTACCCTTATTAAACAATTTCCAGTCCAAATCTGAGTGCAAGACAGAAGCTTACAGATTCCTCTTAAAGATCATTCTTGACCAAAGCTATAGGTTTTCACCTTTACAATTCTGAACGCTTTTTTGATTCAATTAAAAATTCAAGGGATCTGCATCAGTTTGATCTCTGGGACAAAAAAAGAGCACAGTAATCTGTGTGTACTGCCCTGTAAATTCCCTTTCTCTAAGCACAGAAAGGGATTGAAGTTGCATCAAGAAGCACTTTCCGGCTTCTATTTTGAAAGCTCCTCACATCTTTGCACCACACCATACTTAATGCTAAGAACTGTAGGAGAAAACAAGCCTACATATCTTTGGAAGGATTATTCCATGGACATTCACCTTATAGGAAAAGGACAAGTAGATAAAAATTCAAGGTCACTTTCTCAAAGCACTTCAACTCTACTTCTCAACGAGATAAAGCTAGATGTAGAAATAATTTCTCCTGCAGACACATATCCTCTTCTTCCCTCTCAAGGAGTCTGGAGCCAGCACCCTATATAAAGTCAGGTATTTGGCATCTGTATGTATTTAAAGTGGCACGAGCAACTAGCTATCAGTGCATGATAGTAACCAGGACAACAGCACTATTATTTTATTAGCTTTGGATAGTTCCAGTGTTCTGCTACTGAAAGCTACAGTGTTGCTAGTTCATGCTGTTCTGGCTTCAGGTCACTGTACACCTAGAGCTAAAGCTCTCTTGCAGTCTTAATTCTATCCTTAGCACAGTACATTTACATGTTTTAACTATACTAGTAAGAACTACCTTTAGTTTCTGTGTTGTTTTCTAGATGCAGAACTCCAACCTCACTGCTCTTCCCACCAGCAACCAATTGAAATAAAGATTAAGCTGTCTTCAGAATCCGTTTCTCGATGGGAGAAATACAGCATTCTGTAGATCCTCTTTAAATTGATCTAATGGAAATTACAAGTAGTTTTCAGACTTTTTTTTCTGTTAAAGCATACCTGAGCTAAAAAAGCCCACGAGCGTACCAGGAACAGCACCAACTTCATGTCTTGTACTGTAGAATATTAAAAGCTGCAAATTCCTGATCTTCAAAAAGATTGCTGACACCATCCCACCATCCATGTATACTTGGTGGCGCTTCTAGTGCTATACCCCTTCCCATCACACTTGCTATCGAAGCGTCTAAGGATATTTACTCATTAGAAAGATTAGTCAGATTCACTGGTGGGAACTGCAAATAGCCCCTCTCAGTTCTTAGAGCAATCAAACAGTGAAAACATCAGCTATAAAACATTTTTCCATAAATAACTCCTCTTCTTTTTTGCCTAATACCAACTTCTACTCGGAACATAATTTCATGACATTTTATTATCCAATTCAGAAGCTCTAAGTAAAGGACAAACAGAAAAGACAGTTTAAATTGCAGAAGCCTGCAAGGGGATAAATTCTATGCGAGGCTGGTGTTAGTTTCTAAACTGAGTTTTTCATGATGACAGGCATTATGCGAGGCTGGTGTTAGTTTCTAAACTGAGTTTTTCATGATGACAGGCATTATGCGAGGCTGGTGTTAGTTTCTAAACTGAGTTTTTCATGATGACAGGCATTCTGCGAGGCTGGTGTTAGTTTCTAAACTGAGTTTTTCATGATGACAGGCATTCTGCTGCTAAGTTTGCTATCATTAATGACTGCATGCTGTTTCTGAAAAGAAATACTGCTACCACAGAAGCCAAAGCTATAGGAACATGCTTCAAAAAACACGTAGTTACCCAAACACACCGAAGTCCTTGAGCAGTTACATTTAAGGTGCAAGTATTAAGCTTCCATGTTAAAACCTTTAAGAAACAAAGTAACAGCACTTTGCACGACATGCTACTAATTGTAAGAAATGCTTTTCCCCTCTATGTGCCAGTAAGGTCACTTTTAAGGATTGCTGCATACTCACCACACGAGCATCCTTATTGCCAAGGAAAGATGAGAGGAAAAATCTCTGCAAAAAACACAGCTGTAATTCTGCCATTGGCACACAAGCATGTACAGCACCCAGGCTACCCAGCCATCGGGAGTCAGGCCTTTATAATACAGGAGTGCTCAGGCTTCACCATTTCCAAAAAAAGTGGGGTC